>NW_005841865.1:713394-720695 GCF_000455745.1 Alligator sinensis
GTGGGGGGGGGGGGGGGGCTCCTGCCGCATGCAAGCCCCCACTCCCCCGCACCTGCATCCAACTGGTCAGGTGGCGCCTCTGGGCACTCTGTCTGCACCTACCCACACGTACCCCCTAGGGCCTTCCCAAGTACCCCCAGGGGTATGCATACCCTCAGTTGACAACTCCTGAACTAACTGAATCAGAGATGCCAAGAGTTTTATAAGCAACAGCTTTCTTTATCAGATGCTATGAAAAACATGTAAAGTAGAAACAGTGAAAGCAAAGAACTTGCAGTGGGAGAAAAGCAATGAAAAGCAATACTTTTTCAGCATGTCCTATCTACACAGCTTCAATTCACAGGCACTCTAGAAAGGTTAGAGAGCCCATACAGGGTACTACTAGTATCAGAAGCAAAAAGTTTATTTCTGTTTCAAGCCCTAACATTGCAGTATATTATGTTGAATAAAGTTCTACAAATGAGGGGGTGAGAATATGCAGTGACTTAGAGCTATAATTTTTCTACTTTCAGATCTCAACTTCAATGCATAATGATAAAATAAGAAAGCAAAGACCAGTAATTGCTTAACACTTTTAATCATCAGAGGAAGTGAAATAACTGTAGTGGTCTCAGTCTAGTTCTGACTTTTGCTGTGAGAGCCCTTTCAATTCCTGTTCACACAGAATTCGAAGAACTCTGTCAGCCTAGGTCATGTGTAATTGCAAGCCGTGATGTGTAAGACATTTACGTACACAAAGATGCTAATTACTGTGGAGCAGATCATCAGAACTGGTCAAGCTGTTCTTCATAGTACCCAAGAGGGTTAGGAACAACCTTTCTGCTCTCATGATCCCTGGACTACTTTGACCCTTGCAAAACAATATCTAGATAATGTTATAAGGAATTCCCAGAATAAGCTGGATGACAGTTTTTCAGTGAACAGTAAATTTCCTGGGAAGTGTGATTTCAATCATCCTGAATCTATTCACGAGTTTGGGTCAGATTCAATGTACAGTTGCAGCTGTGGTAAGATCCAAGTGTTACCACCCCCTTCCATCCTATAGTTTGGGGGCTAGAACATTTACCCAGGATGAATTAAAATAGCAGCTGTGCCCAAGAAGAGAGTCCATTTCAACTAAACTGACAAAGAAAAAGTACCCAAACCACTATTAATGAGAAGAAAACCATATTAAAAAATCTTTTTTTTTTTTGCTTTATGCTTTAAACCACACAGAAAAATTCCAAAATGTGTCAGTGCAGTGAGTTTAAAAAAAAACAACAACAGCAAGGCCAGATTCTCAAGAGTTTGTTGCACGGCTGAGAAAAGAATCTAGGTGAAGAACAAACTTGCAGGATCATCTAAGCTTTTATCCTCTTAGATACTGCTGGCTGCCAAAGGAGTGAAACAACGTGAAAGCCAGATGGTGAATCATCTTCACTCATGCATACAGAACCTGCCTGGAAATTCAGGCAGGCCTTTTCATTTTGATTTTTCCTCTGTCCTTGAGGAAGGAAGGAGGAAGGAAGAACAGAAAGAAAAGATGCTTTTATTTTTTGTTGAACAGTTGTGAGAGGTAGCCCGAAAGCTGGGTTCCTTCCACTTCTATCTACCAGCAGCCATTGCTTCTTGTACAGTTCTCCACCATGCCATTGCTAGATAGGCATGTTTTAGGCATCGGGGCCTATTTAGGCTCAGAGCCCCTTGAAATCAATGGGAGTCTTTCAATTACCTAAGCTCCCTAGCAGCTGTTGCACTTTACTTTGGCTCTTGGGTAAGGTTTTTAAGACTAAATTAAATGTATGGAACACAAAAGGCGGAGGAGGGTAATTGAAGAGGAGCATGTTCTCTCCTGACAGACATGTAACATATTTGGATATGAGTAGGTCAAATTATGGGTGCTGGAAGGGAGTCCATTAGCAGAATACGCTGACTGACAAACAGGCAAACTGCTGAGCTTGCTTTTAACTCTGGAACCTGCATTACAAGGATTATTTATTTTATTTTATTTTATTTTATTTGCATTGGACAGTAATGAAGTATTAACAGGATGGTCAATGATAATAGATTCTGATCCCTCTTGTATCAGTAACTCCTGATTTATGAAAAATTGTTAGGCCAGAATCAGGCCCTCTGAGACCACAAATGAATGTGCTGAAATGATTAGGCTTGAACTGCTTCTGCAACCTTTGAACAAGCCTCAGCCTACCATCCAGCTATATAATCACCAGCCACAGCTCAGTTACAGAACCTGTCCAACAGGCTTAGGGTGACCCATTCCTGCAAAATTGAGCATCAGCTGTCAGACCCCACAGATGAGCTAAGGAGGAGTCGCAACAGCAGCAAAAGAACCTGCAAGGATAGAAAACACCAATTATGTCTCAGTCTGCCTTTCAGCATGGCTTGTTTAAACACCTGTTATTTACTGAAAACTCAGGTTGCTGGACTCATCACAGGTACTGCTTCTGGCAAAAAAAGGCTTATCCGAATTTTAACCCTCTGTGACAAGATGTAGCATATCTTAAGTTTGTTTAGTCCTACTTTAGTGTATTTTGAAGATACTAAAATAGCTTCTGAAATTATTTTAAACCCATTAGACTTTCTGCTAAGGACCACAAGTCCCTTTGGGGAATGCTCAGGAGTTAAATTGACTCTTGTGAAATGTATCCAGATTCAAAAATGAGAATTGTTATTCTGTATGTTCCATGTCTGCCAGCCGCTACATCCAGCTGAGCTGTGTTTGGAGTAGGGGAAGAGATGATGGCTCTAGGTTTCCTTGATCTTAAAGATGGTTTAGGTCCAAAATATGTCCCACCATAAAGGTTTCCTGGTAACCACAAGTGGTGTAAGGGAACTGGTCAACTAGAACAGTCTTCTCTAGCCACTATTCTGCTGGCTGGAGTTCATCAGAGCATGATGGGCTCTAGTAACTTCTTCCTGGATGCCACCAGCAAAATGTGTGGCTGCTCAGAAAGTCCCCAGGGCCTGGAAACAGGCAGCAAAGAGCTGTCAGTGCTATGTTCATTACTCTCTGTGGTGGTGGTAGAAAGCAGAAAGCTGGGTTCCAAGCTGCCTTCCAGAGATGTTTAAGAGGGGAGGCCTAACAGCTTCATCCCTTCTCCATGCCCTACTTAAGTCACAAATGAAATGTGTCCAGGAGTCTCATTCTCACCCTGGTGTATGTTTCATAACAGCAGCTTGGCCTGGCAGGCAGTTCTAGCGCATGTGAAGCTGTGAATTTCAGTAGCAGGGCTGCTGCTGATCATGTCTTTAGCAGAATTGTGTAGGTGTTGCTCAGCTGGAAATGTAGGGAGTGGTATAGGTCTGGAGTGAGGAGCATCGCATTAAGGAAAGCTTAATAAGGGGGGCTCTACCTGTACTTGGCTCCTGCCACTACTCTCCATTTCCTATTGCTATCAACACTGATGTTAATTTAAAAATGTAAAGTAAAACAAATTGGAAATTAAACCATTGACAATTCAGATTTTTCATCTATTTGAGCATGGAAAGGCTGAAACAGGAGGAAAAAGGCTGTTTTGGCCCCAGTGTATCCTGATCTGTACCAAGGATTTGTACAAATAATAGATATCACACAAGATCTCATGTTTTCATGAGCTCTTCAATCAGTTTGTAGACTAAAGTAATGTGGCGGATTGTAAAGTACTTAGGAGAGACATTCTAACTATCAGGAGCCAAGAAGTAGACACTGACTCTCTGCATGTTTATCTATTGCTGCAGAAAATAAATGCATAGGCCCTGATCTTGCAAATACCTAGGCAGGTGATTATTCAGACATGAACAGTTCAATAGCAATGCTCACAGATATAAGTTAGGCATGGGTGTACATGTTTGCCAGATTCAGGACAAGAGGATTCTACTATCTGAGGAAAAAAACCATCTTGTGAGGAAATACTTGCTTTGCAAATATAATGTGACTCATATGAACTTACTGTACCTGTCAAATACTCAGATTATGTGTTGTCATTTGCACAAGTATTCTAAATAAAATCTTTTAAACTAGGAAGCTAAACTTTTGGGGTCCCCGATTTAGGAACCCAGATTCAGGATCCCAAATTTCTGGTGCTTAAAGAGAAGAGCACACAAAAGTTCCCACTGATTTCAGGTGCCTAAAGACAAATGTATAGGTATATTTAGATTCTTACTTTAAAAAAATAGGGCTTAGTCTCTTTCAGATGCTTTTCTTTGTCCCTTAGGAGTGCAATTATTATGAAAACATGGGGAGAATATATTTACTTTCACTTCAAAATTAAATTGCAAAAGTTGCTTTTAGGTTTTATAGAAAGGAAAGTTCCAAGTTCAAAACCCTATGAGATTTAAGAAAGTAGGATTTTTTAGGTAACTTATGTGGGTGTGTGTTTTCTCTATGATCCTTTATGAACTGATTGACTTCTAGCATGTGCTGGCTCCGGGTATGGAATGTGGAGGGAGGTTTGAGTGACTGCTGTTGTACAATATGTTTCATTGTCCTTTATTCTCTTACAGCTGTTTTTGTGAGTGTGGGTTTTGAGGGGCTGTGTGTGGTTTGTGTGTGTGAGTAGATTGCATAAGAATTTAAAGAGCTATGCATCCAAAGAAATCTAAACCCAGCCTCCACATCTGGATGCCTCAAATTTTACACCTATATGTTTGCACGCTCACTTTTTGGTGGTTACACTTTTGCTCATACAGTCATTCTGCAGGCTATACGTAGACTGTGTGCAAGGTAGATGATTAGTTAACAAGCAACAGGCCTGAAAATAAAAAAGTATGTCATTTATAAGCACAGCGATAATGATGGACCAGACTCTCAATTGGTAGAAACCAGCGTAGCTTGATTGAAGTCAACGGAGCTTCAGAGATTTACACCAGCTAAAGATACCATCCTATGTATTTCCTGAGTGAGCAAATCCAGAGAGTGAAATATTCCATTTGGTTTATTTTTACACAGCACAGTCTATAGAAAGTAATCACTTTGCCAAAGTAGCAGTTCTCACCTCATGGGTATTCATGTGAGAGCAATGATATTCTTAAATAAAATCACGAATTTCCTAGGCAAAAATCTTGCATTTCTGCCAATAAAACAGCAGCTACTGCAGCTTTAAGGCAGTAGTTTAAAAAACACTGCTATAAATAGGTATTTCTGCACTACAAGAAATTAAAGAGAACTGCAGGCCCAGCCTCTCCTAACTGTGCCCTTGAACTGAATGCACATTTGCACACTTAAGTAGCACACAGTCATTGCCATAAATTTGTGCACAGTTGTGGACATCACACATTAGTGTGATAAAGTAAACACACATTAGTGGCATCTGCAGTTACATGTACAGTGTTATGTGCTATTCTAAAAATTGGGATGTTGCTGACTTGGGCAAAATGAGCTTCCTCCAAACTTCTTTCTTTTTTGTTTCTTTCTTACTCATCACAAAACATTGCAACTGCAAAGCAGCCCCTGGGCATGCCTCAAATTGATTAGCATTGTGACCATCAAATTTGGCCATTCACCGCTATAAGTCACACCATTTCTTCAAGGCCACAACCATAATATCAATCTCCCCCTGTGCCATTTACATAGAAGATAGTGAAAGGACCCATGAATGAAATTGTTCGGCAGAATCCAAGGTTATGGGAGTTTGGGCATTCACTTGCTGTTAGTCATTACCTTGTTTCATTGGGTGTGCCATTTGTGCTTTAATGAGGAGTGGTTAAGATACAAGTTCATTCAACCCAACTGGGTGTTGGTGGAAGATCAAACTGCATGGGGTGATAGGATTTCATTCACTTTGCTGGAGGGTTCAAAATATCCTGATAGGCTGGGACAGCTGATGAATGTTTTCAGTCTGTTTCAGACAGCGCAGGAAACTATAGGGGCAATAATGAGATGCATAAATTACAGGAAATATTAAAAATCAACAAAAAAGTACTCTGACACCTTAGTCTCAAATAATGCTTCCAGGGATGGATAATCTATTCAGGCAGAAATCCGCACCCACCCATACTCGCCTCTGAGTCTGCCAAACTCAGCAAAGCACTACGCCTTTGGACTGACAGACATTTATATTGCAACACTACCACTCAGAGACAACACTTCAGGGGGTTACAACATGAGGCTGTGGTAGAAACAGCATTGTAAATCAGTCATTGCCCTGCAGATTGTGAGGAGGAGCCATATGCTCTGGGATCCCATCCTATAGCATGGCCAAAAGAAATAACTAAATGGGGAAATGATTAGCCCCGATGATCCCGTCTTTGGAAACAAGGTGGTATAAGATGGGGCCCTGCTTCATGAGAAAGCAGGCCACTGACAAAAAAAAAAGCCATTTTTTAAGAATGGCAACATGGAGAAATTGGACTTTGGGTTCATTTGGTTCATTGTCCAAGTAGACACCTGACCCTGATTTCTTCAGTCAACCACTTGTACAAATAAAATGGAAGACTGATATATAAAAACTATAGCCAAGAATGTGCAACAATAGCTATATAATAAAAGTGACAAAATGAGAATAAGTAACCCAACTTCACAGTGGTGTTTCCAGTGTTACAGTGATCAGTAGAGATGGACTCAATCTGCCAAAAAAAACCCAAAGCACCCAAAGGGCTGTGGTGTGTAGACCTACCAGATTGATCCCATCTCTGATAAAGAGGCTTTGCTGGTCTGATCAGAACTGAGAAGATATCTCATGGGAATACAATAAATTGTTTTCTTATTAAAACAAAGGAACCATGACAATATAGATAGGGGAACTAGCAGTGTCTGCTTAGAGAGGGGATTTCAACATCTTACTTTAACTAAAACATAAGGGGGTGGGAATGAAGGCAATAGGGGCTGAAAGTTGCAGATGTGTATAAAACAGAAGAGAGAAGAAAAGAAATGGAAGCAGGTCTAATAAAAAAAAATTTCCAAAATAGCTGAGAAAGGAGACTATGAAAAAGATGGGGGCCCAGGTATGGGAGAGTTAGAATTATTGTTGCTCAAAATTCAGCAGTGAATCAAAAACACTGGAAACACTCCTTATTATAGGTAAAATCAGATATACATCTTTACTGTGCATTTAGTCTGTATATCTCTAATGGACCTAATTAAACCTCTAAACTGGGAGAAAGCTTGGATATGGGCCCAAATCTGAATCTGCATATCAGCCCATCCTTGCGGAAAAAAGCTTTGTGCTGACCTTAGGAATGTATCATACATAAAATACAGGAGAAAGACATAACATAGTAAGGAATCGGCAAGGTAGAAATAACAATAATGATAATGATGACATTATTTATAATAATAATAACCTGAAGGTAATAAAAATATAAGTAATTCTAAGTATCTTCAG
>NW_005841865.1:720726-723684 GCF_000455745.1 Alligator sinensis
GCATGAAAGCAAGATTATAGCATCGGACCCTAAGTGGAATCAATAGTAAATCAAGCAATAACATATAAAAATGAGAGAACATTTAAGCAACACTGACCATAATCTGGTGAGGTTTGTTAGTAAAATTTAAGTTAGACCACAAAAAGGGAAAAGTAAGGACATTAAATTTCCCTAAGAGCAATGAATTATTTAATAAATGTAGAGACTATTTGCAAGAGCTAGATGAGATAAAATTAAAGCAGGAAAGGACAGAATGGGGCAAAGGAAAGTGTTCAAAGGGAAGTTTTATGTCTGTCCAAGAGTGATGTCTGTTATTTTGCAATAAATATAACTGAATAAAGAACAGGTTCATGTGGTCGAGCATAAAAATGCAAACAGTAATCAGGATGCTAAGTAGTTGTGTATGTGTGGTGGTGGGGAGAGCATCTGTGTGTGTAGGAGTGA
Organism: Alligator sinensis; assembly: GCF_000455745.1. Lineage (NCBI taxonomy): Eukaryota > Metazoa > Chordata > Crocodylia > Alligatoridae > Alligator > Alligator sinensis. Next base: position 721,171 of record NW_005841865.1, read on the forward strand.
GTGGCTGAGAGTAGATGTATGAGTCACTTTAAAAAAAAAAAGAAAGAAAGAAGCATTCATGAGCTGGCCATGGTCAATGTGCCACATAACAATATTGTAACAGGATTATTAACAATCCTATTAGAGGCCAAGGAAAGTAGTTGAAAATGGAGCACATGCTGGAATTCTGAATTTTTAAAACTCAAAAGATCTACTAATTATGACAGGGGACTGGAGGTGGCATTTGGTTCTTGGTTTAGTACTGCTTGACTTGTGATTATAGATATCTCAGTTACTCTAAGTTTATTTATTTATAATAGGAACTATTTGGCAATCTCATATGTAAGCAGTGTTACCACTTCCACTTATAACAAAATGGCAGTAATAATAATTGCCACACTCCCAGGAGAGCTGTGAAGCACAATTAATTAGCATAGTTATAATACTTTGAGATCCTTAAACAAAGCGAACGGGGAAAGTTTTGCAGTTATCATTTGCATTTTCATGTGCTTCTCGACTTCCTAGTTTTTTCAGGGGCCAGAAGGAGAAGTGACCAAGCCTACTCTCCTAAAAACCTGGACCCAAGTTCAAATCAAGAAGTCCTGTTAAGAACAATGTTCTGCTAGGGTTGCAGGCATTATTGCTAGGCTTGAGAGACTTGGGCAAAGTTTCCCTGTATCTGGAAGTGTTCAAATGGAACCTCTCAACATTCTGAGGTTCAGTTAATACTATGTATTTCAAGGGCTGTTATGTTCATTTTTCAGAGGTTTAAGAACCAGGGATTTGTTTTATTTATTTATTTATTGTATGTCTTCATATGTCTTGAAGACTGACCAGGCAAAGGCTTTCTAGAAACTAAGACCTAAAAGGTTAGTGCCTTTTTGATGGAACCCAGTGAAAAAGTCCCATAGAAATGTTCCACAATTATAAACTTTCTATATGTTGTCTTAACCTTTATCCTATACAATTTAAAGGGAAAATGTATGTGTAAACTTAGATCCAACATACAAAGTGCCAAATTTTCAAAATCATTACTGGTTGTTATACCCTCCAGTAGCCCCTGTAGTGAGCAAGGTACCTTTTTATCAAATACTCAGCCTCCATACAGTTATGGGACCCGAATTTTCTGGAAGAAATAGCTACAAATTTGAATGGAAAAGTTAAATGTGGTGCTTTCTGGAGTATGGAAGCATTTAAAACCAGTGGATGCACAGTCTATGCTACTGGCCCAATATCTATCGGCTGCAAACGTCTATACCTCTGGGCTAAGACCCCCAGCAGTCTTTCCTGCCAGAGCAGGGGGGCTGGACCCGATGATCTCACGAGGTCCCTTTCAGCCCTAAACTTCTGTGAATCTGTGATGGTATATGCCACCTTTCACCACTATCCTTGGTACATGTGGAGTCCCACAGGTTTCACATCTTCTCCTCAACTGACAGGTAGTCACTAGTCTATAATACCCCACACAATATCCAATCCTCTCTAATGCAGGCATTACATTGTTCACTATTACTTTTTTTCAGTTCTAGGCTAGAATAGAGTAGCATGCCCTACTTAAATCCACCTTTGAAGCTCAGCTAGAAATTTCAAGTAAAGTTATAGAACGTAGTTCCTGAGTAGAGGGGCCTCAAGAATTTGTCACACTCCTGTAGAAAACCTAGCACTTCTCTTCTGGATGCAGATAAGATGTTAAGAGCTAAGAGCTAACAGTCTGCCAAGTTTTGTGGAACTGGAAGGCCTGAAATGTACCCTGTCTCTACACCCCATGTTTCACCTGTACGTTTCATAGATTTCATAGACATTAGGGTGGGGAGGGACCTTGGAAGTGTGAGTCTAGCCCGCTACCCCAGGGGGAGGAAGTCAACTGGGGTCATAGGATCCCACCAAGATAAGCGTCCAATTTACTCTTGAAGGTGTTCAATGTAGGTGCTTGAATCACGTCCAATGGCAGGCTATTCCAGACCTTGGGGGCTCAGACAGTAAAGAAATTCTTCCTTATGTCCAGCCTGAATAGGTCTTGCAGTAGTTTGTAACCGTTCGACCTCGTCATTCCTCGGGGAGCTCTGGTGAACAAACATCCCCTCAGATACTGGTGGTCACCCCTGATAAACTTATAGGTGGCCATCAGATAACCCCTGAGCCTGCGCTTTTCCAGGCTAAAGAGCCCCAGGGCTCTCAGCCTGTCATCGTAAGGTCTGTTTTCCTGACCTCTGATCATGTGCGTGGCTCTTCTCTGGACTCTCTCAAGCTTCTCCACATCCTTTTTGAATTGTGGAGCCCAAAACTGGATGCAGTACTCCAGCTGTGGCCTCACCAAGGCCGAGTACAGGGGGAGAATGACGTCCCGGGATTTGCTTGAGAAGCGTCTATGGATGCAAGCCAGCACTTTGGTCGCTTTACTAGCCCTAGCATCACATTACAGGCTCATGTTCATCTTGTGGTCAATGATGACCCCCAAGTCTCTTTCTTCCATAGTGCTAGCCAGCATAGCACTGCTGAGCCTATAAGGATGCTGCAGGTTTTTCTTCCCAAGGT
>NW_005841865.1:724540-725971 GCF_000455745.1 Alligator sinensis
CTCATCTGTTGCAGCAGTCGTACAATGTTGCCCCTGCTTTTCCTCCGGCTCCCCACATATTTGAAAAAGGACTCTTTATTGTCCTTGATGCTCAAAGCTAGTTGGAGTTCAGTTGCAGCCTTGGCTTTCCTGGTTTGCTCCCTGCAGGACCGGACCAGTGCAGAATAATCCTCCTTGGAGGTGAATCCCATCCTCCACCCTTTGTAGGCCTTTCTTTTTAGCCTCAGGAGGTCTGTTAGATCCCTGGAGAGCCAGGGGGCTGCTGTGCCCTCTTGCTGCCTTTCCTCCGAGATGGAATAGAATTAGCTTGTGCATTGAGGATCGCACCCTTGAGGAGCAACCACTCTTCTTGAACTCCCCTCTCCCTGGGGTCATGGTCCCTTAGGGCCTCACTGACAAGCCTCCTGAGCTTGTCAAAGTCAGCTTTCCTGAAGTCAAGGACTTCAGTGTTGCTGACTGACTTGTCAGCTTTACGGCGGATGGTGAAGGTGATCAGCTCATGGTCGCTGTCACCCAGCTTCCCATCAATCACTAGGTCGCCGATTACCCCAGTAGCCAGTACCAGGTTGAGCAGCACTTTACCTCTCATTGGCCCATAGACTTCTTGAGTCAGGTAGAGGTCATCCACACATGACAGGAATCTTTGCGACCGCTCAGATTTTGCTGAGTGATCCTCCCATGAGATGTCTGGGTAATTGAAGTAATCCATGACAACCATGGTCCTGAAGCATGCGGCTTCTGTTGTCTTACAGAACATAGCTGTATTGCCCAATATGCCTCGCCTCCCACTGCAATATGACACTCAGGAGCCTAGAACATGTCACTTTCTGCCACTCTGCTACTTACTGCTATGACTGTCTGATAGGCTGCAATCTGGGGGTTGAACTTTCTACATCCAGCAGATAACCACTCTGATCAATGGTTGCCAGAACCCAATTGGGTCACCTGCAGGACTTGAACACAGGCATGTTTTTTTATTTAGTTTCTGATGGACCCATTTATTGACTTGTTCTGTTTTCAGACATCTTATTTGAGTGCAGACACCTGCATAATCAATAGCAGGGCTGTGCAAAGCTTCGGGTGTTGATTCGATTCAGAGGAGATTTGGCCCGATTCGGTGGCCGAATCTCTGAATCTGAATCGAATCAGGAGACCCATTAAAAGGTCTGAATAGATTTGAATCTCTCTGAATCTATTCAGAAAAGATTCAGAGAGCTTTGGAGATTCAGGCAGTCCCTGCTGGCTTCCGCAAGGAGCTGGACCTGGACTCCGTGCTGGTAAATAGAGGAGTGAGGGAGGCAGGGCTGGAGGAAGGGGGAAGGGACCCCTGCCAGGCCCTATCCCCTGCCAGCTCCCCCAGCCCCCCGAGTGCCCCCCAGTGCCCCCATGGCTGCCCCCCCCCCCCCACCTCCCGGCTCTTTAAAAAACAGC
>NW_005841865.1:726013-757829 GCF_000455745.1 Alligator sinensis
CCAGTTCTTTAAAAAAAACAAAAACAAAACCCCCCCCTCACTGGCTGCTGCAGCACCCTTGGAGTTTCTGAGGCTCATGGTGCAGGTCAGTGAAAGGTAGCGGGGATCACCCCCTGCCCAGCGGGAGCTGGTGAATCATGGTTTTTTGGGGTTTTTTTTAAGAGCTGGGGCTGCAAGAGTGGGTGGGGGATGAGGGCTCATGGCAGGGCCCCCCCACACAGCATGGGGTAGTGGGGGGCAGCAGAGTTCCCCCCCCCAACCGCCTGGCAGCAGCCAGTGACTCTGGGGCTTTTTTTTTTTTTTTAAAGAATGGGGAGCTGGGGCAGGCAGGGCAGCCATGGGGTGGGGCTGGGAGATTGGGCAGGGGGCTCATGGAAGAGCCCCCCCACATGGCATGGGGCAGTGGGGGGGCAGCAGGGATTGCCCCTGCCTGGTAGCAGCCGGTGAATGCTGGGCTTTTTTTTCAAAGAGTCAAGAGCTGGGGCCAGACTAGGCAGCCATTGACAGGGCTGGGAGAGCGGGCAGGGGGTGGGGCCAATTCGGAGATTCAGCTGATTCAGTGGCAGCCAAATCTCCAAATCAGATTCGGCCAAATCGATTCAGGACTGTGATTCAAATCACTGAATCAAATCACCGTCCCCCGAATCGGACAAATCCGAATCTGAAGCAAATACTAGCTGCTTTGCACGGGCCTAACCAGTAGTGTTTGATGATTGTTTTGTCCTGAAAAAATAAAGATTTAGTTGACCATAACTTTCTGAAAATTCACAACAATTTCCCCAAATTGTTTCATTCAAGTAAAAGAACAAAAAACTAAAAAGAAAAAATCTGAGAAATCAAGAGAATATCATCGTGCCATTTTCTAAGTGAAATGTTTCAGTTTTTATTTAAAATAATGTTTCATTTTGAAATGTATTTTATTTAAAATATTGTAAAGTTTTTAAAAACCAAACATGAAACAAAATGTTTTGCTTGGGGGGGGAAATGATTTGTTTCATTTGATCCAAAGTAAGGTGCTTTTGACTTTTCCAGTTTGTCAAAAAAATCAACACTACGTTGCTGATTGGACCAGAAATGAACATTTTCTTTGGGTTTTCAGAACTGCCAGCCAGCTGAAAAATCAGTTATTCATACAGTTCAAGTTACCAGTGTTATTACTGGCAGTCTGAACCATGGTTTTATCTAAGTCTGCCTATTGCTGGCAGCTGCCTATTTTGGCTTTTTGTTTTGGTATGAAGCACTTGCTGAAGTCGCTGTGGTGATAAGCACTAGCTGCATTTCCAAGATAAATAAATGCATGTTTTTTTCAAATGTGCAAAGAGCAGGGCATATGAATTTTCACATTCATGCTTGTGAAAATATGGCTGTAAGCGTTTGTTGAAAACTTCATGGTTTTGTTTTCCAGACATCACGATGAGCAAAAACTGGCATTTAACTTACAGAGAAATACACACACAAGGTAGCAGAGTGGAGGCATTTTATTATTAGCTTGGAGTGAGCAGCTCAAGAGTAATTCAAACTCCACCCAGCCTTCTGACAATTATCCATTTTTTATCTTGCAAGGCACCCGATAAGCTTTTTTTTAAATGAAAAATTAGAGTGCTATAGGAATGAATGATTTATTTAGTTTTTACCTTTCAGCATTTGTGTTCATTTATTTATATGTTTGATTTTTTTCCCCCATCTTGTTGCAGATAAAAAGGACACAAACTTGCAAACACGGATGCACGTGAAATAAATAGCTTGAAGGATTGGACAGTAAGAAAATCTGTTTTCATCATTTGGTTTTGGACCAGGTGATCTGTCCACAGATGTGGATAAACTGGAAATAGCCCAGTGGAGAGCAACAAAAATTATTAGAGGCCTGGAACGCATGATTCATGAGGAAGGCTGAAAGAATTATAGTCTAGAGAAGAGAAGATTTGGGGGGGGGAGTTGAAAAGAGTCCTCAAACACCTGAAGGGAGGTTATAGAGAGGATGGGGATGGGTCTTTTTCTGTGGCCATAGGAGACAGAACTAGGTGTGATGAAAGCTGCAGCACAAGAAATTTAGTTTGGGGGTTAGGAGGTACTTTCTGACTTTGAGGGTGGGCAGGTAATGAAACAGGATACCTAGAATTTGCAGAATCACCATCCCTGGAAATTTTCAAGTGCAGATTGGTCAGACATTTGACTGGGATGATTTAGTTAGGGGTGATCCTGCTTTGAGCAAGAATCTGAACTAGATATCTTTGTGAGTAGGGCTGTGTGAAATTTCACTGGCCGTTTCTTTTCGACACTGTTTCGACTCATTTTGAGGTCGAAACAGCAAAATTGAAAGGAAACAAAGGGCTTTGAAACAGCCTCGAAACAAAATGAGGCTAGTCAAAACATTTCGACCATAGCGCTAGGGGCAGGGAGTCAGTCCAGCTGGGCTGACTTCCCACCCCTGGTGTTAGATCAGGCTGGGGGTGGGGAGTCAGCCCAGCGGAGATGACTTCCCATCCCTGGCACTAGATCGGGCTGCGGGTGGGGAGTCAGCACTAGATCGAGGTGGGCTGACTCCCCGTCCCCAGCCGATCTAGTGAAACGTCGAAACAGAGTCGAAACAGCCTCACTGTTTTGACAAAGCAAAACGGAACAGCTGTTTCAAATCTAAATGAAATTCAATACGAAACGCTGTTCCGTCAAAACCTCGAAACTCAAGGTGAAACGGAACGGTGCCATTTCGCACAACCCTACTTGTGAGTTTCCTTCCAGCCCTACTTTCCTATCATCTTGTGATCCCTGAGCCTAACGTAATAAAATGCTGAGAACCATTACTTTTTGTCAAAGTCACTGGGAGTGGTGCGTTTTCCACACCTCCACTCTGAATCAGGCCTTTAACAATACATCTTGAAAACATACCATAGGGCTAGCAACACAACTAACATCTGTTAAGTTTGACACAACTAACATGTGTGAGGTTTGGTTTTAATTATTTTTGATGATACCTCATAGTGCAAGAGAACACATTACAAGCTGAGCTGGTAGCAGCACCTGTTACAAGCCAACACTCCCTCTTAAAGACCAAAATTGCTTATAACTTTGCCCAACTTTGTTTGGACTCAAATTTTCCATGCCAGGTGTCTGTCATCATGGAAAATTCAACAGTTTCATTGTTTATGAGAACAAAGGATCTTACATGATACAGTGGTGAGTGTGGTATAAGAATAGAATAGAATAGAATAGAACTACTGAGAGGAGGTCCATTGTCTGCAAAGGTTTTCAGGACCGGGGCACTGGTTCTCTAGTTGGGGGTCAGAAGTCTGTTTGACTGGTTTAACAGCTTCTCTTCTAGAACAGATAATGGACCTTCATGCAGGAGTGAAAAGTTGCACAAAAGAACAGCTCTACCTGGTAATAAATACTTCTCTCTCACACACATTGTTTCCATCCAAATCTGCTGTTCAGCTTTCCACTGACCTATGGAAACACCTTGTGGAATTTGGTTGAAAATTGTAACTTTTGTATAGGTTTGTTAAACCACCCCATACAATTTAAAAGAGAAACACTGCCCTGCTATAGGCATCTATAAGGTGGCTCAGATAAGCTATTGAACATCTATTCTGTTCTCAGCTGAGATTTCTCAAAGACACCTATGGACAATTGTATGTGTCCATTGAGGGATTCCTAACATAGCCTCCCACCAACTCAGAATGTTCATTCCAAGACCACACGGATGAGTTAAGAATATGAAGAAAAGAATTTTCACGTTTATGAATGGGCCCTGGGGTCTCTTAAAAGTCTGTGCTTTTCATTTACAGGAAATATAAGAGTCAGATTTAGATCTTATTTAGTTTAGTGAAAGGGAAATAAGACCCTAAGTGACCCAAGCTCATCACCCTAGTTTGAAATCCTAAGGCACACTGCAGGGCTACTCAATGCAGCCTTAAGGGGGATACACTGCAAGATACAACAGTGCAGCACTTTCTGCTCAGCACAGGGCATCATGAAAGAAATGCAGAGTTAAAGAAGGTCAGACACTGGCAGTTTATCCATTAAAAAAATGCTAAATAATCCAGTGGTTGCACGGGGTTCGGTCTTCACCTCCTTGCACAAAGCTCCCTCTGAAATCTATGCTCCTATTATAGTCAATAGGCATTTTCCCTGAAGAAGTGAAGTGAAAGAACGTACTACCAGTGCCAGACAATTAATGCTTCTCTCTTGAACAAGAAAGAGAGGAGCATCCAACATGCGTTCCAGCTGGCACAGAAAACACTGGGTGGCACCACTGGGTGGGACCAGCACACAATAAAGGTAGGTGGTAAATTATGTATATACTTTAACTGGGCAGGGGAGTCCAATAAAACATTAATTAAAAGGATAGCAAGCATCATAGCAAGGGCAAAAGGATGCTAATTTGCTCTGTAACCTGATCAAATGCAACTACAGGCCTTGAGGGATGTAGCCACTTTTGGGGTTGATTGCCAGTGTTAATACAGAGCATTAACTTTGCAGCTTTGCTGCAGGCAGAACTTGTCCCAAGAGAGCTAAAACTTTCAATGCACTTATTCTATCAGAAGAGGGGTTTTTTGTGTGTGCGACTGCTTAATTAATGAGCCTCTTTTCAATATTAATATGCTGAGAAGTTTACTGCCTTAAAGGTGTGTCAATATATGCATTTTTCTGGTTAAAGCAGTTTGCCTTTGGCTATCCTAAAATGTAAAAGCTATTAATTAAAGTGTACAGTACTTTGAAAAAGGATTGGCCTGCTAAAGTCTTTGGGGGAAAATTGCTAGAGAAAATATGCCAAATGTCTCAATACATTGATATGCTGAAATGCTTAAACTGAAGTACTGCAGTAAAGATTTTTCATAAGGCTTCACCTATTTTTTCATCCTCACAGAGTGCTGTCAAGTGATCCCAACCAAAGAAAGTAAAGTAAGATAAACAAAGAAACATGTCTAACCATCAGCTCTTGCAAGTTGCTCCACAGTTATTTGTATCATGATTGAGTTTACAGACCTGAACCAAGAGATTTCCATTGTACATGATGCTGTACAAGGATATAGCAACCTAGAGAGAAGAGTAGGAAGAGACCACCTCTGTCCTTTAGAGCTTGCCATCTAAACTGACAGGACAAAAAAGGAGAAGGGAGTATTATTGACCCTATTTTACAAAAGGGAAACTGAGGCACAAAAAGCTGATAGGCCATCTTTTCAAACACAGATAAGCACATACAAATCTACATGCATCTTTTGGTGCCTAAATATCTACAAAAAATCTGGCCCCAAGTAACTTGCCAAGGTCATCCAGGGAAGTCATAGGGACATCAGGGGCTGTACCCAGAAGTTCTGATCCCAAGCTAATACTTCAACTACAAGACTGTTCAGCACTACCTGATAATCCTCTTAGACTTCCCAGCAATACCACATTGCTCTTTCCCCTATGGTAATTTCTGCTCTTTCCTTCTCCAATTGTCATATTTCTAATGAAGAAGAAAGCAGCGGATGTTTGCTTATTTCCTTTAAAATGAACCCACATTGGTAGTAGAGTGACATGCTTGCTTTCCCAGGTCACTGAATCTCTTTCTCAAAGTGATAAAACACTTGATGGGGGCTTCTCAGAGTGCCAGAAAAAAGGTGCAGCTCTGATAACAGAAGTCAGCATTCTGGAGTGTGTAAAGGGTTAACTATTCAGGGAACAGGCAACAGAAAAAAACCAGCCTGAGTTCAACTGTTCTGCTTGGCTGGTGATTGAGACCAGCTGATGTTCATCAAAAACTTAGGTGGAGCAAGTTTGGAAGCTGAGCAAAATGAAGACACCTGTTACAGGAGGAGGGTGATGAGACTATATACATGGCTCTTGCCCCTTCTGCTGGGAGGGGGTATGAGTTATGGTACTAGCCAGTCTGAGTGAAGTTGAGAGAGAGTGTCAGGGGGTGTTTTCTTTAGTCAAAAAATTGCTAAAGCACCTAGCAGCTTAGGGATAAATGAAAGGACCTATATCCTAGGATAAGTGGTAGCTGGATCTCATATGAGGGGGACATGTATGCAGCAGCTGCCTGGTTACTGTAGGGATTATGATGTCTTTAGGGAACAGAGTAGAGACTAGTTTGAGGGCCCCTGTACATGCAGCTTTTGGGGGCTCTAGTCTCTGGAGAATAAGTGTAAACTAGGGAAATTCTGAGGGTTGAGTTTCCTTAACTTCTGATTAGAAATACCTGGCTGAGAGAGAGCACTTTATTGTATGGAGAATGAACTCCTGCTGTAAGATAAGTTAGTAGCTATAAAACTGTCTACTTGGAGATCAAATAAGATGTTTTATGATGAATCCAGTGAATATGGAACTTTCTCATAATACTCTGATCTCTGTATAGCATGTTATAAGTGGGTTGTTACCACCCCTCTAATGAATGGTGTTCTAGGCCCTACATAAACAGTGGCTAGTAAAAGTGGGCAGGAGGAATGCTAACCCAGAGACTTAAAGTAGGTCAAATGCTTTTCCAGAGGCCTTAGGTGGCTTAACCGGGCTTTATACTGGGGAATTTTCCTATTCTAGTAATAGCCATTTCAATAGACTAAAGCATAAAATCATTGCTTTTTTTTACCTCTTAAGCTCCTAGGTTGAGAAACTCAAAAATCAATTTTATGTTCTCAACCTAGTTCTTGCTCATGCCAGTCATGAGCTGACCACATATGGTCTTACTAAATAGTTTCCATTTGAAAAAAAAGACTAGTGCCATTCAGGACAGGCACGATCTGATAGAGCTGTAGTAGGTTGCGGGGGGTCCATACCTAATGTGCCTTGCATCCCAAACAACCCTGTGTGACTACCCAGGGCTAAATTCACTGATGATTTACAAAGTATTTGGGGGCGAAATCCTAAAAATCTATTTTGAAGCCTTTTTACATGATGACAAATAATATTATAGCAAAACTTCTAGGGGCTGTTGCAACTGTGTGTGTGTATATATCTATTCTGCCATCTTACACCCATTCAGATGCAATTCATGGCTTGTTGCACATCGCACATGCTCCATTATTTTGCAAAGTTCATCCCAGTATCTGCTTATGATAAAAAAAAAATAAATTTAAAAAAAAAAAGTGTGCATTTGGGTAGTAGCTAGTTTTGAACAAGCCCAACACACTTGGGGAGCTAGGTAGCTTAACACAACAATTCTACTTTGACTGTAAACCTGCTTTGGGGCAAGGTATATCTTGATATGTAATTTGTGGGTGCCAATCTGTGACTAGGGTCCAAGACACTTCAATAATAACAAGAATCGGCTACAATTGGAATGGATGCCTTATGCTGCCCACAAGCAGTATGGCTAATTAACACAAATTAGAGAAACACTGTCCTTGAAGACTGGGAATAATTTTTGCACCCCATATTAAGACATTTCTAGTTGCTTCTCTCTTCCCAAGCTGTGCATGCAGATGTTACTCTGAAGTGGCCTGTTGTCTGAGGCTCTCAAACTTGTTTTACTTATATCATGACCTAGATTCTAGCAGGGACTGCCAGAGGGGAAGCCCAGCATTTCTCTGTATTGCACCACGGAAACCACCCAACTTAAATGGATTACTCCTTTGCCATGGGCTGACTTGCTTGTGCTAGTTTGCTTCACTCTCAAACATTTATTACAACACAGAAAAGAATATTGTGCTGAAGCACCCTGGAATATTGAACTGTCTTGTCTGCTTCCTACCCCACCTCCCCCAGCATTAAGAACAGGTGCCTTTTCTTTCTGTGCTAACCGAGGTATCATTGTATAAATTATGTGTTTTAGGACATTAAGGCTAGGGAAGAGATTCACTCCAAAGGGTAGAATCTAGATGATGTCTCTGTCACTGTTCCTCAGTAACATCTTTCAGAATATCCTTGCTGCAAATTTGGATCCACAGTTAGCAAAGCAGCAAAAGTGACAGCACTTATGTGCAGCATCAAAGGCCAGTGTCCTCCCCAACATGAGCAAGTCTGACAGAGGTTTTTATTCACTACAGCTTGCTTGTACGGTAATATTTTAAAGAATTCTATGACCTAACTACTGCCTGAAATAGCAAGGGACTAGATTTGATGACTCGAGAGGTCTCTTCCAGTTCCTATGGTTTTATGGGTAGGATTCCCCAAATCCCAAGCTAGTGTCATTTCGAGGACCTGAATAATTCCAGGCATCATTGTGCACAGTGAAGTGGAAGAAATTTCTAGCAGGGAATGGTAGTAACTTGTTTCAATACCAGTATTGTCAAATCCAAGTTTTCAAGAATTGAGTCAGGCTCCTTCCCACCCCCCCCCACCCCCAAATAAGAGATTTGGTTTTAAAATCAAGACCTGTTAAATTTAACACACTTTGGGGCCTTATAACTTGCACCTTTTAGACATCACCCTCAGTCTTTCTACAACAAGAAGGGCTAAAAACTCATTTCATGAAAGCTTAGGTTCAAATGACCCCCAGGTCTTTCCATAAAATTCCAAATAGCAAGAAACACCTCAGAACATCATGATGGTTGGCAATTCTCAAGGAGCCGTTTTGTATATTCAGTCTACAACTCTAGGTTAGATTAAAGGAATAGAAGAGTCTCCATGAAGGATCTTAATGCCTGTATCTCCAATGAGAGGCAGCATCTCTTAAAACACATTAGCTCTTCTGTCTGTCTGTCTGTAGAGACAAACATTTTACCTGTGCAGTTACATTCAAGACAACAAACCAATTTGGGAAGGAGTACTCTGATCCTTCTACCAGATGCCAAACCCTCACACACAAGTTCTGGTTTAAACCTACACAAAGGCCCCAAATATTCTTGTTTAAGGTCCACCAACACCGCTAAATATCGAAGCAAAATCTTACAGAGGGAAGAAAAAGTAAGACTAAGACAGCAGTTGGCAAGTGTTAGTGTTTGGAGGTGACATTTAGAGAAGCAGGCCCTAACATTCATTTTGGACAGACAAGTCTTCCACTTTCCACTCTTTCTTTTTTAAGTCAGTTTTCTTCCACTTTGTATCCTGGAAGGTAAACCAGTTAACAACATGTAACTTGGTAAGCAGCAAAATGACTGAGGTAGCAATGTCTGTCTGTTAAAAAGGGACATTATTGGCTTAACTGAAAACTTTCACACTCGGCTGTGAAATATAGCAAGTGGTTGAGGATATGAAAAGTGGGAATATTATCCCGTTATTTCCATCTCCCCAGGAAAAGGAAAAAATCTTAGCTGCAGCTAAGTCCTGCAGGGAAGGTTTATTTCTCTTATAAAGCACTAGTTTAGAGTCTGTAAGCAGGTTACTTTTCTGTGCCTTTGAAGCACCTTCTCAAAAAGCTTCAAATGTTCAGCGTTTCATTAGATCTTTCGAAGAAACTCTGAGCCAGGATCATGCCTGGTGTAAAACGATTGTATATGTACCAGTTTACACAGCTGAGAATCTACCCTTCTGTCTGCTATACCAATCCAGTTTGCACCTACTGTATTATAATGCAAAGCAATTTCAAGCATCCTTTCAGCTCAGGTTTGATCTGACCTGCCAGAAATACTGAATGTTGCCTTTAGAAGGATATGCCTCCATGTGCAGGGTACAGCTCTTTTTAGTGACTCTGGACTATTTCTACCAGAGACTGAAGTGAAAACACATGAAAATGACACTTTACCTTCTTACCAGGTTGTTTGTGAAATAAATGTTCTGGCCTCCTTCAGTCCTTGAAAATAACCAGTGATCCAGACTGGATATGATTTGAACCAGATGGATAAACTGGAAGTGAAGGTAGCTGTTAGTTTCTGGCACTCCCAGGGGAAAAAAAAAACAAACCCATGGATCATGGATGAGTATCCCACCTGGACAAATTGGTGGTAGGAAGAAAGGGACCTGTGTCTTAACAGCTTCTGTTGCCTCTTCTGGTATGGCCAAGTGTCCAGGTGCTAGTAAAACTGCCTTGGTCACTTCCTCAGAGAAGAGGAGAGTGACTTCAAAGGTTGCATAACCCCACCAATTTTTAAATCTAGAAGCAAAGGGGAGCTACCAAAAATGACTCATGGGGAGTCTTTTATATAAAATGGTTAACATTGTTAAATGGCTCTTTAAAAACATACAGGCTCACACACCATTGAAGTTTCAGTATTTCCCTGACCTCCATTGATGGACTGTCCTGTGGGGAATCAATCAGCCGGAGAGCTCTGACAGGCTAGAAGCAGCTGGAGACCTCATAGTCTGAAGAAATATAGATTGGCAGGAATCTGCCTGAGTAAAAAGGAAGGGATTGTTAGGAAGCTTTTGGGAAGGGAAAGTGATTTGGCAAACAGAGCCTGAAGATTTCAACCCCTCCCCCAAGATCTGCTGGTCCTAAGGAACACTCCTATAAAGGGCTGGAGCCCCTTTATTTCTCTGGATCCTGGGCAGCATGGCTATGTGAGAGACGAACCCTCTCCTAATGATGAAATGGGGCTATGGCCTTGTTCTCATTTGTATTTCCTACCAATCATGAGTCAACATGTATTTTTCATTCATTACCTATATATGAACATCCTCCATGGTCAGTGTAGCTCTTGGAACCAGGCCTTTTAATTTAAAATTCATCAATTTCAGTTTCTCAGCTACCTATAGGGAGGTGGTAAATAAAACTGATGACTAACTGTACCTGATCTCTGTCCTCAATATTCTCAGAACAACATTTGGTTCAGTTAAACATGGGGCCCTTGGTCCTTGATGAGGTGCCTCCTTTAAGGAAAATGTAGTTTACCGAAGTTTGCTTAGCAGTACCAAGAAATGGCAATACAGTTGGTAGCTTTCTGTCCCTATTGCTATACTAGTTGTTCAGAAAACTTTTATAGCAGGTCTGACTGTGAACTGCTAAGATTTGTTGGCTGTAATATCACCCCAGCTTAAGTGTGATACTTTTGCTAGCAATGCATAAATGAAAATATTTGACACGTATAGTTTATGCAGACTGGTGAAAGAAAACTAATAGCCTAGTTTGACCTCCCCAAACTTTCTTCATGCTGTGGTGAGACTGGGCCACTGATTGGATTTGAGGCCGTTGGATACATTGAACCAGGTTGTGTGAGTGGATGGGCACTGGGCTGCTTCCCTCTGTTGAAGGACTCGAGTTTACATAGTGAGAGCTATTAGGGAAAGGCAAATGCATTGTTCATGGTATTAATTATAATGATTTCTGTTTCAACTAGCACATTAGCTTGCAAATTTTTATTGAAGGCACCAATTCTGGAAGGTGACCCTTGCAGCAAGATTGCAATATCAGTGTAAAGCCTCATTTACTTCCATGGGGTTTTGCAGGGACAGGTCCTATTGCAGAATCAGGTCCACACTTTCGACACAGAATATATTTATCAGACAGTGTTTGTTAGTGAGGTATGTTAAGGTTGATGTATAAGTGGTCCATTCAACTGAGCTGCTCTTTCTTTAGAACACGCACATGCTTCTTGTGACAACCCAATTGTGTTGAAGGTTAACTGTTGCTCCAGGTCACAAACTTTCTCTTCTTTCTTGATTAAAAGGTTTTTTTTTCTTTTTTCTGCTAGTAAAAAAAAAAAAAGTCCTTGCTATTCAAGCCTATCTGAAAACATCTGCACAGCTGCTTTAAAAAATATGTAATTTAAGAGAAAAATACGCAAGCATTAGACTCTCTCTACAGCAGGGGTGGGCAAAGTCTGGCCTGCGGGCCAAATCTGGCCAGCAATGGACTCCATTTCCCAGCAGCCCATGCCCTCATGGCTGGGGCCAGATTTCACAGAGACCTCAGCAGCAGCTGCACTGTGATAGTGTAGGGCCAGGGTTTCCGTGGAGACCAGCCCCAGCAGTGCTGGCAGGTGGCAGCAGTGCCAGCTTCTCCCTGGTGGGGGGCTGTGCTGCAGGCAGGAGCAGGGTGGGCTTAGCTGCTGACATCTGTGCAGAGCAGCAGCAGTGGCAGTGGTAGCACCGCCATTGCAACTGGTGGCTACAGGGGGTTATGGGGAATTTTGGGGTGGCCTATAGCCCCCTCAAATCTGCTCCCCACCAGCACTGCCCCTGCTGGCAGGACACAGCAGGGTGGGGAGCTGCTCTGGGCTGGGCTGGGATTTTGCAGCAGTGACAGTATGATCCAGAGCCACAATCTCCAGCCTACATGCCCCAGGCAGAGACATGCAGGCGGCGGATCACGATTCTGCCCCTGCTCCGGACCATGCTGTCCCCACTGCAAGAAGCCGAGGCAGAGCTGTGATCCTCTGCCTGCACGCCACTGGCCAGAGCATGCAGGCTACAGATCATGGCTCTGCCCTGGCTCTGGACCACACTGTCACCACTGCAAGATCCTAGCTTAGCTCTTGAGCAGCTCTGTGCCCTGCCACGTGCCCTGCCAGGGCTGCTGGAGTCGGTCTTCATGGAAACTCCAGTCTCACTCTATCACAGTGAGGATGTTGCTGGGGTCTCCATGGAAACTGGCCCTAGCCACACGGGCAGGGGCTGCTGGGAAATGGAGTCTGGCCACCAGACTGATCTACTATTTTGCCCACATCTGCTTTAAAGTTTCTTCTCCTTAAAAATGCTCATATTCAGGGAAAGTAAAATGTTACTTGTCCTTCATGCAACAAGAAATGGTTTGAATACAGATTAAATATGCTTTTATCAAGAGGGGAAGGCTTGCAGCTCCCTTTGCATTGGTGTAATGCCATCAGCTTCAGTGGAATCATTCCCTAACTTTTTATAATGAAAGTCACAATTGAGCTTGTGAACTCCTAACATTAAAGGCAGGGGAGGTTGGTTGGAGAGTAAACAAAAGAGCCATTTCCTTTTCCAACTCTATCTGTTCATTCTTCTGGAGAAAAGAAAAAATTGTCATTGGTTTTAATTTTGCCAAGAGTTGGGGGTGAGCAAAAGGATGGAACGGAGGAGCTGGAAAAAGAGAACAGCAGTGGGACAGGCTTGGCTGTAACTCAAGCCTGTTGCAACTGGGTAGCCCGCTGCACCATCTACCAGCCTAAAGAGAAGCATGGCTGGTACCTTCGATCCAGTAATCTCAGTTTATTGTCAGATTGCTGGAAGTATTTCCTCTCTGCACTGTTCGAGAGAGGTGGAAAGGATCTGTTCCAAGCCAAACTTAACTTGATCACCCACGAAACTGCACCAGAATTGCTTCTCCAAGCCCAGAGATTTGTTAGCCTTGAATACAAGTTCCTGGAAAAGTCATAGCCATTAGGTTTGCATTAAGTGGCTGATGAGCTGCCTGTGATTGTCTGTCTGGCATTTTCTTTCTTCTTTTTGCAATTCCATTTTTTTTTAACTTGTAGCTTCTCTTTCTTCCATACTTCATCCAAGAACCACAAGGGAGGGGATATGTGAGGGCTTCTACCCAATTATGCATCAAGAAAATGGTATGAGGAAACTGGAAGGCCACTCAGTGCCTAGCTAAGGTAGATGGAATATTAGTGTGAGAGAAGATTTATGTTCATGACCTTCTGAGGTAAGGTGACAGTACAGCCCATGCCATGCTGTATCTGATATGCATATTCATAGCTCGTTTGTTCATGAAAGAAATGACTGGATTGGCAATAGTTTTGAAGGACACTGAACATGGAGTTGAAATAGATTCAAGTTGCTTACAAATTAGAACTTCATCATCTTCCTAATAAATTGGTAACCACTATAAATCTTTGCATATTGGTGGTGTTATTGGAAATACAATGTTGTATTTTATTGGATTGGAAACATTTCACAGCTATCAATCTGTCAATTATTTTAGCACAACACAAGGTTTCTCCTGCTGATAGATGGTGATTCTAAATAATTTTAATAAAGAATTTCTACTTACAGTGGTGTCATGAAGCCTGCCTGCCTGTGAAATATTGTGATTTTTTTGAAGCACTCACCTGATAACACTCTTTAATTGTAACATTAATCTGTGTGTCAATCAAGCACTTACAGACTAATATATGGATTTTTTGTCTGAGGTTTTTCATAAAGGGGGGTGGGAATTAAGATCATACAAAATTGTTGGCAGTATATGAAGAAAGAAGCAATGCCAGACTTGTAACCAATCATGAAAATGCATGTTGTGAAGCATAAAGAAAAGATGTACTCTTTGCTAATGAACTGTACTCTTATTCAAAGATTTTTCCGACAACTCGTTTATCTCAACAGTTCTGATGCTATGAATGAAGCAGGGTCTGGTTTGAAATAGCTGGAACATATTTCATGCCTTTTGGACCAATAAAACACCAAGTAATAAGTATCTCCTGTACAGGCCTCCAGGTGCTTTCCGAAGGTCAGGGAATGGCATTGTTCCTATTTTACTGATGGTACAGCTAAAGCACAGAAAGATTAAGCAATTTGTCCAAGGTCACAAAGTGAGTTCATTGCAAAGATGGCTCATGTGCCCTATAAGGCAGGCTTTGTTCCAGGGAAAATGAAGCAGTGTGGTTGAACCTCCAAACCTTCTGGGGTTCAACTTGAAGGATTCAGCTGAGAGCATTGAGTAAGCCGAGGTTACAGACTGGGTTGGAAGGTTCACAGGTTCACTCCCAGAGCCAGCCAAAAAAATGCCAAAAAGAAGTAAGCAGGTAATCATGTGAACATAAAATTATAAAAGTGGGACTCAACCAATGCTAACCCTCCCTTGGTGTAGGGGATGTGGATCGCCAATACTTTGGCCTTCTTGGAATCAGAACCTCTGAAAAGGCGCCATTTGATTTTTTTTTTTCTTTCTTTTACTCTAAATGTAGGCAAAGCTCACATAGAAAATAAAGGTTGGCTCTGCTTGAATGAGCTAGTTCAGTAGCTTTTATCATCTACAGAACAAAGTACCAGGCTCACCTTTTGCTTTTGTGTGTTGCTCACTGATCTCTCTGAAATTTATATTAGCAGATGCAACAGGTCCATGACCCAGGCTGCATGTTAGCTTAATTTTTCATTGAAGCTTTCCCACTGCTGCCCTTGTTTGCCTGGTGTTACAGCCAACCTCAAATGACTTGACCTGACAGGTAGATGAGATTCTACATACCCAAACTGCTTCTAGCCCTATCTGCTGGACTAGAAAAGGTGCCTTTATCAGGAGGACTTCTCATTTCCACAAAACTCCAGCCTAAGAGATGTGATTCTGCCACTCTTACTCACATTAGTGCTACTTGTGACTAAAAGTACTAGCCTATATTAGTAACAGTGGCAGAATTGAACCCTAGGTGGTCTGGTACTTTATCCCTATTTATACATCTATAAATTCATCTATTAAACTGATTTTTAGAGGTGCATGCCTGTTTCAGCAATTAGAGCAAAAATCTTTATAGCCCTTTTGGTTTGAATTGGCCTGGTTTCAAACCCAGGTACTAAAATGAATAAAATTATCTTGAAAAGCACTGTACTTCAGATTCTTCTGCATCATGTTATGAAAGACACAAAGATAATATTTGTATAAATTAAACCTATTGGAGATGTATGGCATTTCAGTTTCTGCTTCATTAAGTTGTCCTCCAGCCTTGAACATCCTGAGATCTATTCTGCAGTACTTTTCTATTTTAAATTTAATCTACCCTGCTGCAGAATGAAAGCTTAAAAGGATATTGCCTCTTTAAATTAAATGTGAAAAAAATAACAATGGCAAAGTTCTTGCTGAATTGAATGCAATCTATTATAAAGTTTTAGATTTCATAATGATTACCAGTACTTTCATATATCCATTAACTTCTCAGATAGTTTAGCACTATGTTCCTCCACTGCTTCCTACTGGTTCACAGTGACCACTATTAGCCAATTTATTTTATTTTATTTTTTTTTTTTTGTAGATAAGACCAGAAGAGATGATTGTGATCATCTAGTCTGACCTTCTGTATAGAACAGGCCTTAGGACTTCCCTGAATAAATTTCTGTTCAACTAGAGCATGTCTTTGTACATTTTTCTAAAAAATAAAAAAAATCTGGATTTTAAAATGTCCAGGATGGAAAATCCACTATAACCCTTGGTAAATTGTTCCAGTAGCTAATTAGCTTACCAGTTTTTAAAAACTGCATTCTTTTGAGTTTGAATTGCTCTTGCTCTGACTTCCAGTCATTAGCTCTTGCTAGAATTTTGCTGTAGATCCCTATACTAAATAATTGTTTCTAGTGCACATATTTACAGACTGTAGTCAAGCTACCACTTGAACATCTTTAAGAAGCTAAATAGATCGAGCTCTTTAAGCCTCTCATAATGCAAGTGTTAATCATTCTCATGGTTCTTCCCTTGACCCCTCTCTAATTTTTCAACATTCTTGAACTGAGGACACCATACCTCAAAACAGTATTTTAGTGGTGGTGGCCATGAGAATATATGCCCACCTTATCTTCTGTTTTGGTAAGACTATAGGTCTATGTCTACAGAGGGGTTCGGTATGATGATATTAAGGCAACTGCAGAATCCTTTAGCAAAATCCATAGTGGTGAGAGAGGATGTAAGGCTAATTGTACAATGCCTGGGGAGAGTTGGGCAACTCAGCACAAGACTCAGAAAGGTCAGCACACTGAGCAAGGGACTATCTAAGCTAGCTAATAGGACATGCTAAAGATAACGGTTTGTTTTAAATAATCCCTCTTTCTCTGGTAGTATCTTACTCTGTGCTACCAGGGTGTACCTTCCTCAGTTTGCAACACAAACCTCTTCTGAGGAAATTTGTCTATGTCCAAAACAGTCACAGGAGATGCGGTGCCCCCTCAGTCCAGTAGTTCAGAGCACTCAGTCAGGATGTAGGAGACCATGGATTCAGTCCATCCCATCCCTGAAAGGATTCAAGCCCCCATCAAATCTAGGCTGTTCTGGAACTGCAGGGAGGGTGCTGAAGCCTGTGGAAGCTGTTCCACTTGCACAAAATATTTAGATTTGTTGCGCCAGAAAGTAGGAGCAAGCATGAGCGTGACTGCTTTAACTTGGTGATTAGACACTCCCATGGAGAGAGCCTGATTCCAGTCCCTGCTCCAAAGATATTGAATGGAAAAGATTCCTACACTTTGTGTGTGGAGCCCTTTCTAATAGATGTGTTCAGAGTGCTTGCTAAATTTAGGCCCTGAGGCAAGGTAGGTGAAGGAATGCCTAGTTTGTAGATCCTGGCAGGGCTTAGGCATGAGAGAGCTAAACTGTTTAGTCTTGCTAGGATTCAGATGCTTCTGTGCAGGCTCAGAAACAGAACTTTAGCTGCCTGGGGGAATTTTATTGTTGAAACCTGAAGCATCTATGGACTTGAGGTACCTCCAGGGTTATACAACAGTAGGGTGGGGGTTTTGAGGATCTGAAGTTCGGACTTAAGTGGACTTAACTCCTTTTGTGAACCCAGATCTTCAAGGAAACAGACCTCAGCATTTATATAAAGCTTGCTGAAAACTGTAACTGGTGATGGGCAGATTTCTGAAAGTAAAGGTAATGGGAGACAATGGATGTATGTTGATGCAAGGAAGCACTTGGGTGGAAAAGGTCACTGAGAGTGTGGATTTGTGTGATACCTTAGTGCATCACAGTCCGATGAAATGGAGCTCTCCCTGGATTTTACTATTATAGGGGGTTCTTATGGATATTCAGCATGAGAAATCCCCAGGAAAAGGAAAATACAGTCTGGAGGGAAATAAAGCTGTGTTACTGAAAACCAGCAATTAAAGAAACCAACTGAGATTTCAAGAGAAACCATTAATTCATCAGACAAAGTATTTAATTAAAACAGAAGCACTGTATTCATCAAGTTTTTTTTTCTAATTCAGGGTAAGTCTCCCCATTTGCTACAGGTATATTGCACTTGCAACAGTAGTTGGGAAACATTTACAGTTGCCTTTTTGTAATGAAGTTGTTAGTTCAGTGACGGAATGAACACACCTGTTCCCTGGGGTCCTGGGTTCTTGGCTCAAGGTGTTTGCAGCCCTGATATGTGTATAGGGTGGAGCAAACTGATTCAAGCAAAGGCAGATACTGTTTACAGCTTAATTGCCGCAGCAATATACCTCTACTGCATTCAGTCCAGCTATGTCTTGACAGAAGGAACCTAATTGGGTGAAATCTTGGCCCCATTAAAGCTGGTGGCAAAACTCCTGCTCTTCAACCGTGGTAGAATTTCACTCCAGGTGTAGAACATGGTTGTGTTTAAGTAGAACAAGAGACTCTCAAGACAGTTTCTTCTGGCTCCTAAAATGTATTTGCTGGTCACTCACCAGATCTCTTCACTGGATTGCCTGGATAAATTCAGTTAGGCAAATCTGGGAACTGAGATATGCTGCTGCTGCCAAACCTTGTAACAGGGGACTCCTGCAAAGGGAAAAAAAAAAAGCCTGTGATCAACTTTGTGTACCAGGATGATGGCAGCGTTGGGTGGGTGAGTGGGAGACTACAGAAACCTACTCATTTTGGGGGCATTATTCCCCTTGTTTAAACAAAACTAGGCTTCCCTAACCATAACCAAAGAGGGAGGCAGCAGCACTTGGCAAACGAACTCCTATTAAGTGCATTTGCTGGAAATGTTTATACTTTGTTCTTGACAACTATCTTGAATATATTGAGAACATTGCACAGTGTTCCAGCTTGCATAATTTTGAAGTGGGGGCAAAGTCCTTGTGGGGAAGTTTGAAGTATCTTTCCTTAGGACTTTTTTTTTTCTTTAACCTCTCCTTTGGTGTGATCTGATCCAATCTAAAATCAAAATATTTTCTCTTAGAAAGTATTTTTGTGATCCAGAAAAAATTTTCTTTCTTACAGGTCTGATTTAGACAGCTCTGGAGCCATGTGTATGGCGAGGAGAACTCGTTTTAAAAAGTAGCACCCCACCCCCTTCTTCATTTGGTCCGGCAGATGTTTCAGAAGGGGTTCCTTGCCTTCCTGCAAAACTCCCCTCTAGCAGTACATCCTTGTCTGGAAACTCTCTACCTCTTCCCCTTTCACATCCAGCTCCTGCAATAGTTTTAAAACTTTTCTAAAGCTTTTTTTCTAAAGCTTCTTTTTCAGATCCAGTGCAGGTCAATTTGTAAAAGAGAAACAGACCTAAGTGGACCTTTTATTCAACTGGGCTGCTAGCCAGCTTGCAGATGTGCCATCTGTGACAACCCAGGAGAAAGACACCCCCCGCCCCTGCTTTGCATATGAGGAAAGGAAGAAAAGGGGCAGCTCAGGAAACTGGTTAGAGGAAGACGGGTGCTGTCCTCTTCCAGGATGCCCAGACCTAGATAGTGGCCAAACTTCTGGACAGGGTACAGTAGCCCATGCGAAATGAATCTGGAGGTCAGACTAATTCCTAGTGGATGAACAGTCCACATTACACTTTTTTGTTCTCCTTGAGAGCCTCTCTAGAAAAAGGTAAGAATGTAACAGATGTAGAGAATTAATTGCTTTCACCTCTAGGCCCTTGGTAGATAGAGGCAGAGGCAGGAATCACCTGTTGGGTGGGGAGAGGACAGATGGTGAAAACTTGACCAATCCACTGCTTATATTGAGGGTGCCACTGTGCTGTGCAATCAATCCTGGCACCTTCCCCAATACTAAATTTCATCAAAAAAAGAGTAGGGGGGGGAGCTTCAGCTATAAAGGGGAGCAAATAGTGATAATGAAACAATATCATGGGAGGCCAGGCCCCTGGATTAATTTTTTTAGAGGATCTAATGAGTTAGTGAAATATGACAGGCAGTCATTGCTGTGGGCACCATTTGTGGGCCTCAGAAATGAGCTGGTGGTCTCTTGCAGCACAGTCTCAAGTTAGTGAACAGTCCGCATCATAAAAACGTCAGACATAATTCAATATGCCATGACTGGAGTCTGCACTGAGCAGAGCTAAGGCAAAGCAGAGAGACTAAATCACCCATCTGACTCCTGGAGCACATAGTCCCCCTTCAGGTCAAGAATGTGAGCTAGGGGCTGCCTGCATTGGTGTGATGTTCTTTCCTGATAGGTACCTGGCCATTGTTTCCATCACTACAAGTTTCTTTACTTGCTGTGAAAACAGAGATGCGGAAATGCTGAAGGGTTAATAATGTCTGAAGAGAAGATGCACAGCTCTGCACAATAGAAGGAGCCGGTGTGTTTTTCTCTTCTACTTGTAAAGATCCCCTTTTTTCTGTATAATTGTGCATTGTAGTTATCACAAAGTTAACAGGTTGTTTGTCTTTGAGTATTTCATGGAGTCTGCGTAAACCTCCATACAATTTACTTTAATAACTTGCCAAACCTGCACCAAGTCATAAACTCACATATTGTATGTGACATTACCAGTAGAGCAAGTACTGGAATGCAAGGGCTAGAATAATTTGACAGCTAACATAAAGCAGCATGATTTATATTTGGTTATATTGAGATTTTTCCCCCCCTTCTTTGAGCACTTCATATAAATATTTACTTGGATCCTGGGACCTTGCTTAACCCTCAAAGTGCAGCATTTATCTTTGTATTTTTATTTTCAAGGGACTACCCCAAAAACACCCTTCCTTTTAAAAATGCAGGTGATTTTAAACCAAAATAGCTTAACCTATAAACTGTTTCATCTATAAACACCCAGCCCTGGTAATTATGATATATTTACTGTAAAGTTCAATTGGAAACAGATTAGGGAAGAGACTTCTTTAAAACGATACAGGATTTCATTGATTTATTAGAAACAGCATTTTTAGATTCTA
Organism: Alligator sinensis; assembly: GCF_000455745.1. Lineage (NCBI taxonomy): Eukaryota > Metazoa > Chordata > Crocodylia > Alligatoridae > Alligator > Alligator sinensis. The sequence continues at coordinate 746,564 of NW_005841865.1, forward strand.
TGCCAGAGACAAGATGATAATGCCACTATGTTTAAGTTTGATCCAAATTACTTCATTAATTATTGAACTGAGTGACATGACTATACAATCTGCTTATTATGTCAAATTTAACTCTTACCTGTTATTTCATTCCACTCTTTCTGCTTGGCCTTCTTTAAATTCCAAATAAGGTACTTAATTCTGTGACTCCTCAAGCTTCTATGTGCAGCAGTCTTTTCAAGAGAGATCTAGTAGCACTCCGGGCTGGGAGATAGATATGCTAGGGTTTATTTTGCTGTGCAATTTTGGGCTCCTTAGATAACAGAAGGCCCAAACATTCATGTGTCTGCTCATTCTGGGTGCCCAGACTTGACAGTATTTGGGCACTTAAAAATGAATGGATGCTTCTAAAACTGCTGTTACGAAATCTCTTTTCTATTCAGCTTCTGTAGAATGGGCTCATTTTCTTACATTCTGCAGGTTCTGTGGATGTAATTCACAGAACTGCCTTCAGCTCTTTGGTGTTTGTGCTTAGGTAGTGCACAAGATGCATTACTGTCACTTAAAAATGGAGAAAACTGTAAGCTGCAACTGACCACCATAGAAAAATTGACCATATCCAAACAGACTTAACGGCCTTATGCTCTGAGGTTCTGAACACATTTGGGTCTCCCTGCCTTCAACACTGGAGACAGACAACAAAGTGCTGCATGTGCCCCCTCCATTGTAAGCAGTACTGCATTTCACTAAATATGATGTGCAGGGATGCCTGTGATTTAACAAGAATGAAATACAAGTGTAAAAGCTTTTCTTCTCAGACCTTGACAGGATTGCTTGCCTCGGCAGTGCAAATAAAGAATAGCAAAGCCAAATGCAAAAGATTCAGCTTCCTTTTGCTACCGCTGATCAGCTTTAAATAGAAAAAAAGAAAATATATTGGGGGGTAGGAGAGTTGAAAGATGTCATGGCAGAGACCTCTATATAGTCAGATTTACTCTTTGAACTCTACGAAAGGCTTTAGGGTAATATTTGCATCACAACACAAAAGCAACAGGGGAACATTTAGCAAAACCCTAGGGTGCAGGTTTATTGCCATCAGTAATTTCATCCATATTGCAGAGGGCTAGTCTCTGTAATGGCAAAGTTTCAGCATTTCAGTAGGAATGGGATTGGACCCAAAAAATGTAGGGCTAAACTGTATGCTGGCTAGCTTCCCCTCAGCATCTCATGGCATTCTCACTGATTTCACAAACCTACCAACTTCAAGCCACAGTGCATGGAAAAGCGGTAGGTTGAACTGAATGAACAGACTTGGATTTGGACTTTGACACTCTGCTTTATTTCCACCTCTGCCCCTGGCCTACTTACTGACCTTGGCCCTGTGCTTCTGTTTCCCTCTTTGTAAAGTGCTTTGAGATTTTGCTAGTGAAAGCCAATATAAAGAGCTATGCATTAATAATTATTAATGCAGATTCCAGAAGACCTATTTCTTGCAGTCTTTACTCCAGCAAAATTCCCACTGAATGTAATTGCCCTCACGCTGATCTTGTTATACCTATCTACATAAATCAGGAGCAATGATCTTGAAATCAGTGGGACACATGCTAGTGTAAAACCAGTATGAGTGTGAATCAGGTCTACTATGGAGTTTTTGCTTGAGAGCAGCAGCAGAATTGGATATTCAATATGCTGGAACAATCTGCACATAGTTGTATGTGCATATACACAGATGATTATACAGGGCAATTACAACGTGAGGGCCTTCCAGCAGTAGCGTTGAATAAAAGCATTCATTTTCAGTCTTATAAATAATACTGGTGCTATATCTATATGGACATCATGGTATCACAGTGAAAGCAAGAGTCTGCAAAGAACGTACAGTCAGCTAAATGATTCTGTGTCAGAGCTGTTCAATGACATTGTCACTGAAGGAGCTTAGTATGGTATAAACTCTTGCCTTTCCTTCCCTAATAAAAAGTTTGAAATGTTTCTTTTAAGAAAGCACTAAACTTGGTAAAAGGACATAGCTTTTCTACCTTGCTCCCTGCCCCTCATGCCTCAGGATATCATAAATTTTTTATACCAATAAAACAGAATTTTTGATGAGCTGCTATTTTGCATTAAAGCAACTTTACATGCAAAGATTGCATAATAGGAAGTAAAATTGAATTTTGCCTCAGAACAAGTTCTTATTATTAATTTAAATGTTTTTATATATTTTAGCAGCAGCTTACCATTCTATATATTTAATTTCTTTCAAGCGAGAACACTTAGCATGGGTTTCCTTATCTAAACAAATCTTTTAAGAGAACACATGTATAAAGTGGAAATGTAATGTTTTGCATCTGTGCCTTAAGACAAACAGTGAAACTTTAAAAGGGGAAATAAAATAAGGTGAAGGACAGCTATCTCTAAAACCTGATATTAACCGCTGTGACAACAGGGCATGTCCGTTTTCTTGACAGTGACATGCTTTTTCCCTCTGCTATGACTATGGCAATATGTTTACTGCAACCGTATGGTACCAAGACTATATAAATACAATAAACCCTCAGTGGAACACTTGTGTGTAAGGCAGAGGATTTGCGGCATCTTAGCTCTCAAATCCATTGCAATCCATTTTCTAACACGGTCATACAACATGATGGTCTGGGGAAAGCACACAGACAGAAATGATTTCCTCTCTTCCATGAATGCAGAAGCAGGCAAGGTTTGTAGCACTTAGGCGCTGCTCAAAATATGCCATTCACTTAAGTCACTTTTTAAAAAAGCAAGCAAAGCAAACACTGAGAGCCCCCCCCATGCCCCCCATATACACCCATACACACTCTAACACAGCTCACAACAAAAGTCCAATGTGGAATTTTTGAGACCACTGAATGCTACATCAGGCAGAACACTAAGGAAGGATTATGCAATAAGCCATTAAGTAGCGTAGTGTGTTTTGATTTTTAACTTCAGATTTACTGTAACCCTAATGGAGTGAAATATAATTAATTTTAAAAGCCCTGTGGTCTAAATAAGGGGGAAAATTAAAATTTCTTATTGAGACTGGAGAAGGTATTATGATCATTAATAATAATAATATTTTACATAAGGAGATCAGAACTGTAAGGGGGAAAGTTATATCTGAGAAGATAGCAGCTGCTTAAATGTTGACAGTTTGCAAAGCATTGTGACTTGGAAACAGCACAAGCACGGGCTTATTGGAAGGCATGCACATATATGCCTCTTAAAGATAAACTCCTCGCAATTTGCAATGCTAGTGATTTGCAAACCCACTTGTCAGTCCCATTTCCAGTAACATGGCTAAGCAAAACAGTCCTGTCTAAACTGCATAGACACGGAAAATGCCTGCCCTTCATTTCTTTGCATATGGGGCTCCACAACGAGGGGGGGGGAGAATAAAAAAGCTCTGAGATGTTTTATCTTTCTCCTCTGAAACCTGACACCAATACCCCTGAAGAGCTTCAATGACCTTGCTCTGTCAGTCACCAAAAGCAACCAGCCTGCTAGAAAGAGACGGGCATTTAGCCAACTTAAAAAATTAAAACCTAAAACAGCTGGGAACAGTTATCTCGCAAGCCCTGGCTCATCCTAAGAACACATCTAGCCTGCCCACCCTAATGCTGAGCACTGCTCTACTGTATTGCAAGAGCATCCATATCCAGCCTCTGCAGAAAGTCTTTAGACTGGTGTTTTTATCCGTAGTCCAAAAATGTTTAGTCTTAGTTTTCTCTGGTGTTTGGAAATAATCTAAGAGAATATTTGTAACGTGCTAAAGTTGTTTTTGTTTGTTTGTTGTGTGTTGGGGGTTTTTTGGTTAATAACATCGTCTATAAATTGCCTGGCACAAGTATTGTGCGTGTGCGCGCGTGTGTCGCCAACTGTGTTTCCTGTCTGCGCGTCTCATTTGATTCTGGGAGCAGCCCTCGCTAGTAGTCACCTCTGCCCTGAAGGGAGAGAATCCTTGAGCAATGCAAATCTCTGTACAGCTGTTAGCAATAGCTCTTGCAAAACTGCAAGATCAAACAAAATAATATGATTTTCACTGAAGGCGCTCTTTCTCCTACACTACAAGAGATCACAATTTAACTGGCGTTCTGAAGCCAAATTTGGAATTGCAAACCCTGGGCTTTTTTATGTGCATACATGAAATATAGCTATAACCCAGCTCCCTGACAATAAATAACGAAGCCAGACCAATTGGATTAGTGAATTTTCAGGTTGTGTGTTTAAAGATCACCATCATCATTCAAAATAAAATAAAAATAAGCAATGCTACCAGTTTGATTTCTGAGGATGTGGGCAATCTTCTACCTTTGCACAACCACTAGCAAGTAGATTTGGGGTGGAAATGGCATGAAATAACTTGCAGGTCTGAACAGTTGAGGGCACCGAGGGCCCGATCCTGTCTGTCTTGCAGGCAAGTTCAAAACTCCCACAAGCTGCAGGGAGACCGGGATCGGATCTCTTCATTAGCAGCTAAGAACTTGGAGGGCATCTCGTCCATGTCCACCACGTCCACTTGAGCAGAAGTGGAGGGTGCGGTGGGTTCAGTCTGGGGAAAAACTGAGTTTAACACCTGCAAGCTAGACATTTTTAGTCCTGTCTTGGGAGAAAAGAAAATTCACGTGTGTTCGTGAGATCTTTCCTCACCTGCTCTCCCTTCTCCCTGAGTCTCCCCGTGACTTACACATTTGCTGGTGTTGCTTCACTCCCTTCCCTCCGCGCCCTGCACCAGCCCTGTCTCTGCATCTCTCTCTATATGTCAGCAGCAGCAGCACTGGGCAGAGCCAGCGCACATGCATGCAGCCCAGCACGTCTGCGAGGGGGCAGAAGAAGATACCCAGCGGGGCTTGGGGAGGGAAATTAGGTTTTTCAGTCCTGCTCAAAATGCAGCAGCCTTTTTTCGTCCTTCTAACTGAAACCAGGTCGCCAAAGGGCTTTGGCTGTACAGTGGTCCCTACAGAAAACCACGGAGTGCCCTGAAAGCCCGGGGCAGGCTGGCTGCCCAGTGCCCAGCGCTCTGCAGGGACTCGAGGAGCATCCTGCGGCCAGACCTCTGGGCTGTGCTCAGAGGGGCCAGTTGTCCCTTTTTTTTTTGTCTCGGTTGAAAGAAACCTGCTTCCGAATCGGCCCATCCATCATCCCCCTGATGCCTCTGTCAACAGTCCTTTATGAATCAATAATGAATCGGGAGCTACAAAAGTAAATACGCCGGGATTTCATTAGGGCTCGCGGGGCACAGGCTTGGGGGTTAACCCCTTCGCTGCCGGGGGACCGCCAGAAAACACCCGAAAGGGGCTTCCTTCTGCCTGGGTGCTTCGGCAGTCGCAGGCGCCCGGCTGCGAAGGGTCCCGCGGGTCGCCCCCAGCCTGCCCCGGGGGAAGCTGGCAGTCGGGTCCTACCTAGGTGGGATGCTCAGGGGCTTTGGGGCTCGCAGCATCACTGACTCTAGAGACACAAGCGCACAAACCCACTCTGCTGCCCCTTCCTTGAGGGTAACGGTCTCTCCTGGTCACCCCCTCCCCCCCCCCGGGACTTGTCACTGTCACGCTACGGGCCCCAGCACGTGTGCACGCTCCCGGCCCCGCAACTGCTCCCTGCTCCTCGCAGCTCTCCCCGTGTCAGCGGCCCCCAGGGGTTCATCTCCCTCCTGAGCCCTGGCCACACCGGGGGGCTCTCGACTGATCGCCCGTGCGCGCAAGGCGTCGTGCGTGGATCCTGGCTTCCCTGCGGACTCGGGAGGACGAGGCGAGCCGGGGGGGGATGGGGCTGGCGAGCTCCGAGAGATGCCACGGGAGCCCGAGCCGGGCTGCACCAGAAGAGTTGCTCTGAGTGCCCTGGAAGCAAATAATAATGATAATGAAGAGGGGCAAGGGGATTGCGTGGGGCACGTGTTGCCGGCTTCGGGGCTGGGGCTGGGGTGCTCAGCAGGTCCCGGTGACCGCGATCAAACGGATCAAAGGTGATCTGGGCACCGAGCGTGCACAGGCTGCCAAGAGATCCCCCGCCCCGGTCTCTCTCTTCTTTTCCCCCCCTCTCTTCTCTTCCCCCCCTCCCCCCCCGAGGGTTTATGAGGTGCTTCAGCTAGCGGATCGGTTGGGTCCCTCGGAGGCTGCCTTCCCACAAACCCGAGCCGCTTCTTTTTTCTTTTTTTTTTAATCAAATAAATTAAAATTCATAAAGAGCCCCCAATCCTGCGGAGACGCGTCCTACAGAAATGAACCTCTGCCCCTTGAACCTGTCCAGTGACACAGTTAATCTGTGGGAATCCAGCGTGCTAAGGCCACTATAGCGCTTCTCTAAGGCCTGTTTTCCTATTTTTTTCTGTTGTTGTTCAATTAGCCCCAGTGATTTATTCAATGCATGCATGAGAGGACATTAATATGCGGTGGCAGTTCCCACAAACAATATTCCTCTCAGGCTCTCTGCAGCCATAGCATGCATCCATTGGCAAAGAAAAAAGGCAAGACATGGAAAATTAGGTTCTATCATCTTTCTTCTTTCTCTCTCCCTCTCGGACACTGCTCCGCGTTGTAAGGGCAAGGGGGAGAATATCATGTCCCCTTAGGGATCTGGGCACTGAAGGCTTTGGATTCAGACTCTCGCCCCTGGCAGGCTGCTGTATCAGGAGCTGTCTGTGACAATGCAGCTGATGTGTCTGGGACTGCGAGGGAGGAGGGGAGGAAGGATTTTGTTTGTAAGTTACTGTATTTGCTTTTCATTTTTCCCACACTCTTCTCCACTGATTTGTTTTCCAAGCGTGCCTGGTGTCATTCCTGCACAGGCAGCTCCCTATTGTTGGGAAGAGGAGGAGAGATGATTTTGTTTCTCTTCTTTCTTTTTTTTTTGAAAGAAGGATTTAAAGTTAAATCCGCGGTTCGCACTTTTGAAAGGAACAATCCTCCGACTTCCAGGCTGCTGCTGCTGCTTTCTGTTTGCAACTTCTCCCTCCCACCCCGAGGCAATAGCTGGCAAACTGCAATAGCCATGGCTAACCTGCCTTGGCTGCAATTTACTTGGATAAATGATTGCCATCCACTTTGGACTTTAAAGCAACTAATTGCTTAGCTGTCGAGATTGCAACAGAGCTAACCCCGGTCTAGTGGCACTATAGGGGTGGGGACAGTGCTACTTGAACCCCTGTGGGCATCTGCTGCTGCCACTGAGTTAATGCCATTGTCGTGCCATGAAATGCCAGAACAAGCAAACTGTGCAGCTCAGGAGGCGAGAAGTGCGGGGGACAGAGGGCTGCTCCTGCAACCGAGAGGATCTGTGTAGGGGACAGGCAGCTTTCAGGTGCCGGCTGGTTTAGAAAGACTTGGCGAGAGTATTTTAATGAAGGCTGCCCTCTTCCCCCGCACCTCCTCCCAGCCCCCAGTTTAATTAAGTCAGAGGGAGACAGGGACAGAGACTTTTCCACTCAGTGGGCCCCTGTGCCGCTGCATCAATAACTTTATCTTATCAGCGCATCCACAGTGTCTGAGCAAGGGAGACGTTTGAAAGAGAGGGGGGAAGGGATTGCTTTGGGAGGAAAGCATAGGACAGAGCCTTCACATAAGTAGTCCTTGAGGGGGAAAAGGAAATAGCGTGAAACGTGCCCCCCAGTCTTGAATGTCAATCCTCCCATGGTTTGCCTTTGTGGCTGACTCTGGGGCTCGCTGATGCCACTTGCCTATCCAGGCTGGGCTTGAAAGTAGCACGTGAGAGCTGCTTTCAGCATCTAGCAAGGGAATGTCAATCCCATCCAACGGTGGGACCTTGACAGGGTGTGAGTAGAGCTGGGAGGGAAATGATCGTGTGAGGTGACCCGTGGGAGTACTGTTTTAGAGCTGGGTTTCTCACTTTGGTGCAGAGATAAGTGGAGAAAGGGGGACAAGCCCAAGTTTCTGCAAGGGGGAGGGATAAATCCAAGTTCCAAAATCATCATTACCCCAAGTGCTGTGGGTAGAAGACGAGTTTGGAAGCTGTTTAGCTGCATCCCCACTTCTCTGCCCAGAAGTTTGCTGCATGTTAAAGAAGGCTTCAACACGACGTTAGAGAAGCAAAGTCCCTCAAAGAAATGCCATTTCAATGATTTTAATAAGCAAAATAGGAAACAATTTTAATAACCAAAAACAGAAACCAGTCTGAATAAAACTACAATAGACCAGGTTTTTAATATTTTCATATCATAAGCAGGATTTGAAATTGATCCCTTCAGAACTTTACATGAAATAAAAACCATTTTTTCCGCTGCTGCAATGTTTTGATTTCAACACAGTTGAATCAGTAAAAACCAAAGATCGTTTTCTGATGCATGACTAATATCCACAATATTTAAAACTGCAAGCACCATGCTGTTCATTACAATCTTGTTATTACTGTTAATTTATAAACTAATACAAACTTAAAATGCATCCGGCCAGCAGTGCCAGCGATCCTAAAAGGAAACTAAAAAATACGTTTTCATTTTGGTATTTTTGTCAGTGCAACGTAAAATCCTTTTACTGACCTGCAGGAGGAAAAAAAAAAGTAATAAAAACACCCATAACACTCCAAACTACTACTATATAACTGCAAAGAAATTTTGGCTAAAACTTTCACTCACTGCATGGGAAGCAGAGAAGCAGGTTACAAATCGTTGCAAAAGAATACACTTAAAAGTTGCGGTATGTCTCTCTTCTTGAAAAAGACGTTTGAGTTTTCTATACCTTCTCCTCATTCCTCCTTGCCCTCACCATGGATAAACCTAACTAAACTCATGACACGGCTGTGCTTAGCTGGCAACTGACTCGTGTCGTCGCGGGTTTGGAAATCCAGAAGCAATTGTTTCTTAAAAGAAAACAATCTCTTGTAAAATTCTTTGTTTCCTGAGTGTATGATCGGAGAGAGGAGAATCTGGTCAGACCTAACCACTACAGGCTGATCATTGTCCTGAAGGCAAGACGAGCTTCACTGCCACTTAAACCGTGGAGTTGGGATATAAACTGCTGGGACTCTAACCTTTCCTTGTAAGTTTGGGTTTGTCAATGCAGTTGAGTCGCTTACTTTTTCTGCCCCAACAAACAAAAAACCAAAATGAAAACTGAGGGGGGGGGGGGGGGAATTACAACTTAAAAGTGCACCAAATATACAAAGTTGATTTTTTTTTCTGAATGCAAATGCAAAATGCCCATAACTTTTATTATCTCTTTACTTTTAATAACAAACAAACCGTATAACCAGCCTGCTGAAATGTTATTTTGTTTTCCTGTGCGGTTGGATGTGGCAGGGATTTACAAGCTAACAACCATAACAGAAAATGAGAGAGAGAACCCACGAACAGAACTGCGCGCGTAGTAGTTTTGATAACTTGTGATGCTTTTTTTTTTTTTTCTTATCAATGAAACGAACAAAACAAAAAGCTATGGTCGATGATCAACAACATGCTAAAGTTAAACAAGAAAATGGTACAAAATAGAAATTATTACCATACATGTCCAGCATGCAGGATTAATATTTTTAATGCAGATTTTCGTATTTTTTTTCTATATAATCAAGCAGGCAATAAAACTGATGAGTTTTTTTTTCTTTTTTTCTCGTAATGTCCCATCTGAGTCCTGTAACTATTCATCAAAGCAGGCAATATATGAGGAGTTTGCATATATTGTCCTTTATTGATTTCTCCTTTCCAAGCAGGTAAATTGTGCATGAGATGTTGCTTTTTGCATGTCTCCTCTCTTTGCTTTACTCCCAAGCAGGCAGTATGTTAGAGATGGCTTGTGCATTGTCCCTTTTGCATCTAAACGTCCACAAGGCTCTGAAAGCAAGCGATCTCTGCAAACGCTTTACATGTCCTCTCTTCCTTTACCTTTCTCTCTAACTGGCAAACTACGGATGAAAAGTTCACGCCTTTACCTCTCTCCCACCCACCCCCAGTCTACTTTTTCACAGCTAATCTATAAGACAGGATGCTGCAAGTATTAAGTCTCTCTCTCTTTCTCTCTAGTCAAGCAGACAGATGGATGGAGATGTCAGAGGATGGGAGAAAGGGGACAGTGGGGAGGGGGGTCTTTTTGTTTGTTTAAGGACTCACATGAAGAACTCGGGAGATGATGGGTTGTCACTGGTGGATCCGGCCTCTCTGAAGCCATTGCTGGCAAGTTTCTCGCACTTGAGCTTGTAGGCGTCTCTTTCTCTGGCCAACCGGGTCACCTCTTGCTTGAGCTGTTCCACCTGCTGGATCAGCTGGGTCTTTTCGTTCTCCAGGTGGTGTTTCTGCTGGACTCGCTTATACCTGCAGGACTGGGCATAGCCCCTATTCTTCAAGGTCCTCCTCTTCTGCTTGAGGCGGATCACCTCGTCCTTGGTGAAGCCCCGCAGGTGCCTGTTGAGCTCCCTCACCGACATGGAGACCAGCTGGTCGTCCGAGAACCGGTCCTCCACGCTGCTGGAGGACGGGTGCTGCTGGTGCGTGTTCTGTAGCTGCTGGGAGGAGCTGGAGGAGGTGGAAGGGGTGGGAGATGCCTGGTGGTGGTGGTGGTGGTGATGTGGGTCCCCGCCGTTGGCCAGGTCTTCATGGGTGACCCCCGCGTACTGGTGGTGGTGGTGCGGGTGGTGGTGGTGATGGTGGTGGTGGGCCCTGAAGCTGTCGAAGCCTTGCAGCTGCTGGGGCACTTGGTGGGACCCAATGAGAGCTTCCACCGCGTCCTCGGGGGTGAGGTTCAGCGCCTCGGGGTTCATCTGCTGGTAGCTGTTGGCCATCCAGTAGAGGTCCTCCAGGTGGGTCTTCTGCTCGGTGGGGCTGAAGCTGGGCGAGGAGGGCACGGAGCTGCAGGGCGTGCTGATGGGGGTGGAGGAGACGGAGCCGGCCGGCTGCAGGCGGGTGCAGTGTCTGCCGGGCCGATCGTTCCTGCCCAGGGGCTCTTTCTTCACGTCGAATTTCATCAGGTCGAAGTCGTTGACGTACTCCATGGCCAGGGGACTCGTGGGCAGCTCGGCTCCGATGCTCAGCTCTCCGGCCATGGCCGTCTCGCAGGCGCCGCTCCCGGTGGAGGGGGGGCCGGAGCTCTCACTCCGGGGGACAGCCCGGGGGAGGGCTGGCCGCGATCGCCCTTATTCCACAGAAACTTTTCTTCTTCTGGCCGAGGCAACAAAGCCAGGGCGGAGGAGGAGCGGGCGCCCGGGCCGCGGTGCCTTTGCACGGGCGTGTGCAGCGCGCCGCGGGCTGCGGCGGCTCCGGCGGCGGACACCCGGCGGCGAGGACGAAGCGGCAGCCCGGAGAGAAGAAAACACGCGCGCTCAGGTCTCTGCGGGGCAA
>NW_005841865.1:758144-759981 GCF_000455745.1 Alligator sinensis
TGGAGAACAGGAGCGGGCTGCAGCCTGATCCCTTCTCGCTCCTCTCCCGCTCCCCCCTGCTCTCATGTTTTCATCTGCCCAGATTCTCCTCGGTCTCTTCCTCCCGCCCTCCTTCCCTCGCTCCCTCCCTCCTTCTGTGCCCGGCGTCGGTCACAAAGGCAGGAGGCAGCGGGATCCGCGTCTTCCACTTGCTGCCCGGCCCTTTGTTCCAAGCAGAGCCAAGTCCCTTTGCCCCGCTGCCCCGCGGGGGAAGGACCGGCTGCAACTTTCCGCAACTTGCGCTGGTCCTTTCCCCCGGGAGGGCAGAGCAAACGTGCTTAATCTAGCGGAGGATTCAGAGGTGACCAGGGAGAATTGTCACTTCTGTCTGCGCCCCGGGTGCGGGCGCGTGTGCGTGTGCGCTCCACACCGGGGCACGGCTGCAAAGCGCTCCCCGCGCCCGCTCGCAGCCTGCCAGCTGTTGTGTAAGCCTCAAATACCGCCCCGAAGTAAAACAGAAGCGCTGGCACGGACTATATTGCAAACAATCCGGGAGGCGAAGGGGTAAAACGAATTGCCTGCCTAAGCGGACCCCCACCTCGGCCGCTTCCCCTCTTCCTTGCAAAGAAGAAGGCGGCTTGTTAGGGTTTTTTGTTTTGTTTTGTTTTGTTTTTTGGTCCAGTAAGAGGACTTTTTTTTAACATTTTGTAACGATTAAGGGAGATTAAGGCTTTTTTGAAAACTGTTTTTACGTTCAAACAGGCATAAAGCGCGACCCCAAGTGGCCGCTCGGAGAATAACACCAGCTCTGGAAGGAAAAAGAAAGAAGTAACGGGGAAGACGGCTGGAGGGGCAGAGAACCTGACCTAGGAGTCCATGGCTCCTGCAAGAGGACCTGAAACCTGCAAGAAGGGGACAGTTTTTGTGCCGCTGCTCCTGGCACCTAGCACAGCACAGCTCCCCTCTTCCGTCCCCACTACCCAGAGGGCCCCCCGAGAGGAGGTTTTTAGCGTAAATGCTCATCTCTGAGCCAAGCCTGCTGGTCTGCTTTCCTCCCTTCACCTGTCTCCCTTCGACAGCCTCAACAGTGACAGCACTGGCGTCTTTCTGCCTCTGCAGGAGCCTGCCCGTATCCGGACTCTGCTGGACCCAAAAGAGCTGGGGCCTGGGTGCCTTCCCCTTATTCAAATCAAAGTGTTTTCTCCCTTTTAGGATTAAAATCCCAAACAGCAAGTGTGTGGGGGGGGGGGAGGGGGAAGCATTTCAGTTCATCCCCAGAGCCCGATCTCACGTCTGCTACCAAATGTAAAACGTTCAAGGCAACATCCACTGTTCCTCCCCTCCCCACCACCCTTGTCCTGCCCGGACAGCAGCCGCCGGGCGATGACTTGCTGTCTGTGTACGCGTTACGGTTAAGATGAGCCCTGGGCTGTGTTGCAGAGCGAGAGGCAGAGCAAAGGCTGCTGAAAAGACCTCTCGCCCCAAAAGAAAAGTTCAAGAGATCCCAGGGAATCCCCCCCCACCCCCCGCAGGCAGAGGGAAAGCTGGGCAGAGAGTGGCCCTGAAGCGGCCCCGGTAGCACTGCAGGCGCCTGGAGGTTTAATTTGGTGTGGCAATGAAGGAAACGCCGGGTCATTTCATTTGAATTTTCCCCATTACACGTGCAGAATATAGAAGTGGCAATCAATAGCTCCTTGGAGCCCTGACATGGTTCTTAACCCTTCGCTTCCCGCAGACGTGATGCGGAAGCTTTCACACTCCTCCAGAAGCAATCTCTGCTGTTCCCCTTTCTTGGTCCTTGTTATGTCGAGCGCAGAGGAGCAAGTGTCACCTCTTCCCCCCCCCCCCCCATGCCGGC
>NW_005841865.1:760012-779999 GCF_000455745.1 Alligator sinensis
GCAGGTCCCCACCCTGCACTGAACTCCCACGCGACTGTCACTCTCTCTGCAGGAAAGGGACTCCTGGCCCTTCCCAACTGGCCTGACTGCATCGGGAGTGAGGGGGGAGAATACTCAGCCCAGCTCCATCTCACGTGAAAGTACCCTGGGTTCAAATTTAGTTTTCTGGGCTGTAGTCTGAAAGCCTGAGCCTTACCCCTGTGCTTAAAATAGCAGCGTTTTGCTTTAGTCTGGGGGGTGGGGGAAGAGGCTTTAAGAAAGGGGGTGCTCAGAGGACAGATGCTTTGGAAACCAGTGGGGTGGTTTTAAGCGGCGGCTGGAAAGGCATCAACTTGCGTCTCCCTTAGAGCCAGCACTGACCTTAGGAGCTCCAACTTGTGAAATAGCCTCCAGTGGCAAATTCTTTCTGGCTGTCTTATTGATCACATACTGCAGGGCGCTGTGGGCCAGCATTATTTCACCTGTATAGTAAATGTTTCGAGTGAAACTCATAGCAGGTAAAGGGGCTGGAAGAGCAGGGATTATCTGCACAGCGTCTCCAAGCAAGTAAGAAGCCCGTTTAAAACGTGCCATTAGATGGATAATACTTTTGTGATAATTACTGAGGTATATTCACAAGGTGGAGCTACTTGAAAGACTGGCAGCTCTGATGTGATCATCTCTCTCTCCCCTCCACGCTGCGGTTCAGATCTGTCAGTCTTTCATGCTCCTTTACTTAATCTTTTTCCTCTTTGAACTGCAAACTGGTTTCTTTATGTTCACGTTAACTGAGAACAGTTTTGTCACTATCAAATTTCTGGACAGTTTCAAGGGTCTCTGTTGTTGCCATTTGAAAACCTCCGCATCCACGATTAAGAGAATCCGTACCACAAGACTCTCAGCATTTCATCACCTGGGGTGGAGGAGACCAGACTTTTGAAGACTGGATCCTTATTTAAAGGCTGATTTGGTTTATGGGGGAGTAGTAATTCCATCGTCAAAGCTTAATCAGTCTCAGATTTATACATGATAGAGGGGGGATGGTCCTTTGTCTGACCCAGTTTAGAGGAAGGACTGAGCAGGAAGGGGTAGGGAAGAAAGAGGAGGTGTGAGACCCAAAACCCACAGCCGATAAACTAGATCAGTCGCATACACCTGAGACTGAGCTGCTCTTCCAAAGGGACAAGTTCCTGAGCAAGCCAGCGAGAGCGTGAGTGCCAGAAACAGCAGCCACCGCCACCTAAAGACATCACAGCAATATGTTAAGCATGCATTTCAATAAACAGCCGGTGCCTTCAATGCTAATGCATCGCCCAGGCTCCCAAATCCAGAGATTAACTTTATTAGATTAAAGAGAGAGGGAGAGAGAGATTCGCGAGTGTGTATCTATACTAGAGGCAGGAAATAATGTAAGAAAAAATGTATGTTCGCAATTTTGGAGCTTTACAAGATTTCCAGATCTTGTCAGCTGCTCATTATTTAAGAAGAACGTTTAGTACCTGGACCCCAGGATAAAGGAGACCTAATGGGGGAGGGTGAGCTGGAAAGCAAAACCCCGTCACATCTGTCCTGCTTCAGAGCTCAGAGATACAAATCACATTTCCCCGAACTCTTCAGCGCACACTTACTTAATCTTACCCAGTTTCAATGCCAAAAATGCTGCTGCTTTAATACAAACGCACGGACTGACATTGGGCAATTTTAAGCGAGGTTTTAAAGTTCAATCTCAGTATCTCACTACTTTCTCCCTTAATCAATAGGAGTCAACAACATTCCTGGAGGACCGTCCTTTTTCTATTAGCCACCCCCTGACATTTTCACCCAGACGAGAGTGTGAAGAATTCGGAGCCGCTACAGTGTCTCCCTTAAAAAATAATAATAATAATACTAACCGTGCCCATACATACCTGGATCTCTGTGTGGTTTTTGGCTGAGTCACAGAGTGGACGTTTGAGAAGGAATCACGTTACGTTTGCATGCAGCCCTAAACCCTCCGTGTCCAGAACACTAGGGATAAGTAACTTAATCTACTCAAAAAGTAAAGAGCGGGGAGAAACTATTTAAAATCTCTT
Source organism: Alligator sinensis (assembly GCF_000455745.1). Classification (NCBI taxonomy): domain Eukaryota; kingdom Metazoa; phylum Chordata; order Crocodylia; family Alligatoridae; genus Alligator; species Alligator sinensis. The sequence continues at coordinate 762,064 of NW_005841865.1, forward strand.
TGCTTTTCGAGAAGCGCTGATTCTTATGAGTATGCTGATTGGTACACTTCAGTCTCAAGAAGCATTGGCACTCCATGACTTTTAAATGACTGTTTTGTCTGAAATGAGCTTTGTAACTAAATAAAATCAGGTGGATCAGAAATTCGGTACTGAGCCCCCCTCCCTCTCCTTTTTCTGAAAAGGACATAACTCTCCCCCCTTCCCCCCCCCGCGCACACCCTCTTTTTCAATTTCCAAAACTGAAAGCAGACACCGTGTTGTGTATTGTATTTTTTCCCCTGTGTAAGCAGCAAGAGACCTGGTTAATCATCTATTGCAGATACTTGTGCATCAGAAAGAAAAGTGTTGATGTTTGCTTGTTTGAGTTGATGGGGCTGGCCCGCGAATTTCGGATTAGATTACTAATGGCAATAATAAATCTTTGTTCCCCCTTCTTTCTCTCTCTCTCTCTCGCTCTCTTTTCTGCTGGGATTGTCGAAATAACCCATGTAACAACATTCTTTGGAAAAAGTCTGCAGAGCAGCTTTGCAGTATAAAACAGCCTATTGTGCTGTCCTGGGTTAAGTGAAATCTCTCCCGGTTTTAGCCTGTAACAGTTCAAGAGCAAAGCAAATCCCGAGCCTAACTCTAGACCCGCTTTGCAGGTGGATCGGTCAGGAGGAAGTGGAGCAGGACTTCAGCAGGGTAGGTTTCTCAGAGCATGGACCAAAATGAAGTGACAGCTGGAGAATAGGAAGGGGATATTGCAATCCAAGCGGACCAATATTTGTATATAGCTGCGTGTGAGTAGTGCATTAATTTTAATGCATTCAGTCTAATTAAAACCACGAAATCGTCTGCTTTATGTAGTCTGGGGCTGGGGCATTTTGGGTTTGGTTTTGGTTTTTTTTTTCCAGTCCAGGAATGTGTTATGTTGACAAGCGATTCTGTGTCACCTGCATGTTGTGCTTGACTCTGGGCAGAGCCCTGCCTAGAAAACATTTGCGCACGCAAGCCAATCAGTCCAGCAAGCGGTTAACACCAAATAAATCTGCAGTTCTGCGGACCCTGAGATCGTTTGCAACTGACATTTTTTATAGCACTAAATTAGGCTGGCTAATCATGTTGATTTGGAAAGACTGATGCGAAGGGAACAAGCAGATCGCTTACTATTTAAAAAAACAAAACAAAACAAAAAACAAATCTGCAATTCAGTGTTGCCTTGAATTTGTTCAGAGCACGGCGCCAGGCAGCGATCTAGCCGGGCTGGCATTGTGCTTTTATCCTAGGTGTACGTGTGTGTGTGACATGTAATGCAGAGGACGTCCCCGTGGCAAAGCAGGAGATGGGAAATCCAGAAGTTGGCATCAAATGTGATTTTTGTCCTTTAGCCCCTCGGGAAGCCAACGCTGACTTGAGCAACTCAGTTTTGGCCATGCACTGCGATCCCGGTACAGCTCCTCTCCCTGTCTCGGGAGTGAAGCCTTCAATTACTGTCTGGAGCTGGGCTGGGAGAATATTTAGGCTTTCTATGAAGTGTTGATGTCCATGAAGGAGCCCTCTCCTTCCCCCCCCCCCCCCCTTCTCTTCTCGGCCAAGCTTGGGGGACAGACTCCCTGAGACCTCGCCTGCTTTTTGGGTGCTGAAGACCACCAAAGCCTCTCTCGGATGCTTCCCCTCCCGCTGCAAAAGAGCCAGATGGAGAAGGCACTTTCCTCTACAGCGAGTGCTTTGGGTTAATCACCAGCGCAAGTCGCCTTGCAAGTCAAGCATGCCCCTTGCTGCGGGGAGTAGCGGAGAGAGAGAGGGAGAGAGATTTGCTGTCATGGCTTTTTTTTTTCCTCTCCCCCATGCATTTTATTGCATTTTCAGCGAAGGTCCAAAGGGGAAGTACAGCTCCTCAATGGGACCCTGGGGGTCTCGAGCTGAGTAGTTAATTCAGGCTACTCTTTCTGTGGGGTTTTGTGAGCAGAGCTAAGACATAATTCTGTGTGTTGATAGATCACAATATTTCTCACTTGCCTGGAATCTTTCAACCAAGGATTTCAAAGCACTTTGGCAGTGGGGCAGTGGGGAAAGACTATGACCCTCTCTTTAATTTACATCTTTGGCCCTTCTCCACCAAGGAGTTGCCACTTGTTTAAAAAAAAAATTTTTTTTTTTTTTTTTAAGTGACCAGGATTTTTATCTTTTTCCTGTCTGTCTCAAACTCTTCATTTCCATCTACGTCTTTTTTCTCTCTCCCTTACACAGATATCCCCCCCCCCCCCCCCCCCCCCCCCCGTGGCTTCTCCCGCCCCATTCCTCCTGCTTTTGGTATAGAAATATCAGGGATGCCCAGTCCAGCAATACAGGCTAGTAAGAAGTGTGCATTAAAAGCAATCTGCTTGACTCTGCTTAAACTAGTCCCTCTTTCACACTTGAACCTTGACAGGCTGAGTTCCAGCAAAGAGCTCCTCCAAGAGCATTTAGCTAATAAGTACCTAACCATTTCTAGATTATCAGAGCAGCACATTTCAGGTCTGAAGTAGCCAACAGAAGCTGAAGAGCTATAATTACTACAGCCAGCCCTCAGAATGTAATTCAAAGGGTCTCAAACCCTTTCAGAGTGGACTAAATTTTTAAGAAAGAAATTGTCTTGCCTGCTCAGCTTCTCTCATTTAAGGTCAGAGAATGGCTAGAGGAATTTCTATGTGGAGGAGTCAATATGAGTAAAGTATTTTAGCTCTTATTTTTAATGTCATGTCGTGTGGGAGGGAGGGGATGAAGAAGGGGAAGAGTGTAGCAGACACAGGCCTGACATTGAAAAGTGCTCAAAACTAGGGAAGACCAGATTTTCCAAAGAGCTCAGCTCTCATTTGAGGCACTGAAGTAAGTAAATTAGATTGTCAGCACTGAGGGTCCTCTTGAAATCAAGTTATGCACATGCAAAAATATCAGTAGGATCAGGTCCTAAACAACCAGCATCACTTTTCAACTAATTACATTGGTGGTTCCTAATGCATGGCCTGTGAACAGACAGTAGTTAATAGAAAAATGGCTATTTGCCCAACATTACATTTTTAAGTGCTCATCAAAAACATGAGGCTGGATTTTTTCAGATCTGTTTCATCTACCTACATAAATGCTATATTTCAAAACCCAAGCTGTCCAGTCTTATGCAGGATCAGGGCCTGGTATTATAAAAGAAGTCCCTATGCATGCTATAATGCCCTCTGGGAACCACATCCTTTAATTCAGACTGCTTAGCAATTCTTTTCATTGGATCAAGAAAACTGCTTATATGTTGAAACTCTTGGAATTCCCTTTCTAGCATTTGCTGCATAAGGATTTAAATATAATCATAAAGTATAGACTGTATTTTTTTTTCTCCTTTCACCTCTAATCCCCATTAGGGATTTTGTTTTGTTTCTGTTTTGACAGCCCCTGTATATATGTGTTTGTGGTTGTTCTGTACGATTCCCTGATTTAATATTGGTGCAGTTACAGGAGAAGGATGCACAGTTAGCATTTTTTGGCTCAAAGTATTTTTCAAGCTGCCTTTTGATGTACTGATCAGGTTTGCAGCTTCCATGCTGTTGCCTATCAGAAAAGAAAGGTCAGGTTTATGGTGCCCCAAGAAGGAAAAAAAAGGGGTTCGAGTAGGAGACAATTCCACCTTGGCAACATTGCTCTCTGTTCACTGAATGAAATACAGCTTTCTCTCAGGCCTTCCCATACCCCACAGGATCAGAAAGAAGCATGGATGAAAAGGGAGGGAAAGGGATGACTGTCCACAGGATGTGTTTACTATAACCCTGATAGACAGTGAAAGGAATAATATCTTTTTATAAACTGCATGAGGTTAGAAGTCAACTGATCTGCTGGTGAATTGGATTTCATAAATCCTACAACTGCTTTAGGTCCAGATCCACATTTCCCCTTGCTCCACCCTTGCAGATTTTAAGATTCAAGGCGGGGGAGATGTTTTGGGGGGAAAAAATTAATGTTTTGCATGATTTGTGGCCTAAACACAATTTCTTGTTTCTGAACTCTCCCAGGAGGGAAGATGGGCTGGAAACCTTGATCTAAATTTTGCCACATGGCCCTCTTTTTTTTTCTTTTATATTGAGCAGAACCAAAACACCAAATTACATGGGCAGCCTCTGTGTGGAACATAGCAGACCAGGGAGAGGGCAGGCTGCAAAGGTATCTATACAGCAGGAAGGCAGCAGGAAACAGTAGCTGTTTGAGCAGGGAGCACAGGGTAAGAATCAGAAAGCATAGTAACAGATCAGGTCAGGAACACAGGGAAAGGAACTGAAGACAGAGTGGCTGATCGGGCAGAGGAAGAGCACCCCAGGTTGGGTGTGGCACTAATTTCTGACATACCTGCCAAATGGTTGGCCCCCACTGGTTTAATGTAACTGCCATTCTCAGTCTCTGTCCTTTCATTGTGCATAGGAGGGTCCTCAATAAACTCTGTCAATCACTGCAGGAGAGCATCCTTGATAGCTCTGCTGAGCTGCATCTAGACCTCCTCCTTGGCTTGAGAGAGGGTCATGCAAGGGAAGGCATGGAAAGAGTGGAGGAGACGGTGTGTTTCTAGAGGGAAATGCACACTGCTTTGGAAGTGGAGCAGTGTCAAGGTTGCTTAAGTTCTAGATGGATCTTGACAGAGGTAGGCTGGATTTGATAAATCAGATCTGAACATTCATTCATTTCTGTTGGCTTTTCTCCATAGTGATCAGTGCCCACTGCTCTAGTGCAAGGCAAGATACATGTCTTATATACTCCATACTGGTACGCTGTAAAAAAGAAAGGAAGGGCATTTCCTTCCTGACTCCTGCATTGATCTGTTTTATAGCCTCATTCAGAATTTGGTTCCCACTGCACTAGCCTCAGGCAATGGTTTCAGGCATTATCTCCATGTTCTTAAATGTAATACATACTGATTCATGCTGCAACTGAACATAAAAGGCCAGCTTCCTTTCCTGCTCACCACGACATGGAAGTATATGTGCATGTACTGATTTACTTTTTAATATTTTCTTAGAGTACTGGAAAAAGACACATTGATGGTTGTCTGATTGCTTCACTCAGAATTTCTGTCTTCTTCAATATCTAAGCTCTGTTTTTAAGTTTAATCTTAACTCTGTATTTCTTGACTTCTTTAATGATTGCATTTCATAACTGGAATACCCCAGTAAGGCTTTTTTACTATTAAAGCTCAGGGTACATATTAGTAACTTCCTCTTGGCAATAGTTTTTGTCTTCAATTAATATACATTTCAAACCTTTAACACACTTCTACAATAACTAGTTAAAAATTACAGCAGGAGAGGAGGGGGAGAGAAGAATGGGAACTTCATCTAAGAATTCCCAGCTGGAAACATCTGTTCAGCAGCAAGTCACCTGATGAGCAGTTCTAACCAGCCAAGTGTGAGTTATTTTTGTTTGTTTAATGTTTAAAAATAGACTTTTTAATTGATTCCCTAGTGGACATTCCAGTAGAGTCCTTCACTGGCTTTCACTAACATCTGTTCATTTATACTGAAGGTCTGGTAGCCCCAGACCAGTAGATCAATTGCTTACTCTGTTAAAAAAAAAAAAACCAGTTGGCCAGCTGGAACCAGTAGGAACCAGTTGAAAGCTTTAGGCAAGAGTTTCCACTAAGGTAATCAAGTCTCCCAAGAGACGATGCATTTGATTTATGGCCTGTCATCTGGAGCTCCAGGTGCTCAGCACCTCTGAAAATCAGTCTGAAATCTCTTTCAGCACATCTTAAGGTTAATGGATGTGTATAAGAGAGACTTGAGAGGATGTGTGAGAAAACTGACCTAAAAGAGTAGGTTCACTTACTTTGGCCATAATCCTATCTTTATCATTATGTCGTTTATCAGCAACAGCTTTCAGCCTATCTGAGCTTGTCATGCGTCGTTCTTCTGTGGAGATTACGCTATAGGCACCCACCCAGTACATCAGCCCAAATTTTTTGGCTCACTCACACCTGACTCCAGTGCCAGTAGATCATGGCAGAAATTAACTTCTCTAGTTGGCTTCCTCCTCCTCCTCTCCATAACTGACATTACCTATCTTTGGCTTTGCTTCCTTTCTAGTTTCCTGGCCCATGAAGGTGATCGCTAGAGGCCTGTCAGCCTTAAAAACCCAAGTCCAACTGGATGTTGCAGACTTGGCAGAAGGTGGCTGGGAGTGGGGAGAGTGCTGAAGGGCTAGAAATATGTTGTAATGTACAGGAGCCCTGGATGTGGTACTCGGCTCAAGACCTTACCAAGTTTAGCACCAGCCCTGATCCAGAGCAAGATAACTGGAAGTCCCCTCCCTGCCCTTAGTTGAGGAGAAAAATCTCTCCTGACCCATCTCCCTTCTTAGGCAGAGAGCTCACTTAGGCAGCCGCTTTTCTTGGCTGAAAAAGGCTGGGACTTTGAGCAGAGAGGTGGTAAGGTACGCTCCTTGAGCACACAACACATAAACACAAAGGGGATGTATCCAGTGCCTCTCTTCTGGCTGGGCTTTTCCTGAGTAGCTGCTCTTTTTGATGGCTGCTCTTGTTTGCTGTTCCTCTGTCCCCCCTTATGTCTTCTCACCTCCCACCTCAGCCTTCTGAGGACAGTGCTTTTAAGGTCAGCGCTTTACTAACTCTTACTTGTTTAGATTAGTGGCTGTCATGGAAATGATGGGGTTAAAGTACATAGAGACATCAGCAGTACTGTCTGGGTTACAAGCCTTTGGGCAACTCTTACTATGATAGTGAGAGCACAGAAGTACTGAAGGGAGGGGCTGGATTTGTTAGAGTAGAACTGAAAGTCTAGAGCATCTAGAAGACACAAGAGAACTTATGGAGAGAAAAAAGCAATGCCTGTATCTGGGATGGGTATTTAGATACTGAAACAGGACATCAGTCTTTCCTCTCTCCAACCTGCATGCCTGCCATTGCAGGTAACAGTGGGAGACAGGAGAACAGAGTAAGGACTAGGATCTTCCCATCTTCCTTTCCCTTGAGTTGACCTTCACTAGCCATCCCCACCTTTCAGGAGAGATTCAGGTTTGCTCAGCTGAAGGAAGAGGAAGTGTTTTGGGGATGCTTTATTTTAATTGAAGTGTTGGTGGCAGGGAAGAGGAGAATCACTGTCATGGAATTAACTTTATTAGAGAAAAGCAATTCTCCACTCTGTTTAAACATGGGGAAAACATCAGAGGCATCATGCTGCACTGAATGGCAAACATACCCATGTATTTATATCTCTTATGGCTTTCTTTTGAGTTTTATGATGCTGTTCTCAATTACTGCGTTTGCATTTGTAATTAGAGTGCAGAATGCATTGTGAAGGCTGATTATGAAGCTAGCACATCCTTTTTTTCAAATAACCCATTGCTCAGTGTGTTGCCCAGAAAACCTTTCCGTTATGTAAGGAACTTAATTCATTACTGCAGGACCAAGTTTGCCTTCTGAAGTGCGTTAGAAGGAAAATTGTGTTTGGAAAATGTTCATTGTGTAACTGCATCCTTATAATAGGATGTTGCTGCAGCTAGGCCTAATATAACTTCATTGATGTTAATGGAAGTTTTGTCTTTTTGTTTTGTTTTTAAATAGGAACAGAAGTATGGCCTTATGACTGGAGAGGAAAGATAATCCAGTGGTTAGGGCATTGCATGACACTTGGAGAAACTGTTTTCAATTCTTTACTCTGCCACAGCCTTTCTGTGGGGCACAGAGCAAGTCACCTAGCCTTCCTGTGCCTTTGTAAAGACTTTACCAAGCCTCCATCAGGTACAGTCAGCTGCAGAATTGTGCCCTTCTGCATCATACACCCACTCTCTGTGTAGTGCCATGCAAACATCCAAGCCCAACAGGGAAAGATGCAATCTCCCAGCAAAGGCATCCTACTCTCTTCCTTGTACTCTGTTGGAATCTGGAATCTTGTTAGTGTTACTTCTGCACCATCCACAGCAAAACAAAGGGTGTCGAAATAGCCTCAAAACAAAATGAGGCTAGTTGAAACATTTCGACTATAGAGCTGGGGATGGGAAGTCAGCCCTGCTGGGCTGCCCCCCCACCCCCTGCACTAGATCGCTGAGGTCCTTTCCCCAGCCCCATGGTCGGGCGAAACGTCAAAACAGTGATGTAGCGAAACAGAGAGGCTGTTTCCATTCGAAATGAAATTCAAAATAAAACACTGTTCTGTCCAGACCTCAAAACTGAAGTCAGAACAGAACAGTGCCGTTTCATACAGCCCTACTAATCGTATGTATGTAGTGAGGAAATATGAACCCTGGTGTATATGGGTATGCCTTATTCCAGCCCCAGATACAGGTCTCCATTCTGATTCTTGATGCACAGATGTTCAGAGAATTGTTGTTCTTCCCTGGTCCACACCTAATCTCACCTCTTAAAGTCACACGTTTCCCTTATTCTAACAGGCTGGGAAAGTTTCCCTCCAAACCTCAAATTTCTTAGCAGATGATGCTCCTGTTGTGAAACAGTTAAGAGACCTCCAATGCTTCTCTGTGGCAGGTGGTTTACAACCTCATCTGGATATGGGAGAGGCCATCTACAGAGAAAGGATAAAAATCTGAATTGAGTACCCCTGTCTATCTGTCTATTCAAAATTGCAGTGAGCTCTAAGGCCCACTCAATAAGCTAGTAGCCCCACATGGTGGGGACTAATGGATGAATGGAACAACTGATTTTGTGGGACAACTAAGGAACAAAACAGGATAGGAGTGACTTGGGGGTCAAAGGGTCAAAACGTGAAAGTAAGTGCTTTGGAGGGGGACACCGAGCAGAGCCCCCCAGGCTACACCCACTGGTCCTCAGAGGCATCCAAGGAGCTGGTGGACACCACCCACTGGTGCTCTGCCCAGAAACCTGCTCAGACAAGGGAGCAGAAAGTGGCCCTGCAGTCTCCAGGCACCTTCTTGGCCAGAGCCTCCTTCCTGGTCAAGTACAGGGCCCGCTTGGCCAAGGCCAAGAGGAGGTTGATCAGGAGGTCACAGGACTTGGTGGGGCTGTGGATGGGAGGGAAGAACTCTAGAAGCAACTAGGCTTTGGGAGAAAGCTAGAGCTAAGTTCCACTATCTAGCACTGAGCTCTTGATTAATGGAGTTGAATCCTAGGAAGTGGCCCAGGGGATGAATTTTAACTTTAGAAGTTGTGGGTTGTGTTAATAGAGCAGATGGGGAGACGCATCTGCAGTGCCATGACATGGAAGTTTGGCGCCTGGGGCAAAGCCCACAGTGGTAGCCTGCCCTCGCCCTACGCACAGATCTGGGGGGCACACGCCCCCCCCCCCCCCATGCTTGCCCAGGACTGTACGCAATGGTAGGAGCTTCCCTTCTCCTGTCCCCACACCCCGCCAATCGAGCTGCTTACAGCTCTGTCCCATGTCCTACCCCAGCTGGGCAGCGCCTGTTGGCACCCCTTCACTTCGGTGTCTGGGGCAGTTGCCCCGCTTCCCCCCCCCCTTCCCCCACCTTGCTACAGCACTGGGCACCTGCACCAGTTCATTAGGTTCCTGGGGCACCTGTATTAAGTTTCCAATTCTAGGATGCGTTTGTGCTCATACATAGAAATGGAGTGCAGGTTTCCTGGGTCTGCATGAGTCAATACAAAGACATTGCCTTTATTCCAGAACTGTTCACTTCATCCCATGGACAGCTTTAATAGGCTCTTGCAGAGAACTGTGTGAGGGTGTGCATGTGTGTGTTCTGGGGAGAGGGAATCAGGAGGTAGAAGATGTGTGTCACAGGGAGGACAAAAGACCTTGTCAATTGACCTTATCTGGTTTAAAGATTATCATTGCCATCATGCATGTGTTACCAATAATCCCTATGATTATTTTGCTGCTACTTTAACTTGATTACCCAAAAAAAGACTAGTGAATTTCTGGTTCACACCCATCCTCAGCACACCTCTCAGCCTGCTAGGGCCCAAATGTGGGATGCAATGCGTAACAGATACCAAGCAAGGGACATCTACAAACTACTCATGTGTGACACTTAATCTGCCTATAGACACTTTCCTTTAAAAATTCATAGCTTTCTATAGCCTTAACTTCATACTTTTTTATTTTTGATGTAACCATCAGCAATTAAAGTGGAAAGGCACTAATGTTTTATATGCAGTGTAACCTTAGGACTGAAATAAGTGGTGTCCTTTAGAATGAAGAACACTTGAGAGAACAACCAGTTGTTCACAGCAGTGCTCTTTGAGTTGCAAACACCATAGGGCAGGGGAATGTTTACATCTCAGAAAAACTGTTTGCATTTATATTTTTAAAAATATTATCTCAGGAAAAAGAAAACAAAAACAAATCTCTTCCTATTAGATTTCTATGAAGATTTTGCTTAAAAGATTTCAGTTTAGGGAGTTCCGGCTTCCTGTCAGTGCTCACAAAAAGATTGTAAGTGCAATAATTCAGTTAAAAGCTCTTTATTTGATACTCTTCTTGCCATTTGTGGGGTCTTCATCCTGTCAACTCTTTAAGTAACAGCTTGTCACTGATCTCTGTCAAGTAGAATAGAATACTTGGTAGTGTGGTTGCAAATTGTTGTGGGCCTGGATGATCCCCTGGGTTGTGATTTATGACCCCAATGAACAAAGACGACAGTAGAAAAGGCCCTTGCAATCTCTGAAGCAGTTATTGCAACAATTAGATCACTTTCATTAGATCTAATTTTGAATGTCTTGCTTGAAAATTTAGTTTAATGTATTTTCACACACTTGCATGAACCCTCCTTTCTCCTAAGAATGGGACAGATTTTGTGCTTCCCTTGAACAAACCTGTTCAACTGCTTTAACTTGAGGATGTGGAGACTGCAAGGGCATGCAGAACTTCCCAGAGCTCATCCACAAACTCCAACTACATCTGCATTTAAAGTCCCTCTTAAGCAATACGTCAGCAGCACGTCTTTCTATCAAATGATGCCGACTGGTATATAACTTGCCTGTTGTTGGGCCCATTCTCAGTCTGTCTGCAGACTGTGAGTTGCTCATCTTCTATGGGTATTTGGAAAGCACCTACCACATAGTAGTCTCTACCATAGATACATAAGAATGACACTGATACCACGTCCCAGTAATTGTATAAGGGTCTCTGTATGAAGTTCTCAGCTAGATTGGACCTTAGAGCTTAGTAACATGCTTCATTTCTACCTCAAGGTGCTGACACACTGGTTAGTGACAGGCAAATAGAGGCTTTGAAATGACAGTCTTAAAAAACACCTCTTACATTATAAATAGACAAGCTGGCCTGCTTCTTATTTGCCTTTGAAATCCCAATAGGAACATTATCAATGGCATGGGGAAAAACCGGGTACCCTATGTTTTTGTAACCCTTGAAAACAGACTTTCGGTCATGTGTAACCTCAACAGTCTGGTGGGTGCTGCTCCCATAATGCCACAGGTTATCAGTGACTCTGGCAGCGCAATGACTTCCAAGAGTCTTGCAAGAAGATGGGATTAATGCCCCTCACCATTTCTGATCCTGCCTAGAAAAGCTATGGATTGAGGATGTAATCTGGAAACTTCTGTTACATGATGGATCATGAGTTACTTTGGCATCAGTAAATAATGCACAGCACTAGCATTATGACCAGGACTTTTACCTTGAACTCTCTCACCTTTCTCTAAAAAAAAATGAAAGACCATAACCTGAAAAGCCATCTTTTCTTCTCCAGAAACCTCCTCAGGGAATTATAGCTAGTCGTGGGGATCCGAGTCCTTGTCGCACCTGCCTCAGCAGATTCCAGTACCTTCTATCGATTGGGCCTTTGGAAATAGCCATGCTGTGGATTCATTATTCTCCAGCACAGGGAGGATGAATCCTTTTCTTGGCTTTGACTTTTATTAGCACCTTGCAATAACCCCTTATATAGTGCTGTCTGCCAGCCATGCCCTTTTACTGGCATTAGAGAAACAGCTAAAGTGCCCATTATTATTTTATTTGTATGATAGTCAGCAAATACAAACAGATCATGTATAAAAGGTGTGTCCTTTCTAGTAAGGCACAAAAAAATCTTAATCTTCAGTCCAGAAGCAGTAGATTGCCACAAACAGTCGGCAGCTAAAATCATTAATCTTTGCTGCTTGCCCAACTGGTACTAGTAGTAAAGAAGATAATACACTAGCAGAATCAGTGACCCACTACAAATTGGTCCTGAAAGGTCCACCAGCCTAAATAGACTTTTGCTGATCCAACACTTGTTAGGAATCCCAACAAAGAGACTATTGGTTCATCTGATGAGCCGCTTACTATTGGGCCTTTTGCAATGGCTGGTGATGGATGACCATCCTCTCTTTGAGGGGGAAGATGCAGCTCCTGGTATGGGGCCTTTTCTCATCTTAAATTTGTACTCAATAAATCACAGGTGCAGAAGAGACAGCATCAGTTTCATTACACCTACATGCTCCAGTATCAATCATGCCAACACAACGGACTGCGTACAGTTCATTTCAAGAGGCTTTTTCTGTTCCAATACCATTTCCATTCTGTTGTGCTTAAGGATTCCAAAAGTGTTAAGAGTCTGCAGCAAAACACGAGTAGAAGCATGTACTTCATTGTAAATTCAGCCTTTAGACAGGAGAGAGAGGGCTTAGCTCTTGTACTTCAGTTTATGATTCCTTATGCTTGTTCAGTTTCACCCACTGGAAAACGTTACATGGTTTTCTTGTTGTCACACACCACTTTCACTAGCTTCTCTTTTACAACCCTCTCTTAGAAAAGTCCCTTATTCAATGCTGCAATAATTGCAACAAAATACTACCCTTCATGGGGAGGATATCGTTTCTCTAAATTGTCTATGATGATTTGTTTGGTTCAGATTAGGGAGGTTTTATAATTCTGCCCCATCATTTCCAAAACCTTTTTGTAATACAGTTTTAGGAAATGTCTTCTTTTCTTGTGGTGTGTACATATCTACAGACTTTGAAAGATATGTCAATTACATTTCAGAATTTATTAAGATGTTGCCATAGCTCATCCACTGTTATATTAATTTCAATGTCAGCACTTAAAATACACTTAAAACCAAGAAGCCTTTAGAGCTTTCAGACTTTATATTTAATGTCCATAATCAAATACTTTAACGTCATTAAATGCATGTCTAACACTCATCATAAAAACTGTGAACAATTTTTAAAAGTGTAATTAAAGGTAATAGATTATTATTCCTTATATATGTCCAAAATCCACTTTGCCATCTTTAACCAGGGGAAGTAATTTCTTAGTGTCCAATTATACTCCAATTTGCATAGGAACAACTGTGTTTTGTGCAATTAAGTTATCACAAAGTCCTGTCATTCTGTAGCATTCTGTTAATCTTTAACTAAACGAAAAGCCATGTCAGCAGAGTACCAACACAGAAGAGATGGGTGTTCAAAGGAACTGGAATAGGAGCACATTCAGGACTGTCAGACAGAACAAGCTTTTCAAAAGGACACTTCCATTCAGTTTAAACCTACAAGAGTGTTGGGCTGACACCTCCATTTATTTGCTGTAGGGCTATAAAGAGACAGTGAGAGAGAGAGAGACTTTCAGTCTTATTAAAGCAGTATTTGGAATACAAAAAAGGAATTTTTTTCTCTGCTTCTTTTTTTTCTCTGTCTCAGCAGCAGATCAGAAAACATGGATATCATTAATGCAAGATTAGAAATGACTGGTTCTAACTTACCTACAGAAGTAGTTTTTGGTGGGTTTTTTGTTTGTTTGTTTGTTTTTGTTTTGTTTTTTTAAGCCAGGTAAAAAAAAATAAAGTTTTACTATAGGACCATAGATGTGGCATAATAATAAACATATTTTTGCTTCCTTATTTTACAGATGCCTACTCTAGGATATAAAAGCAAAAGGAGGATGTATAGGTTAGCATCACTGGCATAGCTTAATAATTATTCTGGCTAGATATCTGTCTCGGGTTCAAATGACAAGATTGAAATCCAGTAAATGATATCTGGGGGAATCTTTAAGGACAAAAATGCTTAACATGTGGTTCCTAATTATAACACAACTTTATGGGATAGATTCTCAGCTACTGTAAACTGGAACAGGGCCATTGTCATCAATGGAGATCTGCCAGTACATAGTACTAAGGATATAGCTCTTACACTCAAAAAATGATGGACATGCGTGCGTCTGTGTGTGTGCATGCGCGCACACACGCGCATGTAATTTATTTGTATAAAATTGGTAGGTAAATATTTGCACAGCTTAACTATCTTGGTGTTGACTAAAAGCTTCATTTGAAGTAGCGCAAGCATGTAAAAGTATGTGGTTATGTTTAAATGTTTTTATTTTCTCCTGAAGCCTCTAGTTTTGCAAATGCATCTTACCTAATATACATTTTGCAAAGTCGATGCCTATAAAAATGTTAGCTTGGGTTTTCTTTCAAGGCTGGTTCTAAATACTTATATTTTTCATTTTTCATCTCTATTAAAAGTAAACATGCTGTGAATCCTCCTCCTAGTTCCTTTATCATGCTACAAATTATGGGCTTTTTTGTCACCTTCATATTGATAAAAGCAGCTGTACCTGTTTTTAAGGCTACCAGTGGAAGAAACTTTTCTTTGTTGTGATTTGTGCTTATCTATGAATCCAGGTTTAGCACAGAAGAAAATTACATAAGTCTCTTGTGTTCTTCACTCTTTATTATGGGTAGGACTCTGTAGCAATTATTAATCATGCTTTCAAGGTAAAGCTATAAGATGGAAGCAGTGCAACATTCCTTAAGTATTGTCCAAGATTTCGCATGGGTTAACATTATCTACAAAGACAAATGGCCTTATTTTTAACAGTAGTTAGGTACCAAAAGATGCAGATAAGTGCCTGGTAGAATTTTCAGAAGTACCTGGGCATTCGAATCTCATTAACTACAATTGGAGTTAGTGTTATAAGCACTTAAAAAAATTCTATTGAGCACTAGCTATGTCTTCAGGGTTAGACATCTGTCTCTCCATCACTTTCGGAACCAGGAGTTAGACTCCTAAATTGTTTAGGTGCTATTGAAAATTTTACTCAAGCTATTCCAATGCACAGCGTTTTGTAACCACAGTTCTTTAAATGCAAATCAAGTTCAATTAAGATATGTTTTCATTTATGACTATTATACTAGACTACTGACAAACCTATCACTCACAATTGATTTGAGTCTGTTTCCTCTAAACTCAGTGACAACTATTGCTAGTGATTTCAGTGATCCAGGATTGGGCCCACAGCAAATACAAAATCATGCTATTAACATTCTAAGTGCCTTTGTCACTGAACACTAATTAAGTACTTGGAGAACAGTGAGTTTTCTTTCTCTAAGATACTGTTGTCTCAAAAAAGCTAGCAAAATACTAATTGCTTTGGCAGAATATTGGTTTAATATACTTAGGTTTTATTGTTCTTTGATAGACTATGAAGGATTAGGTTGCTCAGCTCTTTCTATTTCACTAGCTTGTTTTGCATTTTGCACACAGTAGTTCTGTGGTGCCGTGCTTTTAAAATTTTACCGGTTTCAGGATCAAGAGGTAAAGTTGCAAAAGTGTTAAGGTGGATCTCTCTGGTTTCTATCAAGTGGTTCTTTTGCAGCAGCCTCAGTGAAACAGCCCACTGTCCATAACATGAAAAATGGACTTTTGTCCTTATTTCAAAATTAACTTATACATTTATTATTTCTGTATTAAAGCAAGCCAGCTTAGTAAGTGAAATTACACTGTTGTAAAACTGGGGTAATTGAGATCAAAATGAGGCCCTGTATATTTTGCAGGCAATTACAGAATCTGTTGTGAGTTAAGATGGGACCAGGAAGATCCAAGCAGTTAGCAAAGGGGTATGACTGAATAGTTCTTTTCATTTAATAGCATTTAGCTAAATTTTAAGGGTTTCTTGTGCAGATTTTATGCATCCTATGACAATATTGGGGAATCCCGTTCTTAACGCAAGGTCTGTTGGTAAGAAAATCTGTTTTGACTTAGAGGGGAGTATTATAAAATACTGCTTATTGTGGTCAGGCATCAAGACAAGAGTAAAACGGTTAGAGCAGCAGTGAAATCTTGGCCCCAAAGGAAGCAACAGGGTCTAGATTTTACTCATGGACTCAGAAATCACTAAAATAATTCCTTAGAATTCTCCCAGAACCTCCAAAAATAGCTGATTTAGTAAAATTATGACACCTTCAATTTTAGGATTTTACTTAGAAATCTTTGGGGCTGATTGAGATTTTTTTAAAAAGTCACAAGCCTTTGTTCTCCTGCAAAAAAAAAACCCAACACCCTGTCATGTATTAGATGAATGAAAGTATCAATTTCTGTTTAAACATTAACAGGGTGATGCCAAATATTAGTCAGTTCCTAATAATTTTGAGGGATTAAAAAGATAATAAAAGTAATAGTCCATTACATTACCTACTTCAGCAAGATTGTAATGAATGTAATAAATTCCAGATCAGGGTTATAACAACTTCCATCTATTTAAAATGAATTTGTAGGGTTACTTTCATTAACTATGTATATGGAGAAAATGATCTGACATATTACTTTAAAAGAGCTGTAAAACCGATTAGAAGGAAATATGCTTCCCAGACAGTGATCCTGGCCGCTGGGGAAATTTTATCCATTGGAAGGGGGGGCGGGGGGCGAAAAGGATAACTTAAAGTATGACACTGCGTCATTTCTTTTAACATACTTCCCCAACCAGTTTGCTCTTCAAGAGCTTTAATGACAATAACAATGGTTAGAAACAAGGAAAGAATGAAAGGAGCTTTCTCTCTTGCTTGCTTTCTTCCTTCTTTTTTTCCCCCTCAGCAAAGGAATGATTTGCTAATGAATAAAGGGCTCCAACACTGGGAATTTCTGCATAGAAATGAAACTGTGTGCCTGGCACTAGAATGCCCTTTTGGCAGCCCAGGGGAAGGCTGAGGTATTAAGGGGGACCATGCCCTCATTGCTAGAAGGAGACAAGGGAGCTAGCACTTGACTGCACTACAGAAATTACTGCTGCACCTAGAATGCAGGCTTCATTTATCAATTTCATAGCAAGGGGAAAGGAAAAAAAAACCCCATATGACTGCCTTTTTCAGCTGCACGCTAAATCTAGTCACCGAGAGCTTTCCAAATCCAGTCATGTGTGTTATAAAGAGTCTTGGATAAAGTAACTTAATACTAATGATTTATACTTAATTGGACCTCTAAGTGATTAAAGTGGCAGTAATGAATGAATAACATCCTTCTAATTCCCTTTTTCCATTTGGCTCAGGCTGAAGGCCCCCTCTTTGTGCACAACGCTGCTTGGGAGGAAATTATGCCAGTATTTTTTTAAGCTTTTAGTAGCACGTCTGAAATAAGTCACAGGTCTCTCCCACTCGTATCATGTTTACAATAAATGACTCCATAAGTACGCTACCAGGGCATTGATTTTTTTTCTTCTTTTATTGGATTAGCCAATTGTAAGGTTAATGAATATGCATTTGGCAACCCATGTTTGTGAGGCCAGGTCCCACGTGGGCCCAAAGTGTTTGAAATGTACGAGCGTAAATATCAGCTTTGTCAAAATATTGATTCACTTTAAAAATAACACAACTTTCCCCTCTCTCCGCTAATGCGCAGAAGGATAATACTGCTCCAAGGATTTATTTTTTTTCTTGCTCTATATGGCTTAGTATTTCCAATTAATTGATTGAATCAGCCATGGTTCTCTCAATATTTCAGTTTGAAGTACTCCCTCTCTGGTTTTAGTCTGAAAAAGCATTAGTATATTTTAGTTTTAATACAAAATCTTTTTTTTTTTTCCAGACAAGTCTGTGCAAGGTTTCTGTGTATCCTCTACAAGAGAGGCATAAGGCCTGGCCCCCTTCCTACCACTTTGGCAGAGTAAACAGATCTTGAAATAGGGTAAATAATATGCCTTAAACTAAATGAGAAGCAGAGTCATGAAGCACAAGGCAGTCTTCCCTCCCTCACACTAGTGTAAATAAGGAGCGGT
>NW_005841865.1:780030-792896 GCF_000455745.1 Alligator sinensis
GCAGGTGTCAGGTTAAGGAAAATGAAAGAAGAAGCAAATGTTAGATATTACCTAATAAGGGCAGACTGCATGATAACCCTTCTTCTGGCTTCAGTGGGACTGGTTCTGGAGCAAAGCACTATTTTATGGGTATAAGAGCCTTAGAACTGGGCCCTAAGTGAACCACATGCTCCACTATCTTTCCAAAGCCTTATAGGGGCCTCTCACATGACTAAGTGCTCACCACATGAAAAGGGAGTTTGCAATCTGGCTGTAAGACTGCAGGCCAGACTTTCCCATGTTCAGCCATACCACTGGACTGGAACTTGGGATAAGGCAGTTCAATTACAGAGTCTGCAACATGCTTCCTATGTGACCTCTTAGTCATTGCATTTCAGTTCCCCACACGCAAAAGAAGGATGGAAACACTTGTCTACTTAAACTTTAACATCTCAATATGGTTGCAGCTCATCTAGCCATACATAAGATAGCTTTAATCTGCATAGTTAAGATATTGATATCAATACAACTGTGAGCAGCACCACAGACTTCAGTACAGGCTCACCTAGATCACTAGTTAAGGGCTTGAGGGGCTAGCCCACAATGGAGTCCATGATGCCATACCTTCATAGCTGTTGGTACTCAACTTATTCAGATTTTAAATAAGTTTGGATATGTTTATACATGCTGTAATTACACCTCCAACTGCAGCATAGATGTCTGTGCATGTACAGCGCCCAGCACAATGACTCTGCTGTGGATGGGGGTATCTAAAAATACGGTAATGCAAATAAATAACACTCCTGGCGGCTTGCGTGCTTATTTGGTGCAATGAGTGCACCTGAAATCTCTCTGTGATGCTTAGTAGAGGCAACTGGATTGGGAGGGTTTGTCCTTGCTTGGCGCTTTTTGGGAAGCTGGTCACCAGGTCCATGGTCATTGTAATTCTTCATGTCACCGGCAGCAGTCTGAGAACCTCTGGTCTCATCATCAAGGCTGCCAGAGCCAGCACATTAAATTAAATTGGAGAGAGAGATTTTGTCCTACAAAGAAATCAGGGTTCTTTTGGTTTTAAAAATGTCCTGATTAAGGATTATTTCACAGTGAGAAAGTTTTATGGAAATATCTTTGATTTCATAATAGTCACAGATGATGACTATTCAGTAAGCATGAAAATTTCCTCCGCTGATTCTGAGGGTAGATTGCTATTGAAAGCTGGTTGCCGTCATGGGTAATAAAATCGTACAGCAGGTGTCAATAGGAACTGGCTAATTAATAGACCGTTACTGAGCTGTCATTGACTAACATTACAACCTTGGGGTCTAGTAACAGTTGCGTAAATCTGGAGCATTTCCACTGAAATTGGTGCAGCTCATGATAAGATTGACTCTGCTTTCAATTATTTAATCACAGGCCTGAACTGAAGGGGAAACGAGGAGTAAAAAGATACCTGGATCATTGCACATATAGTGTGGACATGGCTGTGGACTATTATTTGAAACTGCTAACAGTAATTCTGTTTAATACTAGTACTCATGCAAAGTGCTAGCATCCTTCCCTTGACTACAGTGTGTGCATGTTCTTGGGAACTGGTAGAAAACCCTAAGTACAGTCTGTGGTATGATTTAGGACTATTAGGAAAAAATCCTTCGGTACAATGGCTCAGTAAACTATTATGAGAACTATGCCAACGATTATCATACTTAAACAAGAGTTTCTTGCTAGCAATCATGTGATTGCAGTCTAAAACCATATAAAGGCATTCTCTTTGTTGGGACTCATTGGAAGAAGGTTTGAGATTTCTATAAAGCAAATGTTCAGAACAGGATTCTCTGTCGTCAGCAAAGGCAGCTCTTGAACGTCATACAGGAAAGTCTAAACTCCACTCGCTGCTGTTGAATGGTCCATTCTTTGCCATTTGTCATGGCTGACCTACCACAGATTTTAATCCATATTGAAACAAAACTGCATAAGCAGAGGAGTTAATGGTCCTCCTGCAATACTTTTACCCTAGCGCTAGTGACTCCAATAGTCTTAACACCCACCTTACACCCCATGTGAGAGAGTGATCAGGCTTTGGTGGTTTGTATTTGTCTACATGTATGTAAACTCCCATTATTATGAGTAAAGGTTTTTAATGATTTTAATCATTACCAGAAGTAACACTGTTAAGAGAATAAAACTCTTCTGCCAGATGTCTCTGTCTTTTTCAGTTTCCCTTTCTTTTGAGAGAGAGGATGAAACTCTCTGTCTATAAAACACAATCAAACCTGGAGTGTGGAGATATAAGATTTCACAGCCCCATTTACAGTAACGCAGGAATACAGAAAATAAATACTTATTGCAGGAAAAAAAAAAAGAAACAGAAGCCCTGACCTCTGCTCCCACAGAGGCAAGTAGGGCTAGAAAATATGCAAGGAAATAGTTTTGATTCAAGAAAGTGATTTTATTTAGCGAAGCAATTAAGTACATGCTTAAGTCCCATAAAAGTCACATTTATGCATGTGCTTATGCCTTTGAAAAGAGATGGATTTAAGCATGGGCTAAAACACTTTTCTGAATTGCCTGTAAGGTAAGACGTGGGGTGTTGTCTAACTCACATGGTGCTACTTGCTCGTCATTATGATCAGTGGCTGCTTTTCTTCCTGCAATGTGATGAGACTTTTGGCCTATAAAGGAATTAAGGTCTATGAAATCTATTTCTGATGTGCAAATATCAGATCACAGACACCCAGTGGTACTCCATGGTACTCTGTGTAGCCTTATGAGCCTGGTAATTCTGATGTGCCTGTAGTGTGATGCCTTTTAATCCATGTAAGTGCTAGCTGAAATGACTTGGCCCTTCTCGCCAGCTTTCATGTTTAATTTGGAAATGTGCTATGTTGCTCTCCATGCTGTTTGTCTAGGCACCATGCAAAGGCATAGTAAACGGCTCAAATCTGCAGTCCCTCCAGCAAGGTAATGCAGGATGCTGAAACTTTGTCAGGGTTTAGGGATCACCATGAAAATTCAGGGCAGGGGGGAAGCAATGTGACATGTTTTCCTCCAGCTCTAGTGAAAGAGAATCTCAGTTTAACCTCTTCTGAATTAGTGTAGCAATGATTCAGGGAAAGGCTGACAAGGATATTAGTGTGGGGGGGGGGAGTTGTTATCCGCAGCTACAGAAAATGCATGGTCAGGAGTACTGGGGAACAAGGGAAAACAAAGAGCAAGAAATAACCTCACGTTGGTTCTTTCTTTCTTTCTATGGTGATTCTGTTTAACAGGAAAAGGGATAAAAATGATAGTGGGAGAAAGAAAAGGGATGAAGTGAACAAGCAAGGAGTGAGGGATAAAGTAGAGGTCTGAGGAAAGCAGTGGATAGGAAAAAAAGCAGGACGAGTAAAGGAGGATGAATATAACACAGGATTTGGGACCACAGAGGCAAAGGACATTTTAGAAAGCAAAAAAGGTGAGTCAGACTCTCTTGTTGCTTAACCCTATCTTTGCACCCTTTCTAATTGCTGTTTTCTAGGATGCACCCACCATTCAAGCAGAAATGAGAGCAGCAAAATACTGTCTGTTCTGTGCCACTGGATAGTGAAGAGGGCCTTTGACTCCTGTCATAATTGTTTGTTACCGTGCCTGTTAGTCTAACATCAGTAGTACCTGGATATTGTCAGGTTATCCTGTTACATGTTGGCCATTGAAGGAGATCAGAGGGCAGCACACACAGCACTACAAATAGATATTTTTTGTTATTTCCACGCGAGTGCTTTGAAAACGATGCAATCCTCATGGAACAGGTAAAATAAAGAGGGTTGGAAAAACATGTTGTGTCTCAAGCCTTGAGAACCAGCTGTCCTCTGCATCCTACAGCGCATAGCACATCAAGTCCTCTTAAAACGGATGAAATGTTGAACACTACAGCCTGATAAAACTAGCAAACTCATGTGAAGAGTTTTTTTCATGTTCTGAGAGGTTCCCAGGAGGACTTGCTCTCTTCAAGGACTAGTTAGCTATACAAACATATCATTTGCTTTTGCATCTCTTTGAACTATTCTCAAAACACCAGAGTAATAATTGGATATCTTCACCTCCACTGGCCTGCGCTGCATGGGTCATATATGTAAACATCAAACTCAAATAACAACCCCAAAATTTAATTTATTTCTACCTAAACAAGTTCTTTTATCATAAAGCAATAAATTTGTCTTGGTGCTAGCAATTTGTTGCGGGTGACATAACACTGCAAATTGATTAATCGCTACTGTACACGACAAAATGAGAAAAGCAAGGAATTATTATGAATAGCGTCCATCTGATACAGTAGGGATTCATTATTCAAAAGTGTTTGCTAGTGCTTAGCTATCCCCTTGTTGCAGATTACATTCATTTGCAGACTTCCTACATCATGCTTACACAAATCAACAAACATGCATTTATTAAGACATGGAATGAAAGCTATTAAAATGTGAAAAATTGCCTTTTTCTTTACTCTTTTTTTAAGATGCTTTTTTGTGGGGGATGTTTCTATGCTGCTGCATCAAGGAGCTTTCTTAATTTATTTCAATACTTTACCCAGAACTGATCACTTTAAGCTAAAACTAGTGACTGCGTTAATATCAGATGTTACTATTTTTCAGTGAGTTTTTACTTGTCTTTGGTAGTGCTAGCTTAATAGCAACGTTGCGTAAAAGACAAGTGAAAAATATCAAATATTGTTAAATATTTGTTTTCAGTGGATATTTCTGCTATCTGTAGTAAAATAGATTTCCTGTGCCCTTAAAGTACATTTGAATTTAACATTTGATCATTATTGTAGTAACTGTTGTAGTATTGTAGCATGGATTTAGGACTCCATCATATCAGGTGCTATACAAACACAGAATTAAGATAATCCCTGCTCCAATATGATAAAACTGCTAGACCAAATGTTACATATTTTAGAGACAAATAGTGCCAGCCTTGGTCACACTTAAGTGAGTGGGACATGGAAGAAGGGTGTCCCCTACCCTGACACCTTTGTCAGGTGTTCCAGAAAGACTTGTGCTGAAGACTGTCTTGAGTCCAGCCAGGTAAATACGTCCCCAGTCATTCTGGCTGGACAGTGAAAGGTGGCTGGATGTGATGCTAACCATATCACTCCCTTGTATGCCACCGGCTATGGAATTTTGTATATCTTATCCATGGTAGCCCAATGGGCTGTTTGGCTTGGCCACGTTTGACACTTTTGATTTCATGAGTAACCCCTTTTAAGTCCTTGGTTTCATCAATGACCTCTTCCTAAATAATTTAGGAAAATGGACTTGAGAGACCATTTTTAAACAGCACAATCTAGAACCCTTTCTCAGGCAAGCAATCATTACTCAGTTGGGCTCCTATTTATGTGACTAGGATAAATAGGAGCCCAACCTATTTGGGATAAATAGGAGCCCAACCAAGAGCCTGGCCTCTTTCAAAATGAGGCCCAAATTTCCATGCACGCATCTATTTGAAAGACGAGCCTGAACGCTCCAACAGAAGGCACTAGTGGAAAATGGTCAATGCTTATTGCTGGCACTGATACAATAAAGTCATAATTTTTATTTGTTTAACTTCTGCAGAAGGGCAGGGGGAAAACAAGATGTTTTGTATTCCCATGGCTTTCTGGTAGTTCATACTCTTCCACTTCAAGATGCTTCTAAAGATAATAGGATCTAAGGACATCAAACTGTGAGCTCCCTCCAACTCCTTGCCTTTCTCTGCACCTCCTGTTGGTTTAATGTGCTTTCATTTCTCTTGTAGGATTGCCCCCTCTCATGCCTCACTTTCAGATAGAAACACACTCCTTGTAGAAGCAGCAGCTTAGCAATAACAGTTCTTTGATCAAGAAACTTTTTGTTTTAGAATTAGTCTGAAATATTACATGTTAAATTGTTCTATGGGCTACTTACAGTGGAACCAGAGCTAAACATAACATGGATCATTTTTTTGTCATTGCAGTTTCCAAGCCAGGTTATATCATTCTGATTTGTTGTTGCTGCCTATAAAAAGCCAAAGGTCCTGAAAGATGATCAAACCCTTGAAGTAGGGACAGTGGGTTTCATAGAACTGGTACAAAACATGCCTGTATTAATACTGCCATATGTTGCTTATTAATGACTGGTCATTTGGGCTTGTTCCCTCAGGATCAGAATTTCATTAACCAGTTGGGTGTAATGACGTCATATAACCATACAACTATACAGCCTACATGTGTGAAAGGGTTTAGGCCCTTCTGAGTAGTGTGAGATCTGACATAGGCAAAGGGATCCAAAAATATGGAGTGAGAAAGTGTCTAGCTGGTTTCTTGTGAAGCTCTCCCTTCTTCTGCAACCCCTTCTCCATTTCCAGAATGTAGGCTGGCCTTGCCATGTTAGAAATATGCTGCACTCACAAAATCTTTCAGAAGATAGTTTTAACACATTTTAGATAAAAATCAAATCATACAGTAAAATAGCAAACATCTCCCAGAACATTTTAATTTTATTTTAAAAACTAATTTTTGTCCCGGTTTATGTTTTTGGGGAGGATCTTGTATAGAGGCAATTGCATAATAACTCAAACTAGTCTAACTTGTATATTGTGTGCGGCATGGGTGTGGGCTGTGTATGTGGGGATTGTGTGGGTGGGGGTGGGGGAGGATGGGGTGGGTGTTTGGGGAGGTGTGGGAGGAAAGGGTGGGTGTTTGGGGGGCATGTGTGGGGGTGTGTAGGTGTGCGTATTCACTAGATCCCAGGAGCCAGCTGAGGATGCAAGGAGGGAGAGTGAGGAGGGGAGGCAGGAGGCGCACGTAGCAGAGTTCACTGAGGGGGTATGGTGCAGGTGCATCCTGTTCCCCCTCCCCGACTCCCACAACTGGTCCATGATTGTCCCCATGGTGCTCCACATGGGGCTGAGCCCTAGCCACTATCCACTCCCACCTAAGGCAGCCCACACTGTGCTCCCACCTGCACCTGCAGGATGGTCCCATTCCCATCCCTGTCCCTAGCCAGCATGCACAGCTTCCTGGCGGGCCTGCTCTTGGTGCAGCTGCAGCTGCCCAGGTGTTGCTCTGCTCCCCACACTTCCAGCAGCTTCTCCCCCTCCTGCCACTGGAACACTGCTCCAGGTGTGGGGGAAGCTGCAGTGCATGGGGCTTCAGCTCCAGGCTGCTTTAACCAACTCCACCCACCTGGCACAACGAGCAGTCCTCCGAGGGCAGTCGAGTGGGTGGAAGGCAGCTAGGAGCTGGAGCTAGAGCTGGAGCTCCATGTGCAGGGGCAGGAGCTGCACAACTGCAGCTCCCCTCCCGCTTGGAGTAGTGCAGCAAGGGCAGGAGAAGGAGCTGCTGGAGGTAAGGGGTATGTGAGGGGAGAGGCCAGCAGTACACAGGCAACTGCAATCACACCAGGAGCAGCCCTGCTGGGAAGCTGTGTATGCTGGCCAAGGACAGGGCCAGGGTCAGTAGGTGCAGGCAGGAGCATGGTGCAGGCTGCCCCAGGTGGGAGCAGGAGGGCCTTAGCCCCAGGTAGAGCACTTTGGGAGCAGCCACGGGCCAGATCCAATAAATTGTCAGGCACCCACCTGCAGGCCAGATTCAATCAATTGGCAGGCTGGTTACAGCCCCCAGGCCATATTTTGTCCACCCTGAGCGAGCGCAACAGGACCCAGGCCTTTAGACACAAATGTAATGAGACTTTATCCAATCACTAGCTGGTTTAGTTTTGTTTTGATCTACATTCTGGATTAGGGGCCGAGTCAGCAAAGCACTTAAGTATTTGTAAGGGCCAAATCAGAGTGGTTGTTTAGAATCACGGTACAGAATTTTTTTGGAGTAAATTCATGTTTTGAGTTAGCCATTCACAGTCTGACTACGCTCCATTTAAAACCCTTTCACCAGCTACCTAAGATTTTAATGAGCAAGGTTAGAAGAAAAGGTTCTCTGTCCATGCAACATTGCTTAAACCCTGGGAGTATTTCACTGTAGTGAAAAGTTAATCTTTCTTGATGGGTGATGCAAGAGCTGTGTGCATTAGATACTGAATGTTTGATATAGTTCAGTGATCCCACATAAACGCTGTCGAAGGAGAGGGGACCCGGGACAGGGAAGAGATCTGTCTTAAATCCCCAGGTCTGTCATGGCAAGACATATACACACTGCAGAGAGATGATAATATCTCAACACAGGCTTGGAGATGCTTAGCAGTTAATGACTAACTTAAAGCTACAGCATCTCCTTTCATAGCTACTTCCCTCCCTATTTTGTAAACACCCACAAAAAATATAAATCAACCTTGGGACAGTTGTGTGGGTGGACAGCAAGAATCTACCACCTAGCCAACAGCATTGCCTAGGGCTATAATGTTTAAAAAGCCAATTTTTTTAAGGGACAGAATCTCTCCTGCAGCCCTGCTATTATTGACTAGAATGAGGCCTGGCAGAAATGACTTAGTTTTCTCACCTCTGTTTTGTGGAGTAGGAGGACATCAGCACATCGATTTTTTTTTTTTTTTTTTTTCAAGTACAGGATCAAGGAGCCTTTGAAATTCAATCCCAGTACAATAATAATAGATATTATTATTATAATAGTAGGCTAGAGCACTTAGCACATCCAAAAAGTAAAATCCAGCCATGCACACTGAACTATGGACTACACCTTGAATGGATTTATATCAGTGTAACCCTGCTCCACTACCTCACACCAGCTGAGGATCTGGGCCAATGTGCATTAAAAAGATTTGTGGGAGATTTTTCTCTGCAGTAGCATTACGTGAAGAGAGCTTTCCCTAGTGATAAACCATTACCTTGCTATCATTTCTCTCTGTGTTTATCTGCAGTCACCAAAGGACCTTGAATTGATCATTTTGGGAGCAAGTCCTGAAGTCCAGAGCTGGCCATAGGGAAAATGGCACCCTGGGCAAACTTGAACTTGTATTTTGCACCCCTCCTTCCCCCCCCCCGCCCCGCAGTGCACCGGCATTGTGTATGGCGAGTGTGTATGAGGTGTGTGGTGGGTTGAGGGGGAGTGTATGGGGGGAGAGTTGGGGGGGGGCAGTGTTTGGGGTGGGTGTGAGAAGAATTAACAATCTAAATAGACAAGACGGATAATGAGCAATAGGGGAAACAGAAGCACGCAGGTCTGATGTGATATCCTAAAGATCACACAGCAAGGCCGGGAAAAAAGCCCAGTCTCCTGAGTCCCAGATCTATACTTTATCCAAAATCGCCTGTCCAGAGTATGTGTAATCCTTAATACAGTGATTCTCAACTAGGGTGTTGAGCTGGAGAAACTGGTGCCTGGAGAACCTTTCAGGGGTGCCATGGGATGCCACGCAGTGTTAGCACCCGTAGGTGTTTAAATATGATTCACAAGATAAACCCAGGGATTTCAAATAAGGATCCATAGTGTTAAAAACGTTCTGCTCTGTTGTGGTCTTTCTAATCAGTTTCTTCAAAAAAGTTGCTGTTGTTTTTCTGTAGTCACAAAAACAAGTGAAAACTAAGAGGTGGCATTTTACCGGGGTGGGGGGCTGTGTTTAACAAGGGCTATCTTGAGTCTGAAAAGATTGAGAACTACTGGCTTAATAGAAACTGCTGAGAAGAGCGGAGGCCCTTTCTAAGTCCAGGTGCATGGTAGGTTCCCCATTTGGCCTCATGTTGATGTCAGCTGCATTTCAGCAGCACACATTGTTCTTCATGTCCTTCCAGATGTAGCCCCTTGAGGAATCCTTCCACTCCTATAAAGTGAGCAAGTTACAGCAGAATAAATAGAGGCGTATGTGTCATGTCTCTGGTCAACATGATGTCATTTAACTCCTGACAAAAAAGAGCAGTTGATCTGTTATACTCAGAGGGTTTCTCTGCCTGTTTGCGTGACTTGAGTGTTGACCAGGAAGCCTCGCTTTGTCAGTTTTAACCCAGCAAGCTTAGTTTCCTGGCAAATGCTTCAGAACCTGGAGCAAAAGCAATTGGATTTCAAAGCTGGTGAAAAATGGTCGTTCGTTGTGCACCTGCAGCTCTTTTAAGTCACTCACAAAAAGCAGGGGAAGAAATCAAGAAAACTGAACTGCTTGGGAGTCAAACTGAGCTGAGCCATTCACACAGTTATGATTATCCAAAGGAGTCTGAAGAAGGAAGTAAGTGCCTAAATCTCATTGGCTTCTGGTAGGATCTAGATGCCTAATTCACTGAGGGTCTTTTGAAAATTCTAGCCTGGTTCCTGAAGCCTTCACACAATTATGCAGAACAGCAAACAAACTAAAAGCATGTAGCTTGGAGCAGCGAGAGGTTAAAGGAGCCGTTCCCTAGTGACTGGAGTAGAGACTGGGGCATGTGTACATGGCTCCCATGCTGTGCCCAGGTGTAGGCCATGCAGCATTCCCCACTTACTTCAGCTCCATGCACACAAACTCCTAGAAAAGAGACAGGGTAGCTGCGCACACCCAACACTGCTTCTAGGCTCTCTGTCTTAGCCATGCTTACTGGCACATGCTCAAAGCCATTCTAAGGTGGTTCCATCACCTCACTTCTAAGACTGTGCACACTGATTAGGGCTATATGCATGAGGCAGGCTTCACAGCAGCACTCCCTTGGTAAGCACAGAAGTGGTGTAGCCACACTCTAGGTATGAATAAAACAGGGTTCCTTTCCTGGCAGTCAGTGACCCTGGGCCAGTCACTTAACCCTTCAGTGTGTTGTTAGAGCCTAGTTCTCCTCTCTCTGGCATCTCCAGGCCTTTGCACCAGTGCAAAGTGAGTGAAAATACTCTACAATCAGACTGGAGAGATGCTTAGCCATGCAGAAGGTAGGTTAGAGTGGTACCTTAGGGACTGCGGTTCAGAGAGGCAGGAGCCTACTTTGTCAGATGCTACAACCGTTCTACAATCAAAACGGCATATTTTAAGCTCAGTCTCTGCAGATGAACACAGCATAAGAGGCAGTGAACATTTAATGAGGCTTTTAGCTGTCCCAGTCCTGAAGGAGCGCAGTTTGTCTGTCTACAGGGCGTGGTGTTTGTAAGGTACTTGGAGATCCTCGGATGAGAAGCATCACACAGATGCAACATTCTCTTTCTCTTTCTCTCTCTCTCTCTCTTTTTAGTATGCATCTTGATGAAAGAATCAAATAAACTGTAAAGTATCCAGCAGCCAGGAAGGAAAAAATTGGAGCTGCTCACTAGTGGGTAATAGATATGGCTTTCCCAAACTATTTGTTATCTAAATTGGGGGAGGAGAGAGAGAGAGAGAGAGGAAGCTACTTGGATCCATGTCAAAGCCTTTTATCTAGCACATTTATGCTCATGGTTGCACAGATTACTCCAGTTCACATTTAACTGGCCTTTTGACAGTGCTAAGCTGATACATAATACCCCTGAAAGCTGACACCTAGCAGGCAGTGTGTTAAAATCCCATCTCACGTGAATGATATCAGAGAAGAACCCACAGGAAAGCTATTGCTGGTATGATCTTCAGGACATTTTAACATGAGTCTGTGTTTCTTTTATGTGCTATTCTTATGCATCCCGAGTATGTAAGTGTGACAGAAAGAACATCTATTTTAAAAGATGCCAAGCAGTGGCCCAACTACGTATGTCAGATATCTCATAACAAGTGAGATTTTTTTTTTTCTCATGTTGGCAAGATCTCAACAGCCAGACTGATTTCACCCCTCTTACCTCATTAGCTGTTAGCTCCTGACCTATCTGAAATCCTTTTCATCAAAATAAATTTATCCTTCTCTTTTAGTTTAGTTGGGTTGGTACCCTTTGACTGATCTTTTCAGTGTTTGGACTGCATTAGGAAGCATCCTTTAGAACAGGCATGCTTAAGGGTTCAAACAATGTGTTTTTATTGTATTGTATTGTAGTGTATTGTATTGCTTCCCATTGGACTATCAGAGGACAGGCAGCAACAGGATAGTTGTTCAGTATTAAGTAGCTGGAGATAGCATTAGCTAACTGCATTACTTCCGGCATTGGCAGGGGACCTTGCAGTTCTTAGATGTCTGCCATGATCTCTCTAAGTAACTGAGTATGGTTATTCATAGGGAAAACAGACAGAGAAGACTTGAACCATGATGTTGAATGCTCAATACTTGCTGGTTGCAATGGGAGACATTATCAGCTTGAGGGAATGGGCCTCTTACAGGACCCAGAGGAGAACGCATCTCAGTGTAGCTACACCAACAAAGTGGTTTCAATGGGTGTTAGACACCTGCTTAGGTGCTTTTGGAGTCCCGCTAGACATCAAGCTGAATCCCTAGGTACCTAAATACCACTGAGAGTCTAACCTCAGGGGCCCAGTTTCCTCTGTGATATATTGGAAAAAATATGGAAACTATTTATATGAGGGGTTTTATTGGAAAGGTAATTCAAAGTGCAAGTAAAAGAAACCTGCTGCTTGCTTCTGTACATGAATGGCAGTAGCTACAATTTTAAAAGATTTTATTAAGGTCCTCTTTTGCTAAGCAAAGAACAGTTTTACTGCCTGGGGGACTTTTTAAGCTTCTAAAAACTTTTCCCACTCCAAATCAGAAAGAAAAGTCAATCTCCAAAATTTTTGTGGCCTGCAAATATACCAACAAAATGCCTTGGGTCCATCAAAATGCTTCATTTTAGTTTTTAAATTTTGAAAAATATTGAAACTAGTGTTTGCCAGTTTCAAATGTTTTCTTAATTTGTTTTCCAGAATGGGAAAGTTTTGGAAACCAAACCTTCCTCACAGGCACTCCTGGCTTTAATGGATTGGCATTTTCTGGCCAAAAAAGAGTTTACTGAAAGAATTCCCAGAATCTATTAATACAGTACAAAATGAATTTGCCTCCTAGAATTCTATCTGCAGAATTAAGGCACCAAGAGCCCTATTTTCAGACATGACAACTGTGGCAGGGGGGGGGGGGGGGGGGGG
>NW_005841865.1:792922-805420 GCF_000455745.1 Alligator sinensis
TAGGGGCAGAGGCGGGCACCTACCGGGTGCCTGATGGGGGCAGCCATTTTGGGAACCCTCCCAAAAGGCTGCAGTTTTCTGCTGCCAGCCCAGACAGAAACATTACCTGGCTGAGCTGCATGGAATATCTAGAGATGAGAGCAGGAGGCTCTTGGTCCTAGGCATGACCTAAAACTGCACCCTGCCAGGGAAGAGTGGTCTGGTGGGGCTCCTAGTGCCGCAGGAGCCCCCAGATTATGCCAAGCCAGTTTTCACCCTGGTGGAAGGCTGGTAGTGGCGCCTTAACCCCAGCCCCCGCCATCTGGTAGGTAATTCAGAGAGCTAGGGAAGTAGTGGGGGCCAGGTATGCCCACGTGTAGGTGCCTGAGCCTAGCAGGGATGCACATCCCAGAGACCCTAGAGGGGGTAGTACGTAGAGTGTTGGGAGGCCCCGCACAGAGTAGGGCTAAAGTCAGAGTAGGCCTGAAGGGCTGTGCATGTGAGGGGGATGAGTAGGGCTGAAGTGCAGGTAGGCCTGAAGGACAGTCCTAGGGGCGTGCTGCGTAGGGCCAAATGGGAGTAAGCCTGAAGGCCAGTGCAAGGGCCAGCCCCATGACAACTTGATTGCAAGCCTTGACCCCAGGGTGGGGTGTAGTGTAGGGCCCAGTGAGGGGCTTGGGGTAGAATTAGCTCAGGGTTTGGCACAAGGCCGGACCACGTAGAGTAGGGGAACTCACGGGAACCAAACGACTGAATGGTGAGACCAGTATGTGAGTAGCAAAGCCTGATGGCCCAAGAGGGGCCGCTCAAGGAGGAGCAAGGGCAGGGGAGTGTGGCCCAGTAATGGGCAGTATGCCAGAGGCCCCAGTGAGAGCTTGGCAGAGTGTAAGGGGCCTGTGAGAGGGCAGTGGTATGAATACATGGGTGAGTAGAGCCCAACTTTGGACTGGGTTTGCTCTGGTCTCAGACTGGGGAGCAATACTAACCTGAATGCCATCTGCAAGGCATGGGCTGCAGTGTAAGGGAGGTTCCAAGCCACAGTGGGGCAGTAATGGGCAGTTTCCCGCATTATACCATCAGTTTCTGGAAACAACAAAGTCGTGGCAGGAGAGATTGGGCGGGCCGGCAGGAGATTCGGCCCCAAGAGCTGCCCCCATCACAATAACCAACACATTTCCCACTTGTCTATCTCTTCAACAGCTGGCCTCACTGACACATCTAACTTCTGATGAAGGTCTTGACATGCATGCATAGGCAATGTCGGCTCCCAAAAGCATGACAGCTTTAGGTAAGCCATGTCACCACTGACTTCCCTTTCAGTACTGAACTTTCCATGAGCTGTTATACCTAATTGTTTCCTTGTGAGGTTTTTTATTTCCACCTATTATGATGTCCTAGCTCTAAATTATGTCTGCATAGCCCTAGGGAATTCAATGGAAGACAACATTAAACTGATTTATACATATACAATATGCCCCTTTAAAATAAACACATACTTGGGGCTCCCAGTTACAAAAGTCACTTTTTGAAAGTGGAACTAGAGTGCCTTGGAAAATTTGGCCCATGATTCAAAGGCTTGGTCTTAAGTCCC
Organism: Alligator sinensis; assembly: GCF_000455745.1. Taxonomy (NCBI): domain Eukaryota; kingdom Metazoa; phylum Chordata; order Crocodylia; family Alligatoridae; genus Alligator; species Alligator sinensis. The sequence continues at coordinate 794,493 of NW_005841865.1, forward strand.
TTTAAATACAGATGACACTTAGTCTCCTAAGTACGATAGCACTTTTAAAAATGGGACTTGGACTCTTAAATCATGTCAGTAATTTAAAAAAAAAGTAGCAGGGGTATCTGAATCTGGATCAAAAACCTTCCAAACTCCAGTGCTCTTCCTGGCACTGCACTAATATTATCAGTGGATTTTACACATGAGGCAGGATGCTCATATCAGGCCAGGGTGGTATAAACTGCTCCTTCCACCCCTATGATATCACAATGCAACATCTAGTGTATCATAAGTGTGATCTTAAAACAGTTTCCTTTTCTGTTTACTAAGGTACCAGAGGGCACAGATGACTTGTTTGGAGTAATTTAGTAACTGTGTTTAAATATGGCTAGTCAGATTAGTTGGCAAGCATTTTCTCTCTCGTGTGCGCGCGCGCGCGCGCACACACACACACACACACACACACACACACACACACACACACACACACACACAAGTAGCTAAGGTGGGGTGGGGGCTGTACCAATCATTTATATTGTTGCTTTCAGCCACGCTTCCCTTTCCTGCTCTTTGGGTTTGTTTCTCTGTGTGTTTCTGAATGAGTATGTTAGACAACATGATCACACATAATTAAAAATCTGGCAAATTTACCATGAAATGAAAGTGACAGTGCCCAATGAAGTGTTTGGGGGTGGGGGCAACCATTGCCTTTGGGAACAAGCGCTTCATCTCCTTTTCCGCTGAACGTATTGGTGGGCTGGGATAGCTCAGTGCCTCTGACATCTTAAAGTAGCCAGCTGTGCAGTATTCTCCCGTTTATATATGAGTATGGCTTTAAGAAAGGAAGGAAAAATAGTTTTGAACCAACTCCTCAGTGAAGCTGGAAAAATGAAGGTACTGAATGAAAGCCTTGGAAGACAGTCAGGCCAGCAGAGCTCTAGGGAAGTTAGAACTGGGATCTGAACTTGCTATCTAGCCCTTTCTTTGAGAGTGATCAAAACAACCTCCAAACACCAAGTAATATGGCAGTTCTAATCTATTAGTATGTAAAAAAAAAAAAAAAAAAAAAAAAGTTGACAGGAAGCTATTTTTCATGTTTCTTCAGTATCCTGTTTGTGATGAGAACCCTACTGTAAAGGGAAAGCATGTTCGAAGCCCTTTCCTTGTCCATTTTGGAAAGATTAGGAGCCAGTAAATCAAACTTCTGAGCTTTGGAAAGGCTCCTAAAGAAAGAAGCAGTGTAACTGAAAGATTTGTAAGTAGGTTGCTGCCAGGTTTCAAGTGTTGAGGATTGTTTGCCGTGCCTTGTTCACTGTGGCTATCAGTGTGCTTTGTATAAAACCATTTGAATAGACAGAAGTGCAGCTCCCCGCTGTAACTCAAAATCAGGGATCCTAATTTTTTTCTGATTAAAAAAAAAAAAAAAATTCCTCCAGTTTCAGTTTAAAAAAAAAAAAGTAACCCCTAATCCACATTTTTCCATGAACTGAAGCTTGGGGATTTTTTTAAATCAGAAAAAATATATATAGTGGTGTTTCATTTAAATCAGGGGAAAATGTGGATTTGGGGTTAATTTTTTTAACCAAAACTTGGGGATTTTTTTAAATTAGAGAAAACCAGGATCCCTGCTCATAACGCTTTGCAGGAAGTGTTCTGAGTTACAACGATCCCCCAGACCAAACAAAAGTTCCCTGTTGGTTCCAGGAAGGAAGGAAATCCAGCTGCTGGCTGCAAGTGGGCACCCATGTATACGCAAGTCCCTAAACATAAACTATTGCACCTCTCTCCCACTCTCATGGGTGGAAGGGCCCAGCCCCATCAGCACACAGCTTCCAGGTGGGGCTGCTGGTGCTGCAGCCCCTGGGGACCTGCTCCACTTCCCTGGTCCCCTGCTGGCTCCAAGCAGCAGGTAGGGAAGTGGTAGGGATCCATACTGCAGCTGGGCAGGAGCATGGAATGTGGGCTGGGGCTGGCAGCAGCACGGAGCCCACACCCAGGGGGGCAGCAGCAGCATGCAGCTTGGGTGGGCAGGTTATGGGTGTGAGGGAGGTTGGAGGTGTGTGGGGACCCCCCCATTTCCCCGTGGCACACAGTCCCAAAGACAGTGGTGGCAGCAGCAGGCAGGGATACTTAGGGCTCTCATGCCTGGCGCTGGCCCCTGACAGTGCATGGCACTGGCCAGCACTGCACATCGCAGTGAGGAGCATAGCCTGGATGGACCACATCTATCACCAGTGCTCTCCACATACACTGCAGCTCTTACACTTGCAGCACACTGGAGGGAAGCCCCACAGACTCAAGCTAGTTGCCTTCCCCACCAGGGCTGCATGGCAGGGGATGGAAGCCCCAGGCACCTTCCCCTGAGGGGTAGAGAACGCAGATGGGTCCAGGGCATGGGGCTTTCCACCCATGCCCGGCAAGTGTGGGGAGTGCCAACAATACAGACTACCCGGTGGAGGCTGTGCCGCTCGCCATGATGTGCAGGGCTGGCTGGAGCTGTGCCCTGCTGCACCCTGAGTGCCCCCACTTGCTGCTGCTGTACCACTGGGAGGCATGCAGGGGCCCTCAAAACCCCCCACGTATACACAACCCCCCAACATACCCTATGTCCCCACACACACAGAGCCACATCCCCCCACACCCACCACACACAATGTCATATACGCACGTACCTCCCAACATCCCACCATACACACACACACACACACACACACACACACACACACGCACGCACGCATACACGCTATACACACACAATATACAAGACCATCGTGAGGGGTTTGGGGGTTTGGCTGCTTTGACCACACTCCGCACTTCAGTGAGACAGATTGTGGACTGTTGGGAAGGGATGGCCTTCATCTCACCTGGAAAGGGAAGAAGCTGTTCTTGGCCAGAATGGCTGACCTACTCGACAGGGCTTTAAACTATGATCGTGGGGGGACAGGGGGTGAATCAGTTCTATCCCAGATCATACCAATCACAGCAGTAACAGTTTAGGTAGCCCAAGAGAACCCACCCCGATGAGAGCCCAAGGAAAGGTTCCATCCCATCATATAAGGAAGCCTAGGGCTTCCCATGGCAGACTAAACTGCCTGTAAATAAATGCCAGGAGCTTGGGTAACAAGCAAGAGGAGCTGGCCTGTCTCTTGACCGATAATGATTATGACCTTGAAGGGATAACGGAGACCTGGTAGGACTCCTCCTATGACTGGTTGGTAGGTATAGAAGGCTATACCCTCTACAGGAGAGATCATGTTGGGAAGAGGGATGGGGATGTAGTTCTCTTTGTCAAGGAGCAGTACACTTCCCTTCAAACTGAGTTCATTAACCATGGAGGGCATCTTGAGACCCTCTGGGTTAAAATACAGAGAGAACATGGGGAAGGGGATATACTCATAGGAGTCTATTACAAACTTCCTAACCAAGAAGAAGAACTGGATCTCGACTTCAATAGGGAACTGACTGAGGCCCAGTGTATGATTGTCATGGGAGACTTCAACCTCCCTGATATCTTGTGGGATGAGCACACAGCCAGGTCTGACCAATCACGTAACTTCCTCGCCTGCACTGACGACCTGTACCTAATGCAAGAGATCTATGAACCAACTAGGGAAGAGGCACTGCTGGATCATGTTATGGTCAAAGGGGATGACCTGATGAGTGATCTGAGGATTGAGGGCAAGCTTGGTGACAGCAACCATGAACTGATTACTTTCTCTGTCCAACACAGGGTGGGCAAATCCCTCAGTAAAACAAAAATCCTCAACTTCAGGAAGGCTGACTTCCACAAACTCAGGAGACTCGTCAGTCAGGCACTAAGGGACCATGGCCCCCTAGGAAGGGGAGTCCATGAGGAATAGTTGTTCCTAAAGAACTCAATTCTTAAAGCACAAGGGAACTCCATCCCATCCTGCAGGAAATGCAATCAGAGGGCAGGGAAGCCCCCCCCCCCCCCCCCCACCCCCCAGGCAACTTCTGGGTCTCCTGAAATGAAAAAGAGAAGTCTACACCAGATGGAAAACTGGAATCATCTCCAAGGAGGACTACTCAGCACTAGCCCGTACCTGTAGGGAACAGTCCAGAAAAGCCAAAGCTGTAACCGAACTCAGACTACCCACCAGAATCAAGGAAAACAAAAAGTCGTTCTTCAGATATGTGGGAAGGTGGAGAAAGAACAAAAGCAACATTGGCCCCCTGTGAGATCAAATAGAACAACTGATGTCTGACGCCCAAGAAAAGGCCAATCTCCTAAATGATTACTTTGCATCAGTTTTCAGTCCAGAAAAGCCAAAGCTGTAACCGAACTCAGACTACCCACCAGAATCAAGGAAAACAAAAAGTCGTTCTTCAGATATGTGGGAAGGTGGAGAAAGAACAAAAGCAACATTGGCCCCCTGTGAGATCAAATAGAACAACTGATGTCTGACGCCCAAGAAAAGGCCAATCTCCTAAATGATTACTTTGCATCAGTTTTCCCACCCGCCCAAGGGGGTCACGCTGTCAGACTGGATGCAAAGCAACCAGGACTCGAGAGATGGGCCCACAATTGACAGATCAAGTGAGAGAACACCTTGAGATGCTTGATATCCATAAGTCCATGGGCCCAGATGGATTACATCCTAGAGTCTTAAAAGAGCTGGTGGACATCATAGCATGCCCTATGGCCAAGATATTTGAAAGCTTGTGGCACTTGGGTGATGTACCAGAAGACTGGAAAAGAGCCAACGTGGTCCCAATCTTCAAGAAAGGGAGGAAGGACGATCCAGGGAATTGCAGACCTATCAGTCTGATGTCCATCCCTGGAAAGATCTTGGAGAAAATTATAAAGGGATCTATCTGCAACAGGCTAATGAAAGGTAACCTACTGAATGCAGCCAACATGGTTTTATTACTGGAAGGTCTTGTGGTAGGAGCACAGCAGCAGTGAGTGGAGAGCCCCCGCAGATGCCACCTTTGCTGTCAACGGTGAGGGGTTGGGGTGGGGAGCACCGACCAAGGGTCAGCAACCACCTGGAAATACCACCAGCAGCGGTGACCAGCAGCAATTGCTGACCGCTTGCAGCCTTCACCGGCAGTGTTGGCAGTGGGTGGGGGGAGGGTGGCGAGCACTGACTACCCGCAGATGCTGCTGGCTGTCGGCAGCAGGAGGGGAGGTGCGGCAAGCAGTGACTGCCCACAGGCACTGCCAACAGTGTCGGTGGTGCCTTTTTGTAGCGGGTGCACCACCATGCTCAGGGGGTGCATGTGCACCCCCTATGTGTCGCCAGTGCTTCTATGACCAGGTAATGCATTGCCTGGACAAGGGAGATGAGGTCAATGTCATTTATCTGGACTTCAAGAAGCCCTTTGACTCGGTCTCCCATGATGTCCTCATGACCAAGCTGGGGAACTGTAGCCTCCCGCCATTGGACCATGAGATGGTCGAGAACTGGGTCCAGGGTCGGACCCAAAGGATATTAATTGATGGGAACAAATCAATGTGGTGCAAGATTATCAGTGGAATCCCCCAGGGCTCAGTGCTTGGGCCAGTACTCTTCAGCATCTTCATTAATGACCCAGATTCAGGCGTCAGATGCAGACTGGCAAAGTTTGCAGATGACACTGAACTATGGGGGAAGGCGGTCAGGCTGGGGATACAGACTGACCTGGACATGCTTGCAAAGTGGCCAGACCAAAACCTGATGGCATTCAACAGAGAAATGCAGGGTACTCCACCTTGGGAGAAAAAAACCAGCATCATATTTATAGGCTTGGCAGTGCTACGTTCTTTAGCACCGCGACCGAAAGGGACTTGGGGGTCTTGATTGACCACAAAATGAACATGAGCCCCCAATGCAATGTGGTGGCCAGCAGAGCAAACCAAACTCTGGCATGAATCCACTGATGCATCTCGAGCAAACCAGGGACATCATCCTCCCGCTTTACTCGGCCTTAGTGAGGCTGCAGCTGGAGTACTGCGTCCAGTTTTGGGCCCCCCACTTCAGGAGGGATGTGGATAAGCTCAAGAGAGTCCAGAGGAGAGCCACCTGTATGAACAAAGGCCAAGAGAGCAAGCCTTACAAGGAGAGGCTGTCGGACAAGGGACTTTTCAGCCTGGAGAAGAAAAGGCTCAGGGGGACTTGGTAGCAGTCTATAAGTATATAACGGGGGGTGTGCATCAGGATCTGGGAGAACAGTTGTTCACCAGGGCTTCCCAAGAGATAACAAGGTCTAACAGCCACAAACTTGTAGAACGACAATTCAGACTTGATATAAGGAAAAACTTCTTTACAGTCTGAGTGTCCAAGGTCTGGAACAGACCCCCCCCAGAGGTGGTGCAAGCACCTACTCTGGACTCGTTCAAAAGGCATTTGGATGCTTATATTGCTGGGATTATCTGATCCCTGCAGACTTCCTACCTCCGGCAGGGGGGCTGGACTCAATGATCTCATGAGATCCCTTCTAGCCTCTAATGTATATGAAAGACTAAGACTTTATTTTTGAGTTATTATGCAATCACCTTTATATACAGTATGCAAACACAAATCATGACAAAAATATGTTTTGTAAAAAAATTAAAATATGTTATAGTAGGTGATTGACTTTTAGTATATGATTTGGTTTTTTCTGGTTCTAAGATGGCAACCTCAACCTCCCAAAAGGAGTATTTCTGGGGGGCAAGAGGACTTCCAATGGCAAAGGTCAGGGGTTAGGGGTCGGACTTCTGGTCCCAAGATGGTGAACAGCGGACAGGGAAACTGTCAAGGGTTCGGGCTACCCATGCAGTCCTCAACAGCTCACCAAAACTCATTAAGTCGCCCTCCAGACAAAATAATTGCCCATCCCTGTTTTAGGGGTTCCCCAACCAGATCTGGAGAGTGGGGTGAGTGGATTGGAGTCCCTCCCCACCCCACCTCAAGTAGAGTGCGCTTCTGTTTGGTCATGGCAGTAGAGTGCTTTCAGGGGCCAGACTGGGCGAAAATTGTCACTTCTGTCTGCGCCCTTCATGGTCACAGTGTTTTTTCTTGTTCCTGCAAGCTGATAGCAACTGTGATAGCAGTTCCTGCAAGCTGATAGCAACTGTGCTCTTTTCTTGTAACATAAAGAATGGGGGGTGATAATATGCATCCCTTCTACGCAGAGGAACGCATCATAGAGTGAAAGGCCCTCTCCAACAAATTTACTGTAGATCTTTATGGAACTTTGCCAAAGCATTTTGTTCACAACCGTATTGAATACTACAGTCTGTATTTGGAATAAGCAGTGGTCTCTATGGGCAATGTGGGGAGACAGTTGTCATGAAGCTAAAATTTTAAATACAATAGGAAAAGTGGCCTTTTTGGTGGTATTAACTTGCCTTTCTTTATGGGATATTGCTTAGGGAAGTAATGGGATTTCTCACAACATAGTACAAAGATAAGACTGGGAAAAACAGCTTGGATAAAATCAAGTCATCAAGATGGCGCCAATGTGCAAAATTTGGACCTTGATCTGAGATTAAGTGTGTTTGGACTCAGGGGCTGCATGTACATGAGATGCTAACTGAGCGGTCGTTCCCGAGCAGTCATTTAGTACTTGTTTATACCAGAGTTACTGCGTGCCAGCATCACTGAACAGCTTTTAGGTGATGCTGACTGTGCAATAGCTTGTTACTACTACACAGTAGCATTGTCGTGCTTCATGCCATGCAATGCTACTGCGCAGTAGTAATGAGCTACTGCACAGTCAGTGTCTCACGTAGACATGGCCAGCGTGTTAGTTCAAGTCCAGTTGACGTTTTCATATGTTCAAAACTGTTTGTTTTATTTCTTTCTAAGATTATTTTTTTCTCCATTTCTGCACTTCTGTCCCTGGATTTAGCTTTGTCTGAGATCTCATGTGGACAGTTTTATACATCAGGGAAGGATTCTTTCCTTAACAGTGTGGGACCTTAAAGGGATGAGAAATACAGCACTGAAAAAGAACTAACCAAGACATTATTGGACTGTGTCTAACTGTGTTGGGCCCTGTTTGCTCTCTGTCTGCTTGGCCAGTGTCAACAGTATCAGTGCACTGTTCAGCCTTTCTCCTCTTAGTCTCTTTCACATATACTGGTTATGCATGACAGAGTCTGTAAATCTTGGTTCGCCTAGCCACTACCCTTTCCTCACTGCTTAAAAGAGGATCAGTTGTCCCAGAGTGGCTTACCCATGCAACGTGGAGCAAATTCTCTCCGCGTATTCCTCCTTGTTTTAATATTTCATCTATACTCACATGATCCAACCCGCCACACAGTGCTTTGTCTGATGTCGCCATGTTTCACATTAAATAATTTCTATGAAATTTTTCCCTCCCCAATCAAAATAAATTCAATGGAGAAAAATAGCTGGGTTTATTTTAATAGTTTCCACTCTGAGTTCAGTTTTATAGTACAGTATATTTAACTTGAACATATGGACAGCTGGATGCATTTAACAGCACAACGGAAAGAATTTAGCCAGTATACATTACATGCTTTGTATTTGCAGCTGATCATCACATATTTCTTCCTAATATTTAGATGCACCCTGTTACAGATGGCAACGGACTGATCAAAATATGTTAGTGTCAGGTAAGATTTGTCATAGAGGAAACACTATTTCTTTACTTACTGAAACTCTTCATATAGGAGGATGCTCATTTTCGCTGACATCAGTAAGTTGTGTTTGATGCTTATGATAGGGTTACTTGCCTTCTCCACAGTGCTGTAAAGGGACACACTATTATACAGAAACAGAGGGCCAGAACATGATACTGTGACTTTGGGTACTCTATTCCTACAGTGGCCTCATTGTTTTCAATGGAACTGTACATAGAGCAAAATGACTGCTTATGGGTACCACAATCTCATGTGTAGATATTATTTGAATACATCTTAATGAAAGAAAGCAGCTACCAATCTGAGACGCAGCTTTAAATACTTTAGATCCTTCCTTAAGATATGCATCTCTCAGAATACTTGGATTCTATCATGTGTCCATCACCAGGAAATTAGGGAGATTTCTTCAGCGATGGTAATTTTAAGTGATTTTGTTTTGTTTTATAAAAATAATTATGGCGGATATTTTCAACAGTACTTCTGAATTCACTGGGCATTGTTGAGACTTATACCCATTAGTTATTAAAATCCCCCACTTTTAATCAAGGCACCTAGAAGTCATTCTATCTATACTATATGGTTTTATTGCTATAATACTTACCTGACTGTACCCAACCCTCTCTATTTCATTATCCAGCTCTCAAAATATCAAAATAGACTAAAGGCAAATCAGGAGAATGACTTGGCCAGACTAGTTTTGGATGCTGTAAAATAATAATAATAATAATGACTTTAAAGGGCTTTCTTCTCTGCTACTGTAAGGTCACATGTTTAATACCAGGAAGATACAAAGTGCTGTGTTTAAAATATATTCTTATGATTATTCCAAGAAGATGTAAGAAGTGGAAGGGTAAATGGTACTTACAATTTGGGACAGTTCTGACATGTAATAGCATTTTCAGCCTCTCCTGCCATGATATTGTAGAGCATAAATTATTCTGCAAATAAAGATTTTATATTTGATTGTATATATTTACTGTGTTGCATTTTAAATAAGGAATAAAAGATGCTAAGGGAGAAAAGCCCCTGCTGTACAAGGAAAGACCAAATTGTTGGAAACCTCTGAAGTGCGCACATTAATGTCATGTCATTACACCGTATTGCTGCACAGGTTAATATAATTGGGTTACTGTGTGTGAGCAATGATCCATAGCATGTTATGGCACTGAAACAAATGACATTTAACCAAGAGATTTGTAAGGCACCTTGTTATCTGCATGGTGAACAATTGAAACAGATAGTCAGATTGCTAGACGAGCAGCTGATGAATTAGTTACTGGGTTTGCTGGACAGCCTGGATTTATAACTGCACCATTCTCAGATAATTTATTAGATCCGTAAACAGAAAGATCCAGTGGTTTTATTTAGATTACACCCTTGTCACAGTCTCCAATCCTGTCCCATTCATAGCACTATTATAGTCTATTTTATTATTCATATAATGAACATTTTCGGGGAGGCAGTCAGCCTTAGAGATTTACCCCTCTACTTTTTAGCACTTAAAGATCTACACTGTGTTTATACAGTAATATTTAACAAATGCACATCGTTCCATGCTCCCTTTTTGCTCTTTCTGTGAGGGAAAAATGTAAGTGAAACAGATTAGTAAAAGGAGCAAATGCAGTCTGGGGAAGGGTCTTTTTCTTTCTTTCTTATCTACTGCAGCACATATCTATGGCCCCTTAGATGTATATTGAATAATAAAGATGAGAGCACCAGTTACAATTAAAGAAAAAGACTCAGCCCTATTTGGTTGATGCTGGTGCTCCTTTCTGGCCTTGCAATGTGTGACTCTGAATGCCACCGTTCATTCCCTCCTTTTGGGGATCATGCAGAGACCAGAAAGCTCTGCACTGGCTCCCAAATGTAAATCATAGATATGCAGAGCAGAAAAGGACCTCAAAATGTCTTTTCCATTCATCTCCATCCCCCTGCACTGAGGTGGAATAATTATACCTGGACCAACCCCGGCAGGTATTTATCTAACCCATTCTTAAAAGCCTCCATGTAAAGAAATTTCAGAATATCCTGAAGTAGCAAATTCCACTCCTTAACTATTACTATAATCAAATTTCTTTTTTGGCACACATTGTTCTGATTACTTATTTTTCCTACCTCTAGTGAATACAGAAAACAATTGATTTGACCGTCCCTTTTTATAGTCACCTTTTACATTTGTGGAAGTGTCTTCCATCCATCCTCAAGCCTCCCATTTCTTTCCCCCCCGCCTTTTCTCATAGGTCACATTTTCTAAACCTTGCATCATTCTTATTTTTCTCCTGTGGTCGCTCACCAATGTGTCTATATTGCTATCAAAGTGTAGTGCCCCAAAATGGACACAGTACTTCAG
>NW_005841865.1:805430-870458 GCF_000455745.1 Alligator sinensis
ACAGAATAATTACCTCCCTTGTCATACTTACTGTGCTCCTATTAGTGCATCCTTGAATAAGATTTTACCTTCCCCTTTTTATTTTTTTGCAGGACCTTCACATTTTTTTTTCACATTCCTGATTATAACACTTGCTTCTTTATATTAAGATGATTAGTATAATCAAGTTTCATGCTTCAAGGCTTTAGCTAATTGCCTGCAGGGGTCAGGAAGGATTTTTTCCCCCAGTGCACAATTGTCTAAATGCATTTTGGATTTTTTTTATGCAACTCTGACATAACAATGAGACTGATACACCAGTGCTTTGAGGTGATACAGAGATTCCTCCTAAATACTTGCCTGGTGTGTCTTGCTCAATGTTCTCAGGATAAAACTAATTGACAAATGTGGGGATCAGAAAGGAATTTCCCCCTCCAAGATTGTCAGGGATCTTGTGCCCCCCACCTCGTCATCCTCCCCAAATCCTCTACAGCATGGAGTATGGACTGCCTGCTGAAATCATCTTGGCATAGCACATATCATTGCAGACATTGGGATACTATCTTGGTCTCTTCTGTTCTCTGTTTCTGCCTGTGGTATACAAAATAACTGAAAGGCTTTAGTCTAAGCCCATATTATAGGACTCAAAAGGAGCATAATTGGGTAAAGTTTAATGACCTGTGATATCCTCACAGGAGGTCAGATTAGGTAATCATATGGTTCCATCTGGACTTAAATTCTGTGAAACTATGAAGTAAATGTCAGCCATGTTCAGTACCTTGGCTCAAACTGAAACTTTTATGAAGTATTACAATGATCACCTTTGCACATTTGAGGTACCATAATGGAAATTATTCTTGCCTTCTGCCTGTTGGGCAACCTGAAATCAGTGACTCTTAAAGTTCAAGTCCTGTTCTGTTTAGGTTCAGAAAAACATCTATTTTTTTTTGTGGCTGTTTCCCTCGTAAACCTGAACTCTACTTCTTTGGAAGTTTACCCCTTTCTATTTAGTATTTAAGGACTTTTCTTACAAGAGGTTTGTGCCGGAAATAGGTTTGTGCATCTGTCTAAGGCTAGTACTATGATAAAAGTGCACACTTTGTAAATTGGTAAAGGCATCGGGTCAAGCCATGAAAACTAAGGACAAGTCCAAACCAAAACCACGGGTCTGTAAACGCACAAACTGTGGGTAAATCTGAATTTTAAAAATGATTGGTATCTTCATCATGGTCTAAACCTTACATTAGTTCCAAACACCCCTCAGCTTCGGGATTATTCAGCCATCTGGCTTTCTGTTTTGCAGGGTGAGTCCATCTAATGAAAATACGTGGAATGTTGGCATCTTGGGTCAATGTTTTTTATAAGCATGAGTCCTCATGAGGTATGGATGGACAAAGAGAATAGTTAACGGGACAAGTTCTTTGGTGGTACAAATTGATGCAGCTCCATTGAATGCATCCAATGCATTTTTTAATTAAGACACTGCAGCATATTCATATGCAGTAAGCTGCTTTTCACTTGACTTATTAGTTACAGCTGGTAATGGGCTGGTCAAACAAGTCCATCAGGACTTCTCGGTGTCAAGCCTTATTGTTAAAATAAACATGAATTTTGCTACATCATATAATGTTTCACAAGGCTGAGGCACAGCAGTTGGAATACATTTCATCCCGCCTTAAGGTACAAGGCAAAGAAGATCAACAGTGGTCAAGTCTACATGTGCATTAATGCACCATAGTTACATAATAACAGGTAGTAACTCAATGCACTGTGATTGGCACTACTGCATGGTAGCACTAGCACACACCTTTTTAATGATGCTAATGCACAGTAGACTAAATCTACTGCACATTAGCACAATAGCATGCTTTTTGCCATGATGCACTAATGCACAGTAGAACTGGTGTTTGCACATTTAGCAGCTCATGTAGACAGTGGAGTATTTTTAAGGTAAACTACTTATGTTTTTTATTGATTAAATAGTTTATACAGCTGTCATTGTGGTTTGGGGGCAAAGGATATTATATGCCATGGTATGTTTTTTGTGAGCAATACCAATTCTACCTCAATGCATATCAAATATATATGAGCAGTTTAAAGAATATCATACATAAAAACCATTGTATATACATAAAGACCATCAATAATGGACCAGAACTCTATCATGCCACGTGCTGTACACACACATTGCAGAGAAATAACTGTTTGCAAGAACTGACAATCTACTTACCTCCTATTTTTCCAAGCATTTCCAATTTAATTCCTTCCAAGAGTGATGGATTTCTCAAATTTGCAGCCAGATTTATCCCTAGTTTAACTCCACTTCGGTTCCACCTGGGATGAATTCACTCTTGAATGAATACAGTGTAAAAAACACAGATAAAATGGGAACCATAAGTATTAGCATTATTTTCTTTGGGGGTAGAATCATAGAATCATAGAAAACTAGGGTTGGAAGGGACCTTAGGAGTTCATCTAGTCCACCCCCCTCCTCAAAGCAGAACCATCCCCAGTTAGATCATTCTAGCCAGGGCTTTGTTGAGCCAGGCCTTGAAAACCTCCAAGGATGGAGATTCCACCACCTCTCTAGGTAACACGTTCCAGTGCTTCACCACCGTCCTACTGAGGGTTCCTCACTAGAAAACAAAATTAAAATAGTTCTGAGCTCTGGACTACCCAACTAAAGAAACATCAGAAAGCAGACCTGACTTGTATTCCAGTTCAGAAACCAACAGAACAGCTTTGCTGTCAGGTAAGTGCTCATAAGCACAGTTTACACAACCACAGCTCAAAGAAAGGAGGAGACTTGATAAGTCTGCAAAGAAAATGTGATGATGAAAAGGTACAGAAAAGTGCATAAAATGCAGTGAATCCTGTACCCCCCACCCACCCTTCATTCTAGCAAATGTGCCTAGCTAGTAGGGCTGTGCTAAGCTTCAGTTGCTGATTCGATTCAGAGGAGATTCGGCCTGACTCAGCAGCCAAATCTCCAAATCTGAATCGAATTGAGAGACCAATAAAAGGTCCGAATTTATTCGAAGCCTCCGAAAGCTTCGGAGAAGATTTGGAGATTTGAGGACTCCAGCCACCTCAGGGAGCTGGACCCAGACTCCATGCTGGTAAGTAGAGGGTGGGAGGGGAGGCTGGAAGGAGAGAACCATGGGGGGGGAGCCCTGCCAGGCCCTTAAGGGCCCCCAACCCCTGCCCACTCTCCCAGCCCCATTAATGGCTGCCCTGCCCAGCCCCAGCATCCCAGCACTTAAAAGAAAAATAAATAAATAAGCCCTGCACTCACCAGCTGCAGCAGCACTCATCAGGGCCTCTGGGGGCTCATGGCAGAGCCCCCTACCCACACAGTGCGGGGCAGCGGGGATCGCCCCCTCACCTGGCAGAAGCCAGTGAGTGCGGACCTTTTTAAGTGCTGAGACGCTGGGGCAGGGCAGGGCAGCCATCAACAGGGCTGGGAGAGCAGGCAGGGGATGGGGCCTGTTCAATTTGGAGATTTGGCCAATTCAGCGGTGGCCAAATCTCCGAATCCAGTTCGGCCAAATCAATTTGGGACAGTGATTCGAATCACTGTCCCCTGAATTGGACGAATACAAATCTGAAGTAAATACTAGCTGCTTTGCACAGGCCTACTAGCTAGCTACTTTCAGTTTTACCAGCTGATGCTGCTCAAGCTATAAAGCTGTCTGCATATATTTTACACTAGTTTGTCTATTGACTTTAGGTTTTCCTTTCTAATGCTTTACTTCTTAGCTTAGCTTTTTCCCCCACTACAGTAATCTTCTCACCTGGACAGATTACCCTTATAATTGAGTCACAAGAAAAACACTGAGGATGAGGAGGACCAACCCATGTTCTCTATAACTGTTTCTTAGGGACTCAAACAAAGTGGAATAGAGTCACACTCTGACACAAAAATCCACTTATGAACCTAATAGGTGAAGTAGAATCTGGCCTCTGATGTGCCGAGATGATCCTATCTTATGCCTCACTTAGATATTTTTCACTTTAAGCTTACACTTTCTTTATTTCCAAAGCAAATAACTGTGTGAAAAAAAGGCCAAATAGAAGCTTGTATTCTCCAATTTCAGTCTTCTGATAAGAAAGGCCAGCTTTGGCATTCTTGCTAATAGCTTTTTGAAGGAGAAACTCAGCTGAGTGAACAGAATAAACCATCATGGAAGGTATTCTGAAAGGACAGAGGCTATCTGTATTCCATGGCTCACTTATCAAAGCCTGTGATAGTGCTACTATATTTGCCATTGGGACTGAAAAAACCTAGGGGCCTAATCATGCTTTCCACATTTAGGCCTATGTGAAATTCAGGATTTGGCCCCAAAAATTCTATTTCAAATTGTCTGTGCACATGAGTGATCTTTAGAGGGGGGAAGAGAGAGCGAGAGAGACAACAGAAGGGCTGGTAAAAGTTTATGAAGTTTGTGTACAGTAGTGACAGCTACTCTTGAGCACTGCAGTTTATGAAGTGAGGCAAAAAAAGCTGGTCAGGTGAAGAACTGGAAAGTCTGGTGTCACCACAAGCTGAGCACGGCCAAGAGCCAGAGACAAGTATTGAATTATAGTGGGAAGATGAGAAATGACATTTGAGAGAAGTTGTGAGATACATTCCTAGCATATGTTTTGCACCAGAGAGAGAACCAATGTGTTATACAGGTGAATAAAAAGCCATTTACCTGGGCATGTGTCTGTTATCATGTGATGATATTGCAGAGGGGCAGTGACAAAGGGATATATCTCAAGCGATACAGATTTATCCATCAGAAGTAATATAACATGTCTGACTATCCAAGGCTCTTCTCAGGTTGGAAGTCGAAAACTATTTGCCCAAATTATTGATGGACTAAATGGAGTCTTGCTGGGTACTAAGCAAAGAGCAGCTCATGTACAGGGCACTAGACTCTACCCTAGTCACATTTAGGTCTTGAGGCACCATCCTGTGGGAGGGTTTGAATATTTCATTTCAAATACCATGTGTTTACTGTATTTATAAGCTGTGCCATTAAATGGGCCACACATGCCAGGATGGGCCATAAAACTCTCCCACCTCTAAGGGTACATACAAATGTTTGGGGAGGTTAGATCATGTTAAAAATGGTCACCCAACCTAACTTAGTTAGCCCACATGTGGACCCTACACTTTAAGGTGCAAACAAAAGAGCAGCCCTTTGTTGTAACTCATAGTGCTTTGCATAAGTTACAATGATCTCTTGGACCCAATAGAAATTCTCTGTTGGGTCTTGGGGGTTGGGGAATCCAGCTGCTATTTAGAGCAGCTGAGAGCCTGCAGCCACTGTCCCCTAGCAATGCTTCTCCTCCCTCCCAGCCCTGACACTGTTTTCAGAATGGGAGCATGGAAAGGGAGTGGAAGGAGCTCCTTCTGAGGGTTCCTCAGCCCACACTAGAGGATGGGGCAGGTGGATTAGAGCCCACCACCTTGGGGAGGCTCCAATCCACCTGCCCCACCCTCCAGCACCATCTGCAAAAAAGATATAAAACTCCCTCTACTCCCTTTCCCCCACTCCCATTCTGAAAACTATGCCAAGGCAAAGAGGCAGCACAAACATAAGTTGCAAGAGAGGATGCAATAAGGGTTCAGATTTTTGTGGGATTGTGCTTTTTTAAAGTACTTTGCAGCCATGCACTTCTGTTTGGTAACAGCTGTGGAGCATTTCAGGGGCCAGATCAGGTGAAAACTGTTACTTCTGCCCGTGCCTCTTGATCCCTGGTTAGGTTGATCTAAGTGCAAACTGTACAGAAGTTTAGGAAGGTTAAATTAATCTAAAAATGGCTGACCCAAACTAAGGGCAGGTGAAACAGGATATTTTTAGTTATTTATTTTTGCCTGACAAATGCCTGCAAAGCTGTGAAGTTTGGTTTTTGATGTAGTGGGGTGCACTCTGCAAACTCTGAAATCTAAATTTATTCCCCTTTCAGGCTTTTTATTTGGAAGTTGGCTTTATCAGTTTTCAGCAGAAAAGTATTGGTAGGAGAACTTTAACAGTTGTATTTAATCTTATCTGGTTATTTTTCTTTTTTTTTAGAAGTTCAATGTGTGTAAGACAAAATAGAAGAAAAAAATTAACCACTAATCCATTAAAGGTAGAGTTTGCTGAAAATTACACCTTTCATTAGAGTAGACTTCCTGCACAGAGTGAGATTAAAACCAGCTTTTTAAAAATTTGCTTTCTGTTGGAAACCGTTGCAGATCCTTTTCAAATAGGAAATGCAATGAAATTTAGAAAAATAACTTTCTAATCTGAACTGGTCTGATTTTTAAAAAAGACCCACCACATTACAGACTGATGTAAGATGCAAATCGTAAACTACTAAGCATGGGGGGAAAAGCATCAATTTCTCTGCATCTTAAAGTAGCTAGTGGGAAATGTTGGTTCTACTTACAGCAAAGTAACAAAGAGAGATCAGTCTCAGAATAATCATTCAAATATCCCTGCACAGATAGTTTATCATTGGAATCTGAAGTAGCCTGATTGCCTATATGATACAAAATATATCCTTCTAATTCAACATGCGTATTATGGGATGGATTCTCAACTGATGTAAATCCAAATAGCTCTGTTGTTAATGAAGTTACATCAGTCTCTACCACCTGAGCATCTACCACTAACTATATATTTCATTATATGTTGTATATAATTTTATCATATGTATTGATGTATGTTTTCCAATAAAGAGTTGTGTGCGCAAAAGTTTGGGAGACGAATATAACTTGTGTTTCATCTTTGATAAATACATCAAGTGCATTACTAAATCTTACAACAAATATGCATTTTTCCTGTAAGTAGTAACCTTATAATGAAACATGCCATTAAAGCATCCTCTACAAGAAAGAGAGACTGTTACCATGAGTGTTTTTGTACATATGTAAACAAAAAGTACGTGTAAAGGTTTTATTAGAATGTGCTTTTCCCTTTTTTAAATATTCAGTCACTTTCCATTAGTTTTAATGGCTAAATTTAGGTATTGTGAAGAAAAAATAAGGAGAAAATGGGCCTGTAGTATATCTAATAGAAGGATATCACTTTTACAATGTGTTTTACCAGTAAAATTGGCTTTATTTTAGTTAGGTTTACTAAACCAAAGCTTGTTGAAGTCCATTGAAGAACTTTGGTGGATTTAAAGGCCCTACAATGACTTATTAGTGTGCTTTTCTTTAAGCAGACTAGTCCTGTTGAGTTTACCCGGCTAGATTTAGCACAATAGATATGTGCTAGGTTGCAAGCCCTTTGGGTCGGGTAAGTCAAGGATAAAGGGGGGAAGATAAGTGATGTAACCAATGTTTTTCACTAACAATATTTTCAAATGGTAAACAACAAATACATGGGCTGGTGGACAAATGCTTCAGTGAATTTTGTTTTCAGCAAATTATTTTTAGGGTCTAAGACTTACATATAGTACAGTAATGCCTAAATCTGGTGACGCGTAATATCATGAAGGGAGAGAGAGAAAAAGGCTAATACAGCTTTAAAATTATTTAGTCTTGAGCTATATGGCAGAGTTAAGGGTTTGTGGGTGCTCTGACTATGTATTCTGTATGTCCTGTTCAGATATCTTGAACTCTGAATTTCCTGAGTAAATGATACTTGTTTTGGTGATAATTACAAAATTACCTGAATTACTTTTTTGTAGTTTGAAACATAATTGTAAAATAGTTTGGTCAGTCCCTTCTGACTTCTATAATCTATGCAAATAAATAGACAGATTGTGTTTAGTGGATCGAAGAGGAATGGAAGCCAGAATAATTGATAGTCACACTATATTTACATCTGTCAGTGCTATTCAACCAGCTCTCTTACCTATTTTTAACAAAATATATTTTTATTATTATGATTATCTTGGTCATTGGGACTTTATCTGGTATAAATTACCATCCCTGGTTCTTAAACACCATAGCCTAAATTAGGTCACATGGAGGAATCCAGCATCTGTGTGACACTGTGGGTCACACAGCTATTTGTAGCATGGATATTAGTACATTCTTTGCAAGTGCATGATGTATGAACTGTATGTATTTCCTTGATAAATTGTTTTTAAATATTTCCTCCTTTTTATTAATTGAAGAGGAAACTCATGCATCAATGACATTTTTATGCTGGTTTACACATAAATTATTTCCCTGCAATGTTCATTTTTATTATTATTGCCGATATTATGGCAAATGCATTTTTTTTGCCTTGTAAACAAGATTTTGCTTACAGCTAAATGAAA
Organism: Alligator sinensis; assembly: GCF_000455745.1. Taxonomy (NCBI): domain Eukaryota; kingdom Metazoa; phylum Chordata; order Crocodylia; family Alligatoridae; genus Alligator; species Alligator sinensis. Next base: position 813,660 of record NW_005841865.1, read on the forward strand.
AGAAGTGAAGTTAATCACGTTGAAATAATAGGTTTAAAAAGGTAATTCAGTAATGTTGGGCTGATGTTTAATCTTCACCAATAGAAGCCATGCTGAGAGCAAGGACAGAAATTCTGGTTTTGTAATTAAAGAGTATTTATCATTGGCAGGACTACACAGCAGAGCTGAAGCACTGCAGCCACAGCCTGCTCCTGGTAAATCCGTCAGAGAATGGACTTGAAGATCTGTTAAGACAGAGCTTTATCATGAGCAATGGATGCAAACACATGCAATGGATGGAAAATGAAGGGCATCATCACAGTTTGCAGCGTGAGATCTCATGTGAGATCTCTCTCCTCACTAATTTTCAGGGGAAGTGGGATTAATTTCTGCCTGTATCTATTCTCATGAAAGATCCAGGCTATCAAATGTGCCTGAAGATGGCACAGATTTCTGGGCATGAGAACAAAATGGACTATTCAAGGTACCTTTACTGCCCTCATTACCATAATATCTGAGTACGCGTGACTTATAACAGAAGTACTATTGTCCCTGTTTTACAGACGGGGAACAGAGCCACAAGAGACTGAGATCCAGCTCTTCAAAGTTATTTCAGGGCTGAAAAACCAGGGATTACAGTGATAGTTAAACATCAACACATCTGGATGATCTGGGAGTGTGACCTTTCCATAGCAGATTTTCTTAGGCTTTTCTTAGTGTAGGGCCCAGATTCCCCCCTCACTGGAAGTCTGTTAGGGTGAAGTTATATGTTACACTTTGACCTGCTAAATCTGTGGAATGTTAAGCATTGTTAAAGTTAGAAAGTGCTGGAGCAGTTGCACATTAAGGCTTAATGCCATTTCTTGCCTGCAAAGCTCTGACTTGCCTCTAAAGTGCTGGTAAGCAGGAGTGTGGCTAGGAGCCAGGACATCTGGGCTCTATCCCTGCTCGGGGGGAGAGGGGTTCAGAGTCGTGCATCCTGGGATGTGGGAGGATAGCAAATTAATTTTTTAATCTCTGTGGAGCAGACTGAAGTTACTCTAACATCAGCTCAGTAGCATGGTCTAGAGCGGGGGTTGGCAATGTTTTGGGGCCAAGCACCAAAAGCCCCACAACCTGGACTTCAAAGATGTTGGTGTGCCAGGAGTGGCTGGCGGGAGAGCTGTGACAGGCCTGATTCTTGTCGTGGCAGTGCAGCCTCAGCCTCTTCCCCACCATGCTCCCTGAAGGCATGTGTATGGCTGCTGCCGGCAATGAGCTAGGCTGGGACTTCAGAACCTGGCGCAGCCACTTGCAGCCTTGCGGCTGCTTGCTACAAGCACCCCAGGCTCTGGACAGGTCCCTGCCACCTGCCATGGGGCCCGGGCTGCTCGCAGCAGGGCTTGCAGCCTCCCCACCTCCTGCTGTGAGCAGCCTGGGCTCCATCCCTGACAGCAGATGCGCAGAGCTCAGGCTGGCTCTGGCATGCTGAGCAAAATGGCTTTCTGTGCTGTGCTCTAGCATGTGTGCTGGGGATTGCCGACCTCTGGTCTAGAGTTAATCCTCACCTGAAGTGATGTAATGTTGAGACACTCAGAGCATACTTAACAGGCAAGCATTCACATGTGAAGTTCCTTTAGTATGGTCTAAGCATTACATGTACCTTTACCCTTAGAGCTTGAACTTCAGCAAGCAGTGGTGATACATTTCTTTACCTTGGCTTTTAGCAAGTCATTTTCATTTGGTGGCATTCTATCCTTGAAGTCTCTGGTTTAGTCAGATATATAGGAATTGATGCTATAGGCTTAGTAATAATAAGATGTCATAATACAATTTGTATGAAAATGGTTATTAAAGCTTCTAGCGATAGTCTATCAGCAGTGTTTTCAGCAAAAATGTCTTTGTCTACCCTCAGGCAAAGAAGCCATGATCGAGCCATGCTAGCAACAGCTGTATCCAAACAGAGCAATACTTGTTTCTGATCATGTTATGGGTTAGGTACATGACCCTTATGTACAAATCTGCTTCTCTATTCCCATCACCTCCTAAAAGAAAACCATAAAAATACCCAGCACAAGGAAGTAGAGCTTCTGATTGGGGCAGGGTGGGGGGGAAGTGCATGGAAATCAGTGTAGAGGCGCCCAAAGATTTTAGTGGGCTTTGGATCATACCTGTAATGCCAAAGTTGTCTTCAAGGCTATTCCCTCTGCTGTGCTGTCTCCTCCTGTGCTTGAAGAAGTGTGTGAATTTTCCAACTATTCTGAGCAACAGCACTTTTGCATTTCTCCTTCAGCTTGTTGTTCGTTTGGCAGCAGAACAGGCAGTTTGCAGCTCTGTGTGAAGAGCCAGGCAATTGAGCAAAGAGCATTTAACTTGTGAGCTTTGACTGAAAAGTTTATTCTCCTCCATTGTTTGAACCGCCAAGAAACATCCCCCTGCAGCTCCGGAAAATATAAACAAGCCCTTGCCTGTAAGAAATTGGTGTGATCAAAGCTCTGATTTGTGGTTTCTAGGAGGGAATGGTATCATTTGGGGAAGATCACTGCACATTGGAGTCACAGGAGTAGGTCAGTATCAAACAGCATCTCATTAGGCAGGTTTCTATTGTTTAGCCAAATGGACATATCCATCACATGCTGTATCATATGGCTGTAATAGCAACTAGCCATTTTTCACTGCTGAAATAGGGGCTCTCCTTTGCCCCCTCAGCAACCACTGGCAATCAGCAGCCACTTTGAACCATACAGTAGTGATAACTTCCCAGACGCAGCAAAGTAAGATAAGTGACAGAATGAACTGAGTAGCCACAGGCTACTTGAATAGTATGCCAGCTGGCTGGGATCTATGCTTATAGCATTTACTAACAGCAGAAATTCAATGAAAATATGTTCAATCCTTTCCCCTTGGCAGCAACCCATTTATGGTGTGTTTTTTTTTCTTTAAAAGAAAATGAACTTTACCCACAGGAATTTTTAAGACAGCTGGAAATAAATAGTGTTCGCTTTAAGGGGGAGAGGGGGGGGATCACATTAATCAATTCCATTTAAATACCTAACGTATAGGTCTCCAGAGCACTTCACTAGAGCATCCTGAGTCCAGATCATGAAGTCAAATTATGGGCCCTTCATGCCACTAAAGTAGAATAGAGGAGCTATCATCTGCCTGCAGATGCTTGCAGAGTCTCCACAGGGCCACAGTGCCACCAAGTCCTGCACCTGTGGTGCTGCTTGCGTAAGTGGCAAAAGGATGTGGCAGGACTCTGTCATGATAATTTGCTGCTACTGTAGGGTCATCAAATAGAGATTCTTTGTCTGAGTGCAACTCGGAGCTTGACAACAGCTTTAAGATGTATCAAGGATGGAGTCAGCCTTTAGGATCAGTAAGAAAAATATGCTCTAGCGGTCTAGCCCCATTGTGTAGGTAGAAAACCTGAGGAAGAGGGAGAAGAATTGAGGTCTTCAGGATTACACTGACAGGTCTTCAGGATTACTCCTTCTCTTTCTACACTATATTAGCCCATGTTCTGGAAAAGCAAACAGGAGGCCTACAGTCACCCTCCAAAAGCATGAGTGAAGAGCAGGCCAGACAACTGATGCTCAAATGCACTGGAACATATATCAGGGGAAAGTGAAGTGTAAGCAGCTTAATCTTTCTATCTCAGCAGCCATAAGCACACCTACACAGGTTTCAAGAAGGTCTGGCTGGCACAGAAACGGGGTATGCTTGGGCCAAGCAAGAAGCATCACATCCCACTCTGAATCCACAAAAGTATATTTCATAGGACAATGAGGACAGGAGGAGAATTGCATTCTGTTGTTCTGTGGAGTGGGCAGAGCCACAGGTGCTCCCAAAACAGTTAAGCTGCTTACTTGTCTACTGGCTTAAATGACAGTTTCCTGCAATAGCTAAGATTAAAGTCCTAGAATACAGTCCATTTATGGCTATAGTAGTCATAACCCCATTTCCTGCTCTGGGAGTGTCCCATGTGGGATGAGGATCCAGAGTTTTTTTTACCTAACTTCCTCTGGATTTAGACTGAAATTTCTAATCTAGCAAATTTAGCTGAGATTTTCCCAGTTTTGCCTTGAAATTTTTCCTTGGTTAGCACGCCATGGAGGCAAAGAACTGGCCATGAGTCAGAGAAATAGTTTCAAATGCAACCCAGATTTTAATAATTCTAGGACTTGGACATTTTTGTTAAAAATGAATGTGACCAGGGAAGACAAATGTATTCAAGATAAATTCCTGAAAATTCTTGGGAGAATTGGCTTGTTTCCCAATCAACTTTATTCACCAATTCACTGCCTGCCTCAGTTCTCTCTTGTCTTTATTAGCATTCTGAAGCAAAGAGTCTGAAGGAAAAGTTATTGAATTTTCACTAAAGCCTTCATACACGCAAAGGCTTTTTTGTACTTTAATGTTCAAAAAGGTCTGAGTCTCAGCCACCATCTTCAGCATATGCCCATATCTTTTCTCATTATAGGCTGTGGTCCAAAACCAATACAAATTAAATAAATATCCCACTGAGAACTGTACTTTTGAAAATAGCATTATTGCAGTGCAGATGTGTGCTATCTAAAACCAGCTCAAACTTCTTTTAAATATATATTTAAATTTAAAAAAAATTAAAATCTAAATATTATCCTGGAAGGAAGTGTTTGCGCTGGTGGATGTTTGATTTCATTTTTCTCCCAGCATGCTCTGTCCTTTCATCCTATAATGGTTCTTCTCTGTTAATCTGTCTCAAAAACCACAGGTAGAGATGCTGATTGATAAAAGGCCACTGTGCGGCTCAGTTTACAAAGGCATATTAAAGGATACAAATAATATATTTCACTTGATGTCTTCTTATTAATGCAATTCCACTCAGAACATTTTGGCATAAGAGGCCTTGCCAGATGGAAGATAAAACTCCACTTTTATGGATATTTTAAGGAAGAAAACATTTGGTTTACATCAGTTCTAAATGAATAATATTTATTGCCTTAATGATTTGTATTTTATAGTTAGGATTACACAAAGCAACGTCAATTACTTAGTATTTTAACAAGGTTTTTTAAAAAAAAGTCTGATAGCATCGAGTCATTTTAAATGATCAAGTGCTTTAAAGCTAAACTGTAATAACCAAAAGCAATGGGTTATTTACATAATAAAAATAAATAAACAGTGACCGCAGTTTGGCTGTATTTAAAGATTCTGTCATTTGTTACCACAAATCGCACTGCACAGCATGCTTTGGGGAACCCGAAGTGTTACAATTACAAACATATCAAACAGACACATTTGTTCTTCGGCACAAATCATAATGCAGGAAGGATGAGCATACTACTGTGCCATGCAGGGCACTGAAAACCATGGACCAGATTCTGCAATAAATAGTGTAGAGAGCTTGTAAAGCTGGGAAGATTTGCATCCTGCTCTTGCAAATAGGTCATCCTAATTAGGATCCCATAAGAAGCTGTGCCAGCTTACCCCACTGGTGTCCCTTGTTCATGTAAGGTGGGGTGGTATCAGTGGCATGGTTGCATTTCTTAATATTTCCTATAGCTACCATTTTTTTATCGTACTCCAAGCTGCCAAAACACAGAATTAACAATTGTACAGTCCATCCAAAAACCCTGTCCCAGCCTGGTACCTACACAAAATCCCCTTCACTTCGATATGGGAATCTAGCTGCTTGGAGCTCATAGTGGCTTAAGTCACAAAGCTCTATTACTGCCCTGCCTCTTTGTACTTTCATGCGTAAGTAGCTTCAATCCTGTACCACTTCTTCAAAAAAAAAGCTCCAGAAATGTGAGGCAGGAAATGAAAACATTTCTTTTAACTTCAAGGGGAAAATGATCTATCTTTTTTTCATGCTCCTCTACTTCAGCACATGTGTATGTCTCTGTCCCTAATATGTTTATCGTCACTACAAGCATATGAGTCAGGGATGTGCTAGTATCCCCAAGTGTGGCAAAAATTTAGAACTGAGAATTCTGCAGAGCTGAAGTCCAGGGTGACTGGTCCACAGCCACATAGGAAGTGTGTGGCAGAGTTGGGAATTGAATCCAGGTCTCCCCTGATCCTAGCTAGCACCTCAATCATTAACACACCCTTCCTTTCTATAAATAACACTAGTGAAAACAACATTTGGCAGGAGTTTAGTGCTAAAGATGGTGCTGCATTGCTAAATTTAGATCCCGTTCTAGATTGTGAAGTCAGACCTGCCAAAGATTGAGGAGGAGCTGGATCTTGTTTGTTGGCTTGAGCCCAGTTAGTCCGCAATGGTAGGGAGAACTGGGAGGAGACCACATGCTTTTGATCCACCCGGGGAGGGAACAGTAGGCAGCCCACATGTGTGGCTTATTTTGCAAGAGCAATTGCACTTCGGGATTATCGCAAAACTTTGGCAGTGCAACTAGAAAGGTCTCTGTACTTTTCTTGCCAAAAGTAGATTTCTGAAGATCACAGAAGCGACCTTATTCGCATGAGATTTCCAGCCCAATTTTTGTAATGTTAATGTGTCAAAAGCATTCACTTAATTCAGGCAAGTTATACCAAATAAATAAGGATCCAAAAGTTCTGGAGCTTTGGGTGTGTTTTGCATGAGCTTCCAAAAGCATCGATGTTCTCAGCACTGAATCTGAATTTCAACCCTTTTATGGGGTCACTTTTTACTGCCAGCATCTCTCTGTCTTGTGGTCACTTGGATAGACATGTCGACTCCCCTCCAGAAGGGAACTTTGTCTCTCTCTTCATATGGTGGCCGGGCTGGATAACAGTTAATGTTTGAAGGTTGGCGGGAAAGCGAGAGGAGGGGAGTGCATTTTGGCAGATTCATATTGAACACTGGTTATGTTAAGGTTCATTTCAAACAACATTGGATTTATCCTGACATATTCCATGGGACCTAATATTGATTTTCAAATCATTTGGAATGCTGTTTGTATAAACAATTATTGGCACTTGGAGAGGTTATTTTTGGAAGCTCTTGTATGTACAGTAAGGGTTTATTTCTCCATGGTTTGAAGTCTTTTAAAAAAATACTGTTCAGAAAACATCTGCTGTCAATTAGGGAGTAACACATTAAGGGATATTAAAGTACACTCTTATTAGTGTTTCAGTAATAAAAAAAGGCTTTTCTATTTGAATCATATGTTCTTTAACACATCTGCCAGCCATCTGAAACTTGCAAACCTTTCTCAGTAAAAATATCTTCATAACCTTATAGAAATTTAGCAAAATGCAGCATTTTCTTTTTTTTTAATGGGCCTCTTTTCTTTTAAAAAACAAAAAACCCCCAACTTTCCCTGATTGTGTGAGTTGAGTTCAGTTAATGCTCATAAAAGATACGTGGTTACTGACTCTGGCTCATGATCAAGAGAGTGAAGATGGACAACTTATACCATCCTACCAAAACAGCTCAGGAAAGCTGGATGGACATGGTAAATAAAGTAGGAGTTTCTTCCCATAGAAAATGTTGATAAACATAGGAATAAAAAAATCCTTTTCTTTTTTTTTTGACAATTTTTTTTCACTTAAATGTTTGACTTTTCAGACAAAATAGGGAGGGAACCTGAAATAGTTTCCCAGAAAAAAAGCATAATAATTTGGCTGGAAATAGGAAAGGTTTTTTATTTGGAAATGTTACTATGATACATCATAAATCCACTCTCCTTATCAGCCAGGTTCATAATGGAACTACGTTTCTCAGGATTCACCATGATTCATCTTTGTGGTAAGAGAGCATGAGTCTCTTGTCATGTTGTTTAAGGAGAATATAGTCTATACACCACACTTTGCATTAAAATGGTAGGGCTTTCATGTGTGGACAAGTGCTGCACAACATACAAGCAGCTTAATTAAATTTGCACATTGTTCTACAGGTGGGACTCTATAGCAATCCAATCTCTTGTAGAAATTCCCTCTACAATTCTCTATAGGAGCTGGAAAACACATACTGCAAAGATTAGCTATTCCAGTAGGCCTCTTGATTGGAGAGGCAGTTACCATTCTGGTACTATTTATCGTTGTTTTAAAAGTTAGCTTAAACCAGTTATAAGCATAGATATTTCTACATTTCCTCTACTGTTGGAATGAGTATGATGTGTGGCTTTATCCAAATCACTTTAAGTCAGAGGGATCTGGGACAGACGTTGCACCGGTTAAACCAATTTGACCCAAATCAGTTAAGTCTGATACTACATTCAACCAAGTTCATCTCAAACTGGTTTCAGCCATTTTCAGACTGGTTTATGTGCACCAAACATCTATTCTGTTACAGGTTTAAACCAGTTTCTGATCACTTATACCGGTTTATGTGTAATGTCTGTCCCTAGCCCTAGTGGGGAAAACCACCCTTAATGCCTTGTGCTCCGAAAGACAGAAGCAGGACACACCAGACATAGGTGGAATAATCCAGGTGTAATTACCAAACAGATGATGTATAACCAGAGGTAAAATAATTTAGCTTACAGAAGAGAAAGTTAAGAGTCAGCTTAATCAGTCTATAGGTACATAATACTTGGGGGCCCGTTAATATAACAAACAAAAGCATAGCAAAATCCTACGGCTGGAAGGTGCATGCATTAAATAGTTTGATTGATTGATTGATTAATCATTGTAACGCCTTACCACAGGAGAGGATGGATTCTCCATCATTTGAAAACTTTAAATCAAGGCTTAATGTCTTTCTAAAAGATATGCTCTAGTTCCACCACAAGTTATTGGGCTCCATGCATGAGTTACTGGGTGAAATTCAATGGCTCATGTTATACAGGAGGTCAGGCTAGATGATCATAGTGGTCCCTCTGAACAAGACTACACAGGATAAGTCCTGGAAGCAAAACGATGGGATGGGGATGCAGGCATTTGATCAAAGCATCTGTGAATAAAAATCAGTTTCTTTACTTTCAAATCTAATTGCCCCGAATAGTAATGTGATGTTTTTTCCATCTTATCCTCTGACAATTACTCTAGAAAGCAAAGAAAATGTATCGGTTACTCTAGCAATTTGGGGTGCACATATTGAAATAATATACAGAATAGTGTTTTTCTAACATCCCACACAGTTTGTTTTAGATGATGACATACATGCACACACGCACTGATAAATAGTAAAGCATAGGGCTTAAAAGGTTCCTGTCTTTACAGATTAATTGGTAATTACATTTAACAGAACTAAAAGTAATTACCATTTAACTTGCTCACTGGTTTTCAAAGACACAAATAGCTTGATTTAGAACTAGTCTATACCAAATATTAAGAATACAACCTGATGGAAGCAACCCTGGATTGGTTGGGAGTTAGACTGGATGAACCATTTGAATTGGGTGCCAGATTATGGCCCCTGATTGCTGTTCCATTCAAAATAGGTGTGATTAAGGGACCCCTTCTCACACCAAGACAGAACTGCCCTAGTGTAGGAAGTGGCTGCAGAAGCCAGCCTCCTTTGTCTAAACTGCCTCAACCCCAAACCACAGCAGAGCATGTTTGCCAAGTGTTACCGTAATTTGACTGCTATAGCCAGCTGCAAAGAAGCCATCATAAATCAGAAGAGCCCCCATGACTGTTTTAACTTATGCTGGAGGCCACACTAGCTCCCAGCACAGGCTGATTTTACCTTCTCTTCTTTAGCTGCACTATTTGTACTGCTCCTTTTAAGAAATGCAGCACAGAATCTAGTGATTGGGATCTAGTGGTCATTTTCTGTCTCTTGTTCCCACGGTCCTGGGAACTAGAACCCTGTAATTACAGTGCTTATTGCTTTCATTTTCCTGTGCCTTTCCTAGGGCCGATGTTTGACTGCTAACATGGAACTGGAGTGTTTACATGCCATCTGAGCCATTTTGGTTGTAGTGTCACCATGTCATTAGTTTATTACATCATTCTTTTCCTTTTTTTGTTAGAAGCAGCAGACTTCACCTGAGTTATGACCCTCTAAAAAGCAAAGTCTTCCCTCCTGTTTGGCAGGTCAGCAGCACTAATGGGAATCCCCATTTGCCTCTGGCTAGAGAACACCATTCATTTTCCTTTTGTGTGAAGCAAAAGGAAAATGCTCCTTGGTCAGAGACTGTACATCTTTTCACTTTCCTTACCATACTGTTGTGAATCTTACCCATTTTGTTGCACCTCAGGGCCCAATTCAATGACTAAAATTGATTTTTTGGTACTTCAGTGGCCATGTGTGGAAACTGGAGGTATTATTTTCTTATTGAATGTGACCCTTGGAGTGCTAGTGCACAAGTTCTCTTCAATACACTATAATAAAGTAATACCAACATTTCCAAGCTCTCCATAACTTCATTATTCTGTGTCTCTTTGGGACACTACAGTCTTATAGCTAGAGTCTGCTATGCATGGTGGATTTCATGTCTAATGAAATCCAGGGCTTGTGTATATCTCTGTGTTCATGAACACATGCATACATATTCTCTCTGACTCTCTCTCAGTATGCATATTACACTGAACTACTCAGTATAATATTTCCTCTTCATATACATATTTGAAGAGGAAATATTACACTGAGTTGCAAGTCAGAAGAGCCATATTAAATCCCTTTTACAATTAAAGCTGTGCAAATTGGGATAATTAGTCCTGGATCAGAACCTGTTTGCACACCCAGCAGTTTGAAAAGCTTCATGTTTGACTGAAAACAATTCTCTTGGGTAGGGTCCTCCTGGCAGACTTACAGCAGGCAAGATTCACTCTCTCATCGCTTTGCTGAAAGCATAAATAGAATTGGTTTCTACAGCCAACACAGTTAGTTCTCAAGACTCACCTCTGCCATAATGCAACATCAGACTGCAATCTGATAACACCCAGGCAGATATTGAGCTGTGATGGCTGCTTCTGGTGGGCAAATTATTGCACACATTCTATTATTTGTCACCCCTGTGTTCTCCCACTTCCCCAGGCAACTCATTTATCTCATCCACCTGCCTTGTCTTGTCCTTTAGATTATATATTCTTTGGAAATGGACAGACTTTCATAAGTTTGGACAATCCCTATCAAAATGGGGCCCTAAACTGCTTGCCCTTTAGGCACTACTACAACATAATAGTAGTTGTACTACTATTATGGTCGCTTTACTATGCGGCGGCTAGTAAAGCGACCAAAACACTGGCTTGCATCCATAGATACTTCTCAAGCAAATCCCGGGACGTCATTCTCCCCCTGTACTCGGCCTTAGTGAGGCCGCAGCTGGAGTACTGTGTCCAGTTTTGGGCTCCACAATTCAAAAAGGACGTGGAGAAGCTTGAGAGAGTGCAGAGAAGAGCCACGCGCATGATCAGAGGTCAGGGAAGCAGACCCTATGATGACAGGCTGAGAGCCCTGGGGCTCTTTAGCCTGAAAAAGCGCAGGCTCAGGGGTGATCTGATGGCCGCCTACAAGTTTATCAGGGGTGACCACCAGCATCTGGGGGAACGTTTGTTCACCAGAGCGCCCCAAGGGATGACGAGGTCGAATGGTCACAAACTACTTCAAGATCGTTTCAGGCTGGACATAAGGAAGAACTTCTTTACTGTCCGAGCCCCCAAGGTCTGGAACAGCCTGCCACCAGAGGTGGTTCAAGTGCCTTCATTGAACACCTTCAAGATGAAACTGGATGCTTATCTTGCTGGGATCCTATGACCCCAGCTGACTTCCTGCCCTTTGGGCGGGGGGCTGGACTCGATGATCTTCCGAGGTCCCTTCCAGCCCTGATGTCTATGAAATCTATGTCTATGAAATAATTAATTATAAATATCTAACAGTTAAATTCTAATTAATAGCTATCTTGGAAAACATCACTGTGGGTTTGAGTTAGGAGATAGGGGGTGCATTTACACATGCAATTAATTTGAAGCAATAAACTCTGGAGCGATTTAAGCCAGAATAAATTACTCCCAGATGTAGATATGTGTGCCTGACACAGCAGCAATTTGATCCAAGGTGGAGCAGTTTACACGAGGGCATCAGGGGTCAACCCCAGGCTCTGGGTGGTGGCAGTGGGAGGCGGAGGGGCTAGCAGGGGCACAAGGTCGCTGAAAGTGCGGTGCCATGTAGTTAGGTGGCAGGCAGGAGTCTGGTCCCCTGCTGGCTGGGCTGCAGAGGTGCAACTTATGCCTGTAGTCAGCACCTATACATGCATTTAATCAGTTAATTATGCTGCCATAAGACAGTACTGTCCCTGACAGTAGTGACAGTACTATCTTATGGCAGTGTTAATTAGTTTACTGTTGCCTAATAGCATTGCATGTGTAGATGTTGATGCTTTACTCCACAGCTGATTAGTCTACTCTGCAGTTAAGCGCACATGTAGACGCAGTCAGAAAGTAGTTTTGTGGGAAATTAAAAAGAATTCCGGTACCTGTGTGCCAAATTGTTCTTCCATCTCCTCTTTACATCAAAGGAGCTCTCTGGTTTTGCCATGAGTTGCTCCTGTCCTCACCAGCATAAATGAGAAGGGAAATTAGGCACAAAAGTTTTTTTTTAATTAATTTATGCAAGGGAAAATAGAAATGTTGGATATGGGGGAAAGGAATGTAGAAACAAGGGAAAAGACACTCAGAGGTCTGGTTTCTGCTCTTGATGCTCATAGAATTTCTAGACCCAACTTCCTGCTGGGTATAAAAATCAGGGTTAGAGGCCAGGAGGAATATGCGGGGGAAAGGACAATGCAGAAAATCCTAGAGAGAAGGGCTCTGCCTCCCTTGATATGGTGGTAAGTTAATGCCACTGGGTTTCAGGGTAGGCAGAAGGGCTGTTGACAGGGCAGGACTCATCTGGGATTAGAATTAGAGACCAGGAGGAGACAAAACCCAATTCTGGTGCTATACATAGAAGCCTCTACTAGACAGCACATTTGTGCTGAGAAAAGGGTCCAGGGCAGAGGGCCCTGTCCACAGGTGTGGACATACAGTACATTTACTGTAGATTCGTTTATCCTGGATTTGACTTGCAATAAACTTATTCTCCACTTAGGAGCAGACGCATCCCAGCAGTGCCCCTCATTCCCACCCCTCCACCCCCACTCCTGGTTCCCTACCCTTATTGCTGCTTTCTGTTGAGAAATTCTGGTTCCTGCAGTCCCTTCACAGCATCTGATGAAGTCAGCCCCTATTTACAAAAGCTTGCGCATCTCTGATGTAATCTGTAAAGTGCAAATCTATCCTATTCAATTCTGCCAAGCTAGCTGCCCAAAGGAGGTGCTGTTAAAAGGCCTGGCCACTCAGGAGTACAGCCAGTTTACATTGAACAGAGGGCTGCCCCAGAGCAAAATTAACAGTGATAGCAGATATACTGGTCATATCTACATGTGCAATTAATAGGGCCGAATAAACTCCAGCACAGTTTGCGTCAGAGTTTATTGTTCCTGGGCACCTGGGTCTGCAGCACGTTGAGCCAAGTAAGAGCAGCTCTGGCTGGCATGGGGCCCGGTGGGTCAGCCTGCCAGCCTAGGGCTACTCCAACCCAGCTCAACATGCTGCAGAGGGGCTGGCTGAATCACAAGGGTGCCCCAGAGCAGGGCTAGCTGGCAGGCAGCCCCCACACTGAAGCACCCTCATGCCCCAGCCAGCCCTGTCTGTGTCTACATGTGCATTGCAGTGTACTAGATAATGCTGCCACAGGATAGTACTTGAGTTAACAAGTACTAACCTACAGCAGCTTTTATTAATTTATTGGGGCCTAATAGGGCTGCATGTGTAAACACTAAGGGCATCTTAACATGTGTTCCAGAGTGGGGGGCTGCATTTTAATTAGAGCAGCTCTCTAGACGCCAACAGCATCTCATGTATTCAGCATCCCGTGCTTCAAAATGGCAGTGGGGGCGCTTTAACTAAAGCATGTGCAATGAGCTTTAGTTAAAGTGTCCCCACTGCCATTTTGAAATGTGGGGGCACTGAATACATGTGATGCCAAGGCTGCTGGAGCATTCTGATTAGAAGGTTCCAGCAGGCTCCATTAATTGAATCTGCTCTGATGCGTTCTAATTCGAATGCGTTGGAGCAGGCATCAGGCATGTGTACAGGTACCCTGAGACTTTATTGTGGAGCTAATTAGGCAACTCCGCACTAAACATCTCCTGTAGATGCACCCAGAGACACCTATACCAGAGTCACTTGACTTCTGGCTTACTCAGAAGCAAGTAGACACAGAAGAGCAGCTGCAAAAGATGTGGCATATCTATGCATTGAGTCCCCTTTTATCCCAGTGTAAATTACCTTAGAGTAAATGTAACATGTGTCTGCATCCTGAGAGACCCAGTTTAGGACCTTCTGAGCACAATCAAGTTCTCTTCAAGCCAGTGGCAGGTGGTCTAATCAGCTTGGCTGGGTTCACTGCCTATGTTTGAGGTCCTACAGCAGTCTCAGCATAGTAGGTAGTAAGTTTAAAACTAACAAAGGAAGATTTTTCATGCAACATGTAATTAAAGTGTGGAATTCATTGCCATAGGATGTTGTGGAAGCTGAGAATTAAGCCATATTCAAAAGGGGGTTGGAAAAATTCTTGCAGGAAAGGGGCATCAGGAGCTATTGAGCACAGAGGTCGGGGTACAGCACCTGAATCAGAACTTCCTAGACCTTAAATGCTGGAAGCTGCAAGAGGGAGTGCAAACCCTGGTCATGTCCTTTCAGCACCCACTCTCTGCCACTGTGTAACACAGGAGATTAGGCAAGATGCACCTATGGTATGACCCAGTAAATGGCAGTTCTTATAAAAAGAGGTCTATCTGTAGCTGCTATGTAGCTGCAATAGCAGCATACAGAGAAAATAGTCATGTGTGTTGCAGAACATGGGGATGAACTGAATAGCATAATTCTTGCTCAAGAAAAGGATGTCCACAATAATGAATCAGGTCACTGCTTCATAAAAGCCAGGGCCATATCTTAAAATGATTTTTGGTCCTCTTCTTGATCACATGGCTCCAACTAATCAAGGATGTAGGAGAAATATAATATGACTCTTCCCAAGTACTCTTCCACAATGAATCCATCTCAATCTCAGAGCAGCCTCAGAATATATCCAGGTAAATATAGAGAACAAAATAATTCATAGCAGGTTTCTGCTAAGTATTCACAGACTCAAAGCACCAGACTCTCTGCATAGGTGCACTGAAGTCAATGCCATGAGAACAACCTATGGCAACTTATAGTTCTAGCAAACCATAAGCCAGTTTGCAGTCACTGCTCCAACTTGAACACAAGCCGATGTTGGTCTGAGCCTAACATTTTCCACAGCTTTTTGTACAATGATTTCTGCGGAAGTCCTGTGCCTACCTGTCTTTTGAGGGGCCCAAAAGAACTCAAGATTCCTGTTACTTTCCTAGTTGAGATCACATTGAAAGTATATTTCATCCATAGCTGCTTGGCCATCAATAAATGCGTTCCCATCTTTACTGGTCCATCCTGACTGAACACCAGAACTATCATTTAGCAGAGATGCTGCAGGTTTCTGTCTAAAATTAAAATGTACTACATAGCTCCTCAGTAAGACACAGGTAGCAGACACAGGCTATAATCACTTAGGGTGTGATTTTCACACACGCTCAGCACCCTCCTATTGAAGCCAGTGGGTACCCCAGAAAATCAAGCTGGGTTAATCACTAAGGATTTTTAAAGACGGAGCAGCTGAAGCAGTGATTACTGGGGCAAGGGGAAATCTCCTGCAGGTATTAGTCTTATAGTAAGAAGTGCCAAAGGTTACTATGGTGCTTGTGATGTGGAACCGTGATGAAATACTATGGGAAAAGCAAGTCCCACAGCTACAATGTATGCATTTGGTGGTCATGGATATGCACCGCTTGTGATCAATGGGTGTAAAGTCAGGGTCAGGGCTGCAGCGGCAGGAGATGCTGGGGCTTTGCAATGGAGCAGGGCCCCAACCAAGGGGCTGAATTTCCGTGCTTTGCAATCTAGCAGGGCCCCAACCAAGGGGCTGAATTTCCACGATTCATTTATCATAAACCAGCAATTTGCAAATGTTAGCACTTTTCCCACACATCATGAGCCCTGACTGACTTTAATAAAAGAGAGAGAGAAGAAAACCTATATAATTAACTAAAGTTCTCGGAATTGCTTTAATTGGGAAAGTGTTACCTTTTGTAAGTAATTGCTGCACAGGTTTTCAGTTGGTTTCCAGGTTCTGTTGTTTTATATCAGTTTTACATCAGTTAATTAGCCAGTTGTCTCTGTTGTTGTTTTTTTTTCCCTCTCTCTTACCCTTATTGTTGCTCAGAGATGATTTTCCAGTTTGCTTGACTCTGACGGTCATTAAAAATTAGAACACCAGCATTCATTTGGTTCCTGCACTGTTTTTAAGCTTAAAGGCTTCAAAGGAGGGGGAAATGGCACAAAGTATAAATAGAGGTTTAAAAAAAATGAGAGACTGAAAAGAACTCAGTTCCTCAGACACTCATGCAGTAAGTGTGCTTATGGAATAATATATACTTGGCATGCTCAAGCCAAAACAGCAGATCCAAAAGCCGCTGACCTTTGAAGAAGTTGTGGTCTGATTCTGTCCAGTCTCTACAGTAAGCAGTGAACAGGCTGTCACAGGACCTGAGTTCTGCTTGTTTCGGTTCTAGGAGAGGCTGAATACCAGCACTTCTCCTGCTTTACAAAAAACAAGTTTTTCACTTGACTATGAAAGAAGGGATGTTCTGAGAGAGACAGAAGGAAAAAGAATCCCTTGTAAATGTTTAGTGCATCAATGGATGTACCAGACCGTATGAATGCTATGTCATTACCTATTCCAAATTGCCAGATCTACCTTTTCCTTTTCTGTGGCTCTCTTTATTGCTTTTCTGCATAGGACAAATCATTTTCCCCAAATTCAAATGATTTCCTCCCCATGCCAGTCAACACAGGCTGTAAGATGATAGAAGCAGGTCTCCTTTTCCTTTCCCTCTTTAATGATACCATCCAGTGCTCAAACACATGCTCACAGACATTAGGATGCCATTTTGTAAGTCATAGGTGCAATGCCAATTTAATCTATCAGTGGCAAGGTAGGCAGAAGAAATTTAAAATGTCAGATCCATTTGTTACCTAATATGAAACTTGTAAAAAATAAGGCCATAGTGCCAACTTGGGACTGTGGTGACATCACATCTGAGCCCTATTCTTATGGTTTATGATGTCACCAAAAGCCCTTGATGGCATTACAGACTTTTAAGTCATAATTTCACATAATTTATTCAATACATTATTCACCAAGCTGTTCAGAACAACCTAGGTTTAATATTTTTAACATTTTACAGGTGACAGGCAGACGAAAGCTGACCTTTTGCAAAGAAACAGTGTGGATGGAGACTGTAAAGTATTTTTTTTTCCTACGCGGAAAGAAAACTGATGCTTTTGTCTAAAACAGAAATTTTATTTACATAACAAGCAGTGCAGACTCCTCCTCGGAGAGTCTACACTGAGTTGAGCACAAAATGACTGCTTTCCTCGGTGCACAGCAGGCACCTTCAGAAAACCTTTCAGGAAACCAAAAAATAAAAACAAAGGCATATAAGTTGCATAGACGAATACACCAGCTCATACATAGGAATAGTAAAATGACATGGAGGCGATCACTTTTAATCTAAACAAGTTTATACAAACCAAATGCCATTACTACATGATAACTATGAAATGGTCTATATGACTTAAATTGGCCATGGTGACATTACGATGGTTCTGGGCCATGAAACCATGTCCCACTTACAAGAAAAGCTGCTGGAAATGCTGTGTACATTGTCAGCTCAGGTAAGGGGATGGCATAAAAATTAAACTTCACAACAGATAAGGCCCAGCCCTTGGGGCCTGTTATGTAAGGAACCCTCAGTGACTAGGGCAAGAGAACTGCATGCTGGGGTTTTGAAGGGTTTCTTTCCTATGCAGAGATGCAGAAGTGGAAGATTGCAATGAACCTGCATCTGTTCTGACAGGCGTCTTCATGCAGCACCATCAAGCTGTCACCTTTCACTAGCACCAGACTCCAGGAGTACCTCAAGCATTCAGAATCATTGGCCAAGCCCAAGGAAGTCATGACACTGATTTAAAAACCTTCTTAGAAAAGCAATAGTTTTGTGCCTCTTTGCCCTCTGGCTTCTAAGCTTTCTGGGTGTGCTCAGGGCATTTACAGTCTTCTCTGCAAATATAACAGCTACAAACTTTTACTTATTTTTATTGGAACCGGAGATGGTCATATAATCACCTGAGTCCAGGCTCTTGAGCTTTAAGAAAAATATTCAGTGCCTGTAGGTTCAGGATAAAGTCACAAGAATTGGCAATATGAAGACCTGCTTTGAAACCACAGAGGCTGTGGTTGTCTTGTAGCCAGACTTCTTGTAAACTACAGTGGTGTGTGCCTGGGTAACTGTGCTTACCACATGATAATGTACTGCACTAAAGCATGCTTGCTGTCTGTGTCTCATAGTGCCATGGCGGCCCTTGTTTCCAGTTCAAACAATGGCCCGAGGTGGTGCTGGATGTGAAATGAATCCTTATCAAGTTAGAGCTGAGCACTGCGTATCTCTTAGTACATTATGTTTCCTTTTACACATTTTTTTTCACAATCTGCTGCTAAAATCTCTTTGCTAAGGCTTTTTGCCACCATCTCCACCACACAAGGAAAGTGTCTTTGTTAACACTTTTAGGGCCCGCGTTTAATTTCTATAGTATTCCCTTTAATAACAATGTCTAATTAAAACATCTGTTAAAAAGTCTGTAACATTAACTTTACAGGGAGAATTTAATAGAATTATATTTGAATTGCAGCCATTTAATGGGTTTCCTAATTAGGCTGCTTTTTTAAGGAAAACATTACACAAATTAAAATCAGGCCCAGTTTTTTATTATTATTATTATAACACCGACTGTGGTCAAAAAAGGCAGGCAATATGTAATGGAGTATGAAGGAGGAAAAAAATGCATAAGCCAGTGGCTGAAATGCTAAAATGCATGACAAGGCGAGAAATAAGAACATGTTTTAAGGAGAGGATGGGGCCTTTGGCAAATGAGAAATTCCTTGTGGTCCTTTAAAGTGAATCCTTGGAAATGTCATCTGTTTTCTGATTTCCCTAAACCACTCTTGATTGGACCCTATTCAAACTTAGGCAGGGGCGAGCAATAAAAGCTGTCTGGCTTCCCCATTGCAGAAGCCTTGAAAAATTGATTTACTGTGAGTTTTGCTACAATCTGCACTTGTCCACAGAATATAAGCTTGGATAGATTTGTTATTGGGCCCAGGTTCTTTGCAGGTCTATTAATAATGCTTAGAACTTCTTATATAGCACTTTGCACACATTAACTAATTAATTCTCACAACTCCCCTTTGAAGTAGGTAAGGCATATTAGCCCCACTTCACAAGATGAGAGAGAGAAAAAATTTCAGTTTTTCAATGTGGCCTTTTGCAGTTCTAGATGTCTAACCACAGCTATCTTGTGCTTGTTTTTCAAAGGTGCTAAGCCCATAAAAACTGCACATATTCCCCAACTGAGAAAATAGGAATCCTTTTGAGCTTGCTCCCCACCAACTTCCATATGTCTATTAGAGCAGAGAGGTAGACTTCTGGCGGTATGACTAAATGAGCCCCCAATGCCACCAACACCCACAATGTCCCATTTTAATTCCAGTGTAAATTCCATCCTGGGGTGGATACCTGTCACCCCAGGAATTTCTGTAGGAGTTGCACATACAGGTTTGCAAGGACAAGACTTGCGCAAAGTATTTCAACCCCAAGGAATACTTGGGACTGCAATTAAAGTTTAGTGGGAACCAGATTTTCTGTTTGCAAGAAATTTTACCATTTTGAAGTTTTCTCCATTCAAAAGAGAAAAAAGTTCCTGTGAAGCAAAAATCTGGGGGAAAATCCTTTTTTGTGTCAGTTAAAGTGTGCCATTTTGATCAAGCTGAAATATTCTAACTTTAAATTTAGAATTTAAAATTTAAAGATATCTTTAAAATTAAAACTTTCTAAAGTCATTTTAAAACCAAAAAAGTCCTTTTGGAACAAATAATCAAAAGGTTCCATTCTGAAAATGGCCCAACAGTTTGATCTTATCAAAAATTGTTGTTCCCTTTTTATTTTAAATGAAAATTTATCAAAACCTACACCTTTCCTTTAATTTTTTTAGAAGCCATGGGGGGGGGGGAAACTACAGGCGTATTTCTTCAATGTTTTCTTCACTTGAACTGATCCTGTTGAGGTCATTGGTACCACTGGATGGGAAAGGATTACTCATGGGAGTGAGGGTTACCAAGTTTGAGCCTACTAGAGAAAGGAAAAATATGGGACTACAATCCTGAAGAAATGAGACTCAGCACCGAGGAAAATATACTATAGAAAAAGATGAACAATTGATCTACAGTGACAGGTCTTCAAATCTTTTGTATTGATGCCCACCCATTTTGTTGTGTGCTGGTATTTACAGAGACTTACAACAAACATCAGCTTAAACATTATGCATGTGTACACACACGCGCGCGCACACACACACACCCCTATGGCATCTGAATTTTGGCTGGCTCTATCTTCATTGTGCTTCAGACGCACATTGATTTTAAATTTGCTTATACATAATTGCTCAATGATATGATCCTGTTGGGCTGCAGACTCATAAACAGGGATCCTGGTTTCCCTGATAAAAAATTGCAGATTCTCCGATTTAAAAACCACCAAATCCATTATTAAAATGAAAGGCCCCTCGCTTGCCTCTCATAACCCCATCACAGCACCCTGACCCTGCTCATGCCCCTCACTCCCCCCTACACAAAGCCCGTAAGACCCATGGTCTTATGGGTCCTAAGACCCATGGCTTTGTTAGTGCCCCTTTCCCCCAACCCACATCCCTGCCCCAGCCCTGCCTGAGAGGGGACCCAACTACCAAGGCTATGGGGCCAGGACCCTGGGTCCACAGTCCCCTGCCCCCAGCAGGAGGTGACAGCTGCTGCAATGGAGCGAAGCCTGGCTCCCTGCCACTGCCTGCCTGCTATGGGCTTGGGCAGGGATGGGGCCAGCTCCCCGCAGCTGCACGCATTCCCAGGATGGGAAGGAGGGATCCTTGCCCCACAGATCTGTATGTGGGATGGGGAGAGACGTGGACTGCCCACTACGGGCCTGGGCTCCCACCCTACTGCCCTCCCCCAGGGCTCCACAGCCCAGCGGGGTGACCCAGCACTGCAGGGAGCAGTGGGGCCACGCAGGGAAGCTCCTTGCTGCTGTGAGCTCTGCACTGCTCTGGCAATGCATCTGCCGCACAAGCTCTTTGCAAAATGGCACAACTCACAGGTTTCTCCACTAAAATGAGAAATCCATGTTTTCCTCCAGTAAAGGGGAAAATCTGCTTTTTTCTTCATTTTTCCATGGAAAATGGAAAACCTAGATCTCTGCTCATAAGATCTTAGGAAGCTTGCATTGCTTTTTAAGTCCATGGTGAAATATATCCCTGGAATCAGAAAAGCTGTTCTGAGCTGTCTCTGAGCCTCTGTATATTTTAATGCTCCCACGTTAGCACTGGTAGATTAAGAAACTTGGACCTTCAGATACGAAGAGCTCATTTTTAAAAGTCCTATTGTCATGTTATTATTTACATCTAAAAGGAATGGGATTTGCATTTTTTTGGAGGCAGGAAAATGTACCTTTTCATGTAAAAATCCTTGGTTTCCTTTTGGTGTTAAATCTTTGTGCTATGAGTGCCTCTGTGTTAGTATCAGTGTTAAATCCACAAAGTCAAATATAACCAAAGCTGTGTGAGTAAGGTTAAGACATGTCAAAAAAATTGGCCAGTGTTCTTTCCATAGGCCTCTATTTTCTGTTCAAGGTGATTTAGTCCTCTCAGATTATGCTTTTCCAGGACATTCCTTAAAATTGCTATTTTTGTATTGAAAACAGGGAAAAATGTAAACTTCAGGTCATGTACTGCTTGGTTTTTTTCCATGGGTGACAGTCCACTGAAATCAGTAGTTTTATGGTAAAGTGGCATAAAATTGGAGCAACACGGTGATTAAATCTGGCCCTCACACGTCTCATCTCAAAGACATCTCTTGCTAGAAAATAGGTTCCTTTCTGAAGTTAATGCTGAATTGTTCAGTGAACCAGGGTCATTTTGTGTTAGACTGAAATGGAGGAAAACACTCTACAGTTTCCCTCTTTGATGTAAATATTTCATACAACTCTAGACAGATGGAGAAGTGAGTAATTGTACAAACCTCTTGCCTGAAATGTTGGCCTCTGCGGTGGCCTCTGCAAAGCTCTCATAGACTTCAGCAGGGCCAGGATTTCTGCCTTTGCCTCCAATTTGCCACTAAGTTCAAATTATTGAATACCCCCAAAATGAAGGTTTGCTTCAAAGAAGCAACTCAAAATGTGGATGTGTATTTCTCTTGAGTTTAAACTATTGGACTCTCCCCCCAGGCCCCCAAAACAAAAACAAAACCAAACAATTTGGAGAACACGTCTACGGTGGTATCTGCTGCCTTAATTTCCAGCAAGGCCATAAATACTACAATAACTTCTCTTGAAGGATTTTCAGTGGTCCATGTACCAACCATAACCAGGAACAATAAATTGACTGGGACAAAAAACAACAGCAGTGGTTGTAAGCCTAGATTAAAAACATCTTCAGTCACATTTTTGGTGACACAAACTCAGATGAGCCCAAATTAAACACCAAATCTGTACACGTATGGTCTTCATCAGTATTCAGTAAAACACCATATTTCACAGTCTCCCACCACCACCATTTGAACAAATCTTACAAGTCTGGGCTTTGTAAACAAGGCCATGAGATAATGGCTGTTCATTTGTAATAAGCTTACTGGCAAATGCTCCAAGTCACCACGACTCTGCTAAGGACAGCTGTGATCTGTAGGAAACTCTACCAAGGGACATTGGGCAGTGAGATATACAGAGGGAATGATTTCTCAGTATCTTAGAAAAGCAGGGCTGGAATGGACCTCTGAAGGTCATCTAGTCCAACCCCATGCCTGAAGCAAAACCATCCCTATTCAAACCATCCCTTACAAATACTTGTCTAACCCATTATTAAAACTACATAGTCAACCCTGTCCACAACCACAAGGTGTTAGCACCCTAACCTACTACAGATAAAGCAGGGATCAATGGTGGCCAGTGCTCTGCTGCTACACAGATTGTTAAAATATGTACAAGAGATCCTAGGAAAAATGCTTCACATTCACTAGTGGGGAAGGCAAAAAACCCTGCAGTTTCTATCAGTCTGACTATAAGGTAAAATTCCTTTCTGACCCTAAATGTGTCTGACCCTGAGATAAGGGGCAAGACCCTCTATCCAGAAACCTTTGGGTTTTCATCCCAGTAGAAGTATTGGCATACCCCAGTCAAAATCCCCACCCTTGGCTACAGCCAATACCTCCAAAGAAGGTGGGGAAAAACCCCAACAGCCCACTGACACTTTTAACAACAGGAGGGAAAAAGAATCCTTCCTGGCCCCACGTAGCAACCAACATAGCCCAAAAGCACGGGAAATTCCCACAGCAGAGCATAGGCATATCTCCTCCTACATCACGCCTGACCAGTGTTTATACAAGCTCTTCTTGAACACCCACAATGATGGAGATTCCAGGTCTGTAGGCCATCTATTCCACTGCCTCACTGTTCTACCACTGAAGAAGCTTTTTATCCTGATATCCAATCTAAACCTATTTGCTGCAACTTCAAGCCACTAGTCCATACCCTACTCTCTCTGTAGCATGAGAGAAGAGGCGTTCTCCATCTTCTTATGGCCAGCCCTTTAGATATTTGAAGACTCCTATTGTGTCCATTCTTAAGCACCTTTTCCACAAGCTGAAAGTGCCTATTCCCTTGAACATCTCCATGTATGACTTGCCCTCCAAACCCTTTATCATTTTTGTCACCTGTCTCTGGACTCTCTCTAACTTCTCTAAGTCCTCTTTAAAATGTGGAGCCCAAAACTATATGCAATACTATAGACAAGGCCAAATAAATCTAGGCACTATCACATCCCGCATCTTGTACCTAATGCTCCTATTCAGGAACAGATCCAGGGGGAGGCAGTTGTGCAGTTGCATTCCCCTTTGATTCCTGGCCCATCCAAAATTAACAAAAAAAAATCTGTTAATGGCAGCAGCACTTCTATTCAGGCAGCAGAGAGAGAGAGAGTCACTTAACTTCATGGCTCATTATAATCTACCTGATTCCTTCTTAAACCCTTCATTTTAAAAAGGAGAGAGGGTCATTAATACCCATGAAATTGTCTTAATGTACCACTAATCAAGCTTTTTTTTTAATGCAATTCTGCTGTCTCCTACCTGGTCCTGGTTATGTAGCTCTTGTTTCACACTGCTGTGGACTGCTTTGCATTCTAGCTAAAATCATTAAATCAGGTGTGGAAACATTAACTCAGGTGAAAATTAATTCAGGTGTGGAAATAACTTTCAGTGAAGCATTGGATGCACTGTCAAGATGCACAAAAAGGCTTGATTTTGTTTTATGAATGTGAAACAGATGCACATTTAAATCTAATGACTACAGAACTAAACTAATAGGCTGACTACAGGATTCAGACATCTTTTGAATATTTTTGCCTAGTTTGGTTTTTTTAATATATAATGTATAATATAGCAAATTACTGCACATTCCAGTAAAGTTATATTTGTTTTTGTTTTCGTCTTAAACTGAATAAAATGTCTCTGGGCCCCTAGCAGATTATTACAGCTTCTAGTTTCTTTTAACCTTAAGAAAAATGTGTGTTGCATTTTATATATGATGAAGCACCACACCATCTGCACCCTCCCTTTCAAAATCCTAGATCCCCCATGCTCCTATTGATGCAGGCCAAAACTACATTCACCTTTTGTGCAGTTGCATCATACTGCAGACTCATACCTAATCTGTGATCCACCAAGGCTCCTAGATCTTTCTCTGCAGTGCTGCCATCTAGCCATTGTCACCCATTTTCTATTTGTGTCTTTGATTCTTTTTACCCAGGTGCAGCACCTTGTATTTGTCACCATGAATAAAGTTGTGTTCAAGCACATCTCTGAAAATCTGTCCAGTTATTGGTGGGGAGAGGAGAGTTTGATAGCTTAGTGTGGCACTACACATTTGTGGAGTGGAAATTACAGTTCAGCATGTGGGCATACTTGATTGGACAATCTTTCAGTTGATGGGTTCTTCTGTTCAATTACTACTAAAATTCATCAAATGGAACCAAGCAGTTTTAATGCCAGTAATTGTTGTACAAAATGCTCTGTAATTGGTCTTACAAATGAAGCTGAAGAGCAAGATCAAACTCCATTGAAAATGAATCTGTCTTTCCACTGAAGAGTTCAAGAGTCAGTTCTAAAATCCATTTCACAGGAAAGTGTTTAGCCCATTCTAATTCTGGCTCATTTTGTTTAACATTTTCTATTTGCTTATCTTGACCTCCCATATGCAAATGAAACTGCTTACTCTTGAGACTTAGCTCCATGTGCTCCCTTTGCTAATCAGTCCAAAAGGCATAGTGGAATCCTAGGTTGGTTGCAGTTGGCAAACCTCAAAGCATCCAAGATGCATTCTGTATAAATCAAGCTGGGTTTCTGATCTAAACCACTGTTAGGCTTAACGGACAATCTAGCTATAAAGGGATAGCAGTATAGCTGCCCGTGGGCCCATGGTTATGAAGCAGACAATAAAACATTAATTAATAGTTTTTGAACATATTTTAACTTGCAGCTACAGTCAAAATGGGATGACATATTAGAGTACATTTTTGCACACCCACTGATAACTCTAAAAATTCTGGTCCTGAACAAACTAGGGGGAAAAGCTAAAACATTCAGACCTGTGGGCTTAGTGTTATAAGGTGCTTCAAGCAATAGTTTAGTATCTTTCCAGAAGTGGTCTGATTTTTCAGCAATCAGCAAGCAACTCCTACCCTACTGAAAGCTCTGGGAACTAAACAACTCTGAAAAACTAAGCTAATGCTGTCTGGGTACCTAACTAGAAGTTTTGATGCTTCTCTGTAGTCACACAACTTTGAAAATATGAGCCAGAAATCACAAGGCTGAATCTTAATGTATTTACTTTCCCCTTTCTTAAGAGCATATATGCTATCCTGCCACTTTCTGATGCAGTTTCTCTTCATCCATGGATCCAGAGTCTCTGATATCCAGCACTAGTTCTGGAGAACAGTGAAGTTCCCATGCAATTTTCTCTAATTTTCATGGAAGTGTCAGAAAGCACAAAGACGGATAGAGATATCTATCTATCTATAGATAGACAGAGATATCTCTATCCATCTTTGTGCTTTCTGACACTTCCATCTTCTACCTGATTCAAGAAGTCTATGGACTGACAAGAGGTAAAGCACTACTGGACCTGATACTGGCCAAAGGGGATGATCTAGTCAGCAACATAAGAATCGAAGAAAAGCTGGGAGACGGTGACCATGAGCTGATCACTTTTACTATTCATCACAAAGCTGGCAAGTCAGTCAGCAATACAGAAGTCCTTGATGTTAGGAAAGCTGACTTTGATAAGCTCAGGAGGCTTGTTGTCAAGAGGGAGGGGAGTCCAAGATGAGTGGTTGCTCCTTAAGGGAGCAATCCTGAAAGCACAAGGGATGTCCATCCCATTTCGGAGAAAAGGTAGCAAAAGAGCAAGGAAAACCCCTTGGCTCAGACCTCCCACATCTAAAAAGAGAGGCTTATAAAGGATGGAAAACAGGATTCACCACTAAGGAGGAATATTGTACACTGGTCCGGACCGGCAGGGAGCAAACCAGGAAAGCCAAGGCTGCAACCAAACTCCAACTGGCTACATGTATCAAGGACAATAAAAAGTCCTTTTTCAGATACGTGGGGAGTCAGAAGAAAAGCAAGGGTAATATTGGACCCCTGCTAAACCAAGTGGGACAACTGACAACCAACACCCAGGAAAAAGCCAACTTGCTTAATAGGTACTTTGCATCGGTTTTTCACCAGCCCAAAGGGAGCACCCTGCCCACCATGATGTGGGACAGCCAGGGTGAGAGTGAATTTATACCCAACATTGATGTAGACCTTGTAAAGGAACGCCTTGAAAGGCTGGACACCTTAAGTCAGCTGGTCCTGACAAATTACAGAGTACTTAAGGAGCTGACAGGAATCATAGCCCAGCTACCGGCAAGGATATTCGAGAACTCATGGTGCTCAGGTGAAGTGCCCGAAGACTGGTACCTATCTTCAAGAAAGTGAGGAAAGTAGATCTGGGGAACTACAGGCCAATCAGCTTGACCTCAATCCCTGGAAAGATTTTGGAAAAAATTATCAGAGAGACCATTCTTGACAAGCTGGCTGATAGCAACAATCTGAGGGACAGCCAGCATAGGTTTGTTGTGGGTAGGTCTTGCCTGATCAATCTCATCTCCTTCTATGACTAGGTGACATATCACCTGGACAAGGGACAAGAGATTGACGTCATATATCTGGACTTTAAAAAAGCCTTTGATCTGGTGTCCCATGACCTCCTTATGGAAAAATTGGCCGACTGTGGCCTCGGCTACCTCACAGTCTGGCTGGGGAACTGGCTCCGAGATCAGACCTAGAGAGTGGTAGTCAACAGAAGTGAATCATTATGGTGCCCTGTGACCGGTGGTGTCCCCTAAGGCTCTGTTCTTGGACCTGTACTCTTTAATGTCTTTATTAATGATGTGGACACTGGTGTCAGAAGCGGACTGGCCAAGCTCGCCGATGACCCCAAACTTTGGTGTAGAATGTCCACACCCAAGGATAGGTTGGTGATCCAGACTGACCTTGATAGGCTTAGAAAGTGGGTGGATAAAAACCTGAAGACATTCGATACAGAGAAATGCAAGGTACTCCACCTTGGGGAAAAAAAAACCTGCATCACACTTACAGGCTTGGCAGTGCTAGGCTTGCTAGCACCACAGCCGAAAGGGACCTGGGGGTCATGAGTGATCATAAGATGAACACGAGCTACCAATGCGATGTCGCAGCTGGTAAAGTAAACAAAACACTGGCTTGCATCCATAGATGCTTCTCAAGCAAATCTCAGGATGTCATCCTCCCGCTGTACTTGGCCTTGGTGAGGCTGCAGCTGGAGTACTGTGTCCAATTCTGGACCCACAGCTCAAGAAGGATGTGGAGAAGCTTGAGAGAGTCCAGAGGAAAGCCACACACATGATCAGAGGGCAAGAGAATAGGCCTTATGAAGAGAGGCTGAGAGCCATAGGACTCTTCCGCCTGGAAAAGCGCAAGCTCAGGGGTGACATGGGGGCAGCCTATAAGTATATAAGGAATGTGCATCAGGATCTATTCACCAGAGCGCCCCAAGGGATGACAAGGTCCAACAGTCACAAACTCCTCCAAGACCATTTTAGGCTGGACATAAGGAAAAACTTCTTTACTGTCTGAGTCCCCAAAGCCTGGAGCAGACTCCCTCCAGAGGTGGTGCAAACACCTACTGTGGACTCTTTTAAGAAACATCTGGACACTTATCTTGCTGGGATCCTTTGACCCTAGCTGACTTCCTGCCTCTGGGACAGGGGGCTGGACACGGTGTTCTTCCGAGGTCCCTTCCATCCCTAATGTCTATGAAATGTGTGTGTGTGTGTGTGTGTGTGTTGCTATATATATATATATAGCAACTATTATCCTGGACATGCACTGAGCACTCATCATGCAATGGAGAGGTTAACTTGGCCTGCTTCCTATTGAAAAAGGTCCCTAAAGTTATTTCAAGGTGTTTCAAGGCCCGGTGCATAACAGTCAAGATATTTCAGGTTGACGGGTACTTGGTGGTGTTTCTTCAAGAGTTGTATGAGTAGGAAATGCAGCAGTCTTTTGCCATTCCTGTCAGCATATAAAAATGATGGCAAGGTAGGTGCTCAGATCCTATGGTGATAAAGGCCATATAAATACTTAGATCAGGGGCGGGCAATTATTTTGAGCAGAGGGCCACTTACTGAGTTTCTCGGCAAGTCATCAAGGGCTGCAAGTCAGGCAGCCCAGGGCAGATTAATATTAATTCTCTAAATGTTTTAGGGGCCCCGCAGGCCAGATAGAATGGCCTGGCAGCCCGCATCCAGCCCCCAGGGCCGCATTTTGCCCACCCCTGACTTAGATAGACAGAACCTAGGCAACAGAAATGCAAACCATACTGCAAACAGAGGTGAAGGATGGTTCAGCAGTGACAGGAGCACAGGACCCAGATAAAAAATGTCCCCATTCCTTCACAGACTGTCTATGTAACTTGGGCAACTCAGTGTGCTTTGGTTCCCCCTCTTTATAAAAGGGATAGCAGTATTTCCCTACCTCACACAAGTACTGCAAGGATAAATGTGTTGAAGGATGAGACTATTATCTTACATACACAAGAAAAACATTCAGTTCTCAATGATATTTCTCAGGACTCAATCTCTTAGTATCTGTGCATTGTTTGAAATGCAAGACTCCAAGAAATCACAAAAGATTGTCCAGATAGATTTAGCACCAAGGCTCAATTCTCATCATGATCTCTTAATCACACACAGTCGCCAACACTTCCTGTACCTTACACCCAGTTTCAAACCTACAGCATATTGCTTGTGTTGTTTCCATCAGCTCTGTTCTGCTTTGCCTCCTTTATGCTTCCCAAGTAAATCTCAGGACATCATCCTCTCGCTGAACTCGGCCTTGGTGAGGCCGCAGCTGGAGTACTACATTCAGTTCTGGGCTCCACAATTCAAGAAGGATGTGGAGAAGCTTGAGAGAGCCCAGAGGAGAGCCACCCACATGCTCAGAGGGCAAGAGAATTGGCCTTCTGAAGAGAAGCTGAGAGCCATGGGGCTTTTCAGCCTGGAAAAGCGCAGGCTCAGGGGTGTCCTGGTGACATCCTATAAGTACATTCAGGGGTGCGCATCAGGATCTGAGGGAACGCCTGTTCACCAGAGTGCCCCAACAGGATGACCTGGTCCAATGGTCACAAACTCCTCCAAAACCGTTTTAGGCTGGACATAAGGAAAAACTTCTTTACCGTCTGAGGCCTGGAATAGACTCCCTCCAGAGGTGGTGCAAGCACCTACTCTGGACTCCTTTAAGAAGTGTTTGGATGCTTATCTTGCTTGGATCCTTCGACCATAGCTGACTTCCTGCCCCTTGGGTAGGGGGCTGGACTTGATGATCTTCCAAGGTCCCTTCCAGCCCTAATGTCTATGAAATCTAGGAAGGCTATGAAAGCATTACAGAGAGGCCTTGCCTCACTTCTCTTTGTATGAGTTTGGAGCTCTCTATGCTGCTTTTTATAAAACAAATCAGAGCCTGAGTTGAAAAGACCAAATGCTAGGCTGAGAACACTACCTGCTCTTCTCCCAAATGGATGTAAGCTTCTGCAAAAGATACAGTTCCCTTTTTCTGCATTCCTGGCTTATCAGCAGAACCAAATGTTCCCATCAGTATCATCATTAGCCTGCTGTGGGCACTCGCACAAAAAGTTTGGCACAGTGCAACCTAGAAAAGGAGTGTGTGAGCAGGTGCATGCATCTTCAAGCATGCGCCTGCACACGTGGGGAGGATCTGTGCAACATCATTGATTCTAATTAAAACCAGTGCGTAAATAAGAAGAGCAGAATTTCAGATTGCATCTGACAAAACTAAGAAAAGGTCATGGACAAGGTTGTTGGGTTTAAAAAAAAAAAAACCAAGAAAAAGAAAAAAACCTCCTAGCTCTGTTTATGAAATGTGATTACTTGCTACACATTTAGTGCTAATTAGATTGCAGGTTGTTTCCAGAGGTGGGGGAGGTTCAATCTGCTAATAATGGATTCATATTTTTCCAAACCAGCATTTTAATCTGGTTCCACTCCTCACCTCTTCCTTATTTTATATATTTTCTCAGCCCCCACCCTCTCCCCTAGGAAAATAAGAGATACCCAAAAGACTCACTTTTTGTTTTGCCTTTTTCTTGTTTTTCTGTCCCTGTAGTTATGAAAATTAATTAACATTTGTGTACAAAATGCCAGCATGGCTGGTGGGATTGCCTTCTTCATTTCCATTTTGTTGGTATATTGAAAGTTGTGCATATTATTCTCTATATGACACCGTTCCTGGAAGGCTGCCTTTTTTCAGGCAAAAGTAATGGGCATGGCGCCAGAGTCTGATCAAGGGAAATCGGGCAACATCACAAGAAAAGTGCAACAGTGGTTTGAAAAGAATCTCAGTATTGTAAAAAAACTTGCTAAAGTGTGTACACAACACTTCCCTGTGCTGAATGGGTTCTGAGTTGCTCAACTCTGTGACATATGCCCTAAAGTACTAGCAGTTGTACTGGATTTGCTGAGGGGCATTAAATTAAACACCAGAGTCCCAAAAATGTAAAATGAATGGAATGGAAAATACTGCATTCTCCAATTTAAAGGAGACATTGACCAGAGTAAAAGGAAATAAAGTGCTCTAATGCATCTGTTCCTTTTCACTGGTGAAACACGCTGTCCTTTTGAATTTTCTTTTTTAAAAAGGCATATAGCTCAGTTTTTAGTTGCACCAAGCTCATGCTCTGCTCATATCTGGGGTGGAGACAGGACACACAAGTTTTGCTAAGCCACTTTTCTGTATCTTTCAGGCATGACAAGTTTGAATCAAATCCTGGTGCAAATTAAAGCAACCTCCCGGGTTTTCTACTTCATGTTATTTGGTTGTTTGTAACATACAGAACAGTTATACCCATGAGGATTAGGTAAAATGCCAATGTTGTGGCCTTACCTAACTTTCACTCTGTTATCAAGGGAGAGGGAAGGAGAGTTGGCAAAGAGCTGACTACTAGGGCTAGGGACAGACATTACACACAAACTGGTATAAGTAATCAGAAACCAGTTCAAATCTGTAACATAACAGAAGTTCAGTGCACCTAAACCACTTTCAAAATGGCTGAAACTGGTTTAAGATAAACCTGGATGGATGTAGTATCAGACTTAACTGATTTAGATTAAATCGGTTTATTTAAGTTCTGTCCCAGATCCCTTTGAGATTCAAGTTAACTCTCAGTCCTCAGCTTCCCAGGATGCTTTGTATCTCCCCCACAGACCCTCCTTGCAGGGTAGCTGGGGGGCTTTAGAAGAAAGCTGCCATTTTCAGAAAGCACAAAGAGGGCTATAAAAAACAAGTATGAGCTTCCTAATGCTTACACAGGTGCAGACTAGGCCTTGAGAAGTACATATCTGAAGATCTTGGGAAGGATGACATGAAACATTACATTACATAAGTCTGTAGTATAGGCAGAGTGGGTGTCTGAACCAAGTCTTTCTTTTCCAACATTCCCTTTAATTCTTTATGATTAAGTGGGATGGGGAGTAAAAGGAAGATATTTAGCAATACTTTCCCTGCCTTTTAAATAGTCTGTTTCTCTCTCCAATATTTATTCCCCTGGACACAATGAGGGGCCCAACAAGGGCCTAGACCTATATTTTCTTCTCAAATGCAGCTGAAGAGAGCTGGGACCTCCTCCCACCCCAACCCTTCTACCTTCCCTTACAATATTTTGTCATGGATCAGCATTGGGTGTCAGCTAGTTTGATGAGAGCCACCTATATACCCTTATTGTCCAATCAGAGGTGCCTTTTCTTGTGAGTTTGCTGAGGGATGGTTTTTCCTATGACCCTTCTTTACCGTCCAAGTTTCCAGAGTCTGGAATAGACTCCCCCCAGAAGTGGTGCAAGCACCTACTCTGGACACCTTTAAGACACATTTGAATGCTTATCTTGCTGGGATCATTTGACCCCAGCTGACTTCCTACCCCTTGGGCAGGGGACTGGACCTGATGATCTCGTGAGTTTCCTTTCAGCCCTAATGTCTATGAAATCTATTAAATCTATTCCAACGTATATATGTCCTGAATTCATTCTGGTGTGTTCCTAAATCCTGAGGATGTACGCACATAGTTCATGATAAGCAAACATGTCTCTAAACAATAAATGAAATAAGATGGGTTTTGGTTTTATTCTAGAAAAACCTGGGTACCCCTTTATCTGTTTGCTCCAAAAGAAGAATATGAATTGCCACAGCAGGATCAATGTAGTTCATAACCTGCTTTATTACCTTGTATTTTACAGGTGGCAGCACTTGATAAATGAAGAATTTTATCTCCCTGGAAGGAATCTCTACAGGGTGCAGGCTTGGTCCTTGGTCTTTGTGGACTGGTCAGAGAATGTCAGTTATACCCAACTGCACACTTCATTTCTTCCCATAGTATTGACTGTTGTTTTGCCTTAGGACTCCAAGTTAGGGAGGAAAAGTTATGCTAGCAAAGGAACCAGGATAGACTTAGGATAGAGATATGGCAAAAGTGTCAATGATAGATGCTATAAGGCCTAGGTCCTCAGTGTGTTGATGTCTTTCCTTAGTCCAACCACACACAGGGAGCACTATGGTTACCCCTCTTTAGCTGCTCCCTGATGTTGCCTTCTTTCCTCCCATGACTTTGATGTTACTTTTTTTTCAATTTGAAAGTTAGTTCCCTGGGAAAATCACCTCAGACTATCCAGCAAGACTTCTCTATGGGGCTCCTTCTTCTCTACACCCCATCCTTACCACACGCTTGCCCATCAATTCTAGAATAAGTCATTCGGGGCTGCCATCCCATCATGAGCAGGGGCTGTTCTATCTCTCTTTGCCCCAAGGATTGAAGAAACCAAAACAGATCACTCTCCAACCCATCCCTGAGACTGGTTCTAAGCAGGGGGCCACTTCCCCTTTAAGTCCAAAACCCCTGTTAGGACCCACCTCATGGTCAGGAAATGGATTCTAGTCATGGGGGGGGAAAACCCAAACCAAGAAAAGAAACAAAATGAAGAGAGAAAATAAAAACAAAAACAGTACCTTAAGGTCCCAGAGAGTAGCCCTGCCCTCAGAGAGGGCTGAGCCCACTGGATCTTCTCACTCCCCTTCCCAACACCTGCTTATTGGAAGTTGCTTTCACCAGTGCACACCCGGCAAATGACCAACCTGATTGCCTTCTGTGATGAGGTGGCTGGCTGCAGAGAGACTGGTGGATGTGGTGTACTTTGATTTTAGCAAGGCTTTTGATACGGTCTCCCACAGCATTCTCACAGGCAAGCTAAGGAAGTATGGGTTGGATGAATGGACTATAAGGTAGATAGAAAACTGACTGGTTCACCCAGCTCAGAGAGTAGTAGTCAATGGTTCAATGTCTAGTTGGCAGCTGGCATCAAGTGGAGTGCCCCAGGTGTCAGTCCCAGGACCCATTTTGTTCAATATCTACATCAATGACCTGAAAGATGGCATACAGTGCACCCTTGGGAAGTCTGCAGATGGCACCAACCTGGGGGGAGTAGTAGATATGCTGAAGAGTAGGACTAGGATTCAGAAAGACTAGACAAATTGGAGGATTGGGCCAAAAGGAATCTCATGAGGTTCAACAAGGACAAGTTCAAAGTCCTGCACTTAGGATGGAACAATCCCATGCACCAGTACAGGCTTAGGGCTGACTGGCTGGGCAGCAGCTCTGCAGAAAAGTCCTGGGGGTTACAGCGGACAATAAGCTGGAAATAAGTCAGCAGTGTGCCCTTGTTGCCAAGAAGACTAATGGCATACCAGGCTGCATTGGTAGGTGTGTTGCCAGTAGGTCAAGAGAAGTGATTATTCCCCTCTATTCAGCACTGGCGAGGCCCCATCTGGAGTACTGTGTTCAGTTTTGGGCCCCCCACTACAGAAAGGATGTGGACAAATTGTAGAGTCCAGTGAAAAGCAACAAAAATGGTGAGGGGGCTTATGGACAATACTTATGAGGAAAGACTGAAGGAACTAATCTTATTTAGTCTAGAGAAGAGAGCGACTGATGGGGTATTTAATTCTTCAGCCTTCAACTACCTGAAGGGGGATTCGAAAGAGGATGGAGCTAGACTGTTCTAAGCGGTGGCAGATGACAGAGCAAGGAAAGTTTAGGTTAGATATTAGGAAAAAATGTCTCACTAGGAGGGCAATAAAACACTGGAACAGGTTACCTAGAGAGTTGAGGGAAGCTCCATCCTTGGCGGTTTTTAAAACAAAGCTCTGGTTGAGATAATCTAGTTGGGGATGTTCCTGCTCTGAGCAGGAGGTGGGACTAGATGACCTCCTGAGGTCCCTTCCAACCCTAATTTTCTATAATTCTTTGATTCCCCACAGTGGAGCTTCCTTTAGCAATGGTCCTCTGACCACCTGTACCTTATTCCCAGCGCCTCATTGCTGCCAAACCCTGCAGATAGGCATTGAGAGGAGAGTCTTCCAGCATCTCACGCTTCCTGATGCTGAAGCCGGGGCTTGAAGTACCTGGCATGGTTCACCGCCCACCAATCTGGAGAGAGAACTTGCTCTGGAAGTGTAGTGTGCCACCGCACATGCCTACGGTGAACTTCTCCTCTCCTGAGTTAAGTACAGGAGAATTAGTTCTCTTCTCGGGTGCCCCTCCTACCTTAAAACCCTTCCTGTGCACAAAGGAAAATGTATGCTGCTTAGATCTCTCTGTCTAAACAGCCTGCTCCACATTCCCTGCAATTCAAGACTTCAGAAACTCCTAGACAACAAATTCTGGTCACTAGTGCTACTACATTTTTTAAAGCAAATAGTGATTGTGGGAGCCCTATTATTTTTTAAACATCCAACCTGACACACTTTAAAGGGCTCAGCATTTTCTGAAATATAGGTCCTTTTATGGAGTCTTAAGCACAAAACACAGGCAGGATACTACCTCTCTTTTAAGGATGTAGATTGTGACCATTTGGGGACACGTGTATCCAGTTCTTACTATGTAGATACTATTTTTTTTTAACTTTGACAATTAGCAC
Source organism: Alligator sinensis (assembly GCF_000455745.1). NCBI lineage: Eukaryota > Metazoa > Chordata > Crocodylia > Alligatoridae > Alligator > Alligator sinensis. The sequence continues at coordinate 849,375 of NW_005841865.1, forward strand.
TGAGTTAATTCACAGCTGGAAACCTGGATGCTTTTCTTTCCTGTGGAAAATTTTGCCTTTTTATTAAAACCTCAACACTTTTCTTCTGCAAACTGAATGATTTTAGTTTTCAACCAATAAATGTTCAGGTTTTTCTCCAAGTCAAAAATATCAATGGAAAGGAGAGACTTTTCCTGACATACCTAATCAAAATCCAGTTTTCTTTTCAAAAACTATTTTAATGGATAACTTTTGATCTTCCCTGCTCCCAACTCACAGTGCATTCAAATGGTGCTTACTACACTGGCAACAGATTGCCATTTTCTTTATTCATTATTAAAAATCATTTACAAATTTCTTCAATGGGTAATTCATACTCTGCAGATTACTTATAAACCATTTATTTATTTGTGGCTCCCTGGGGTCACTTAGCTAAGTCATACAGTATCATTTTTGTTTTCTGATTGTCATGTAACTAAGCAACACAATGCAATCCGAGAACTTTACAATCTGAAATTCACTTCCACAAAAATATTAGAGCTTAATGTGTTTAACGCAAGCATCTGCACTGGTGAAACTAAAGCAGATGAAGATGAAAAGTTATTACTAATATGGTTGGATCAAATTTGGCACTCAATTCAAGTCCATATTCATGGGGAAAGGAAATTTTAATATTTACTCAGCTCTAATGACACCCCCAACAACAGCTGGGACTGATTCCTTGGTAAAAAAGCTAATGTTTGAAAGAGGGGTAAGGAGTAAGGACAGAGGGCAGGAATACACTTGTCCATGGACAATGTAGAAGGTTAGTGCCTAAGAAGAGCAAATCTAAAGCTCTACAGTACAGGGGCTTTCTCCTTCTGCAGGCATTACTTCTGGTTTTCAAAATGAACAATTCCAGCTAAGTAGTGGACAGCTCATTCATTTTCCCCAAGCTCGTGATGTATAGTTTTATGTTACCCTGTCCATTTAACAACTCCATACAGTGTGAATAATGAATCAGATACTAGACACTGTCTTCCACTCAGCACCAGCATTTTTTCTTTTGAGGTGTGCTATCTCCAAGCATCTTGGTGCACACCTAGCTTGTCCTATTTGTGTGTACAGGCAGCTGAGCCACTAATTGCATCAAGGCTTCAGTCCTGCTAGGCCCCAATTTTCTTCCAATCCCTCTGACTTCTCTGAGTGTATTTTGGGCCTCACCCCATTAAGACCTGTATTAATGTAAATGCAGATGAAGTTAGAACATTGAATAATATTAGAGGAGTGTCCTAGTTTTTACACCCAGTTTTACAACCCGGTTTTTACACGTTGATTTAATAAACCCAAACATTTGTTAAACTTAAAAGGCTCATTTTCAACTTTGGGTGAAGTTTCTCATTATATGTTAATCCATTTTAATCATTATTTACTTAGTGTTTTAATCCAACCTCTTAATCAATCAAGTTTGATTTTCTGATATACAGTAATACTTTGAAACCTATATTTACATTCCTCATTCATTCTAAAAAAAGGAAATCTCAGTGTAAATGTGTTGGAGGACTCCACCCTGTAATTAACAGGTTAATATTTGTATGCACTGCTGCTTTCTTCTAAATGGAATCAGAACCAGACAACCATATGTCATAAACCATATATTTCTAATAGAGAGTGAGGATTTTCCTTTAGTTCAAATATTAAAAAACTCCTTAGTTCATGGAGATCTAAGCGACTGTACTGTGCTCAGTTACAACTGTGACATTCCAGGTGGTCACGGGTTTAATACACCTGGGTCTCACCTATACTATATAGGCCAGATACTCAGTTAAGATCTAGCCCATATGTTTTGTTTTATCTAGGGAATAAAAAGTGAATTCTCAGAGTGCCTCTATTTTGGGTGAATTGCCATGCAAAGAAATGTAGAATAAACTATTGAGAATTGCCAAAAGACTCATATTTTATGGCTGTGAAGTCACTCAAATTACTTTCTCTGTTTGATTGTTTGGTATACATCACTTACTGTGCATATGGTTTCAGATGGAAATGCTGAATTAGTCTATGGCAAAATGGATAATGCAGTCCTAATGCTAACATGAGCTAATAAGAAAACAGCAATGAATCTACTGTTGCAGATTGAAGTATACACATTTCATATTATTACTCAAGGCTTGTCTCTCCGATTAGATGATTGCATAACCTTAATATTATAAATCTTGCATGATGTGAATTGTTCAGCTGTAACCACAATCAGTTTTTACTAAGGTGGCATTTCTGTCGTCTTGTTAAACACAAACATTATATATGCTCTAGTCATAATTTTATGAGAGTTGCTTTTAGCAAGTGACAGCTTTGTCAGTCAGAAGATGCAGTTTAGCACACATACATGAAGCATGTACTTAAAGAGCCGGTCCTAATGTCAGCTTTTGCTTTGGAAAATATTGCTTTGTAGATTTTTAATTTTGCACGTGTAAATTTCTCTTCAAAGGGAGCTGAAAAACTTGTAAGTTTTAAAAAAAACTGTAAAAATCACTGCTCGGTTCTTCCAAGAATGAGTTTATTTAACCAACTAGAATCAGTTTTATAGTCAAGAGGAAGCACAGCTCATATGGCCCTCATCAAGTCCCATTGTTCAGCTCACACACAAGCCTCTGACTTCCCAATAATTTTGATGTGATTTTCCTGACCTATACCAATTGTTAACTATATGTGTATAAATTATAGAGAACATGGCTTTATAGTGAACATGTACTGCCGCTGATGTTTAAGAGTTTAAGACCCAACATATAAACCTCAGTAGGACTCGGTTCTCCTATCAATTCACAGGGGATTTATGTACTTAAATCCCACAACTGCTAATAAATTTGCAGGCACATCATCTAAAGAATAGATCCTGATGGGAAAGGATGTGCTGTGGAGTTGTGTTCTTGGTACAGACATCATGTATTATTTAGCAAAATTTATCTCCTTGACAGACGTATTGGCAGCATCAAGTAAAGAAACCAACATATGCTCCTTGCTTAGTTAATAAATGGTTTCCTATTTTTCACTGATGATCTTAGGCTGGGATGACCTAACAAAGAGCATTGTGAAGAGGTAAGCATAGCACTAGTGATATGATATGTTCATATGTTGATGTGCTGTTGCCCATGGGAAGAACAATGAACCTGTATAATCAGGAAAGTAGGAATATAATACAAAGCACATACAGGATATTTTATTACCTTAACCATAACAAAATTCATCAAAGATTTCCCATTGGCTTCAGTAAGATCCATAACCAATAATTACACTCAAAAGAACATTGAAGAGTGAGGCTAACATAAGAGCTAAGCAAACACGTTTCCTCAGAAAGTCTGGCAAAATTTCTTGCAATTGGAAGACATAAAATGCCTGACTGCCAGTAGTCTGTTGTCTGTTATTTGGAGCATTATCATAATTTTTGCTTGTAATAACCTGAATAATAATTTCTGCACCAGATTAAAAAGCAAGTGTTTTTTATCCTGCCCATATTTTTTCCAGATGAAACACAGAAACCACAGAGTTTATAAGGAAAGGCAACTGGCAGTGATTGGGAAAGGAAAGTTAGAGACAAAAGAACTCCAAGAGTTAGTGATCTGAAGCTGTGATGGAGAAGCCAGAATGAACACCTCTTCTTCAGTATCCTGAGCCAGTGATCAGCCAGCCACCAGGTTGTATCTGATTTTGCACAGACAAGTGTTTGTGTCCCTAAAATGGCAGACACATCAAATGTTTACCAGCAAATATCAGAGATGCACAATGAAATCACCTATCTGGCTGCCTTGCTACCCAGTTGGTGCATGCTACCATGTTTACATTATGGACATGTCTTTGTCTATACAATCTCTGGGGGCTCTAGGGTGTATTGCAGTGATGCATAGTGTGCTTCTTCCACACAGGCTACACCACCCAAAGTGGATGTGATGGATGTAAGCTCTAAATTTTTTGTCTCAGGCATATTTCTTGGTGCATTCCCAGAACTGTTTTAAAACAGTGCTGTTCTCCATTACAGCTGTTTGAGGGCTACAGTGCACATGAAGCAGATATCCCTTGCTCCACTGCAGCACTTCCTTATGTGGTCCAAAGGTGGCACTGACATGCCCGTAGAGACTAGGGACAGACATTAGACATAAAATGGTTTACATGATTGGAAACCAATTTAAACCTGTAACAGAACAGAAGTCCAGGGCACATAAACCAGTTTCAAAATGGCTGAACCTGATTTCCAATAGACCTGGATGGACTTAACCAATTTAGGTTAAACTAAATTGGTTAAGTCCATCTACTGAACTTCTGTCCCAGATCAGAGGGGTCATTAGAGGTACCTTTTGTTTCATGAGAGGAGCCTGGAACAAAAGCCCTGATTCCAAACACTGCCTTAGGAGCAATCTGGACCCTGACTTTCTGGCTCAGACCCAGCTTTCAACATGGACCCGTAAGTTTGATTACATTTCACTCCATAAAGCTGACAGAGGTATGGTTTGTGCAGACCCTAATCTTGCTGCCTCTGCCTGCCTTGTTCCCCATTGCAAGTCCTACCCAGCAATTATCCCTAATGCTCTGTTAGCTGCTTTACTATGCTGAAATACTGACTGACACTGGAGAGGATTCCTCACACAGACTGGCAAAAAGAATAGGTTTTAATATCAGTTTAAAAAAAAAAGAATGTATGACCCCTATAAACCGTTAAACTTCACTTTATTGACCATAAATCTGTGTTTTGCTCAATGCAAAAGTTTTTCATCTTCTAGAGAAAAATGCTGAAACAGCTACAAATGCCAAAAACACAAAGTTTTCTCTCCCAGACAATTTATATGGAAGTTATTGAATTTCTTGTTTAAAAGCACAGTTACTGCACTGCATTGTCTTCCCCAGGTGAAGCTAAACTTTGTCTAGAATCTAGATAGTCAAGCTCTGGGCCAGTTTGTCACCATTAGAGATGAAAAGAAAAAAATAACTATCATTTTGGGTGCATTAAATTTTGAGGTGATAGGCAAGAGAAAACAGGGTTTGGTGTCTCCAGAGCCAGGTTGGGATGAAAGGGTTTGATTGATTTAGATTTTCATATCTGAAGTCCAGCCATGGCTAGCTAATGACCAGAGCTAAGTGAAGACTATCTTGGACTCTGATGCAAAGTCATTTTGTTACCCAGTCCCTTGCCCCATTATAGCTACAAGATCCAAGACTCTTCAGCTTTTTTTTGTCCCATTTGAACTTCTGCAATGACACAACAGTGTAAAAAAACTCATATAATGTTTCAGCCAACAATGCCTCAGGGAAGGCACCATGTAAGGGAAGATGCAAAAGCACTGGTACATTCTAGAAATCTGAGATAAATCTTCACCTTGGAGGCTATAAGCAGGCTGGATAGTAGTAAGCATCCCTGAAGTCCCTGTAGATCAGAGTAAGCGCACTAAAAAGTGGGGATGAGAAATCTTGTGAGTTTAAAACAGTTGGCAAGAAGCAAAACTAACTGGGAGCTTCTGCATAGGAAGCATATTAGGGAAGTGGTTACTACAGGAGCCTTAGGTTTATCCCAGAGGCCCAGCTGATGGCTAGGAGGAGATGAATTTCAATCTCCACACTGCCAGACCTCTACATAAATCCCAGTTAGCTCTTTTTTATGAGAAACAAGTTGGCACAGTGGCTGTGACACTGGACTGAGACTCAGCAGACCCAAATTTTATTCCTAGCTCTACCTTTGTCCCACTGTGTGAATTTGGGCAAATTATATTGCCTCTTTGAGCTTCAGCTTCCATGTCATAAAATCAGGCTAATGATCTTGACCTTCCTTTGGAAAACACTTTGCTTCTAAGTATTATGACGACTATATAGGAGTTTCTATCTGAAGATCTCAAAGTGCAAGAATGTGCCATGCTACACAGGGAAATGAGTGTTGTCAAATGTGAAGGGAGAAATTAGTAAGAAAAGAATATTTATTTTCCAGCTTCCATGATGATGCCTGACAGCATCCTTTTAAAATCCTTGTGTCTCCTGTTATTACTTGTACTTCCAGTGGTTCATTTTAGCAAAGCAGCTGTGTGTCAACAGATGAACCTTATTTGGTCTTGGGGGTCATGCCTCTTTTTTTGCACATGCCACAGAGGGAGCGAGGACTAATGAAATTAACTCTCTTATTTTTCTTCTCATCCCTGGCCATGTCTACCTGTGCCATTAAGGTAAAGCAATAAACTCTGGCATTTATCACTCTGGAGTTTATTGCTTCTGAGCACCACATTTGCACGTGTACCAAGGACCGCATCACAGTGAGGTGGGTCGGAGCAGCCCTGACTGGCAGGGGGCCCGGGGGGTCCACCCCCCAAGCCAAGGCTGCTCTGACCTGGTTCAGCATGCTGTGGAGGGGCTGGCTGGGGCACGAAGGTTTTCCAGTGCAGGACTAGCCAGCAGGCAGCCCCTGCACTGAAGCACCTTTGTGCCCCCAGCAGCTGGGGCAATGTCTACACATGTAATGCTGTGGAATTAATTTGTTTCCTGCAGCCTAATAGAGCCACACATGTAGACATGAGACATTTATTGCAGAGCTAATTAGGCAACTCCACAGTAAACGTCTTGTGTAAACACACCCACTGGGCACCTCTACACATACATTAATGAGCCATAGTTACTGCATATTCAGTTTAGTACCTGTAATAACAGGTACTAACTGAATGTGCAGTAACTGGTACTACTGCACAGTAGCACCAGTGCACACCTTGTTTAGTGATGCTAATGCACAGTAGATTAATTCTACTGTGCATTAGTGCAATAGCACGGCTTTTGCTGTGATGCACTAAAGAATTAGTCTACCGCACATTTAGCATCTCAGGTAGACATGCTCACTGTGTCCTAACTTACAATGACTCTACTTTTTCTTTTTAACATAAGGCTACTTTCTCCTCAAAAATTCTTCATCAGATTCTAATATGGTGGAAAGTCACCACCCCATCCTATAAAAGTAAGACTCTCCATGGACATAAGGTACTGAATCATCACTAGGATGCAATGTTTTCCTGTGATGATAAATCATGATGAGAATCTTGTAAACAAGAGACATGGTTAGCCCATGTAAATAAAGATAAAGGAGGGAAAGGGCTGTAGAGTTGTCTGGGGTAATCTATCGAACAGGAAATACCATCAAAGGAAAAGGGGAAAAAAGAAAAGCCTTCCAGTTTTAGAGGTGAAACCATCCCTATATATTTTTAAAAGATTTTCCTTCACTAATGTCTTTCCTGAGTGTATGGTTATGTGCCAGAACTTCCTCCATCCAGTTCATTTTAAGAAGCATTCCAAGTGCTTTTCTTGTTCTGTTTCTAGCAATTTTCCACTGCTAAACCTAGCTTGTGATGAGCACTTTTTATCTCTTTTGCTAAATTCACATGATCCTTTATCTGAATTAGAATGAATGTTAGAATAAAAATATTCTCCCAACTGAACATCTGATCCAAGCCATCATCAAACTTGGTCCGTATCCAAACCCAAAGGTTGTGGTCAAGGTTCATTTCTAAGCTTGACTAAAATTTGAAATGAGAAACAATCCTTCACAGCAGCCTAGACTCCATGAACCTCAGCAACCCTTCAGTAAGCAACTGGTGTCAAAGAAGAAACAAACTGTATTAAGTAAGCAGGTTTTTGCTTGTCTTCAAAGGGTCTTTTGATGAACAGTATCAAGAAAAAAGTCATGCTAAAAGTTTAACAAACAGAATAAGCAATGATAGAGTGAAGTCTTGGCTCCAGGGAAGTTAATGGCAAAGTTCCCACTGACTTAAATGGAGCCAGGATTTTACTCCTTGTGTTTACAAATCAGACATCACAGAATTAATTTTGTTATACGTCACAGATGTGCTGTTCATTAATAACTAAGGCAATGGTACATAGTCACACTACTACAGCAATCATTATTTTTTTTTGCCTCAATGCTAATGCAAACATAAAAGACTGGCTAAAACAGGTTGGAATTATGCAAAATAACATGCAAATTATACATCAAAATCAGTGGCTGATGTGGATATACTGAAATTACTTCCATAAGGTGACTATATACATCTTTCTTGAGTTGTGCCTGCTAGCAGTGCTGTTAATTCATTAGTCCTGGACTCTGAGATGTCCTATTTCATTATACAGCATCTGTTCATCAGTGAGGGATGGTGGATATTGCAACTGTTCTACTGACTGGTGGTGCATTTTCTCTTGTGGCTGTAGAGACTGATGTTAGACTTGCAGGTCCCGCCACAGTAGTCATAGGTGTACATGGCGTTAGGGGCTACTGTACTGATAGGCTGTTTCCTTCGATCACTTTGCTGTTGTAATTTGAGTGACCATTTCTTGTTGTGATGTTGCACTCCATGATTGAGAAGAGAATGCCACTTTGTCCTGTCTCCAGCTAAGGCCTCCCAAAGGTGTCAAAGAGCCTTCATGTCCTGCTTGCAGATGTCTTTGAAGTCCAGTTTCAGGTAGCCTACTCTTCTCTCCGCACCTGCAATTTGCCCATACAAGATGTCCTTTGGGATGTACCCATCTTCCATCCTGTGGAGATGGCCAAACTAGCATAGACACCGCTGTTTGAGTAGTGCAGTGATAGTTGGCAGGTTGGCTTTGATGATGACCTCTGCATTGGTGATTCTGTCTTGCCACTTGATGTCAAGTATGCAACATAAGCAGTGTAGGTGGAAGCTGTTCAGTTAGTTTTGACTGTTCAGTAAGCAGCTTAGGAAGATGGTTCAGTAAAAAGCTGTTCAGCAATCAGCTTAGTTTTCATTGTGAGTTTGAATTGTTCCACATTCGTTTGGAAAGCTTACTGAAAGTGGTTGTTGGGATATCACAGGTTAGGATCGTGGGGCCCTGCGTCCTGATGACAAAAATTGGTCAGACTTCTTCTCGGTTATCTCACCTGCCACAACTTTGATGATTTGATTAAATTTGGGAGGATGGTGGTTTCCCTGACCCAAAGCTGACTGACACTTATTCAAATGAAAGGTGCGACCAGATGAAAAAAAAGGAAAATAAAAATAAAGAAAACTCAAAAACCCTAACAGCGTCTTCTCTTTCTCCTTCTCTCTTTCTCTGTGCCCACAGTCCAGGATCTCTGGGGCTTCTTTCCTTCCTTGTTCACTTTCTGGGTCTCTTGATTATGACTCCAGCGATTGAGCATTTTTTGTTTTTTTTCTTCACTCCCCATTAATTGCTGTCCCACCAGCTCAACTGAGCACCAGCCGCAATCAATTAACGCCACACTGGGGTTTCCACTCTCGCTCGCTCTCTCTTTTTTTTTTTTTTCTCTGAGCTCCTCCAAGCTCTGAAGACCCAATAGGTCTGTTGCCCCATTCCCAGGGACTTCAGTCCTGGCCAGCAGGCAGGGTTTTCCCCTTACTGCTGACCCCTCTTCCTCTCTTTTACTCCCCTTCTTCTCGCCAATGCCCACGGCCAGAAATGGCTCCCGGTGGTTTAATTAAACCAATCTAATTCACCCGGCGAGTTGATAAAGCTCCACTGGAGCAGACTGGGAGATCCCTCCGGAGCACTGCCAGGCTGCAACAGCTGAATGGATCTCTTCAGTTGGGACCCTCCTTGAAGCAGGTACCCCCGACCTTCCCACGTACCTTCCCCTTCAACTCGCCATTAGGCGGCTCTTCATTGGGAAGTGGCGGGGATGACTGCCTCTAAGCAGCCTTGTTCCCCCAACTCTTCTTCTTCATAGCATCTTGAAAAAAATCCACAACCATATTAGTTCTTCCTGGTTTGTACTCAATATTAAAGTGAAAAGGTTGCAATGTCAGTGCCCACCGGGCGACGTGCATGTTGTCCATCTGTTTGTTTTAACTCACACCCTAACAAATAGTACCAGAAATAATTAACACCCATTTTATGGCTAGGTATTCATGCTCTACTGTAGCATACCTTCTTTCCATTGGGTTCAGCTTCCAGCTGGTGTAGGCTACCGGTCGGGGACTTCCGTCAATCTCCTGTGAAAGGACTGTGCCCAATGTCTTATCGGAGGCATCCGTCTGTAGAATAAAAAGTGACTCAAAGTCCAGAGTTTCCAGTACTGCATCTTGACAGAGGGCACTGTTCATCTTCTCAAATGCCTGTCTACTTACTGCATCCCACTTAAGGGGGCCCTTACCTTTCCCTTGCAGCAATCAGCTAAGGGGGCTGTTATTTCTGCGAACTGGAGTATAAATCATCGATAATACCCTGCAAGGCCTAAGAACGCCCTAAGTTGTTTGCGACTCTGGGGTGGTATATAATGACATAAGGCCTCTACCTTATCAGCTAGAAACCGAATCTGTCCCTGACCCACCATAAACCCCAGGTACTTTGTTTCAGCCTTACCCAATACACTTTTTCTCTGTTTTAGCCATCAGCCCAGCTTGATGTAATTCCCATAGTACAGCCCTTACCGCTTTGAAGTGTTCCTCCCAATTTTGTGTACAAATAATAATATCATCTATGTAAGAGGCTGTGTATTGCTGGTGAGGGGCCAACACCCATTCTATCAACCTCTGAATGGTTGCTGCCGCGCTGTGGAGCCCAAAAGGCATCCGCCTAAATTCATACAAGCCCCACAGTGTACCAAATGCAGTTTTGGCCATGTCTTCCCTTCTGAATGGTACCTGCCAGTACCCTTTCGCCAGGTCCAGGGTTGAGAATAAACCTAACCTGTCCCACTTTCTCCAGCAACTCGCTAATCTGGGGCATAGGGAAGGCATCAAAGCAGGATATGGCATTGACTTTCCTGAAGTCCACGCACAGCCATAATGACCTGTTGGGCTTAGTTATGGCCACAATGGGGCTATGCCAAGGACTCCGAGACTCCTGAATGATGCCTTATTTCAAATTTTTTGTAATTTCCTCATGGATTGCCTGGTATCTGTGGTATGGGATTCTTCTCCACTTCTTCCTCGTGATCTGCCCAACCAGGGTTATTATCTGATGAGTTATCCCTTTGGCACACCCTGGAATTTCACTACAAACATCTTGAAATTCCATAGCCAAATCCTTCAGCTCACCCTGTTGCAGGACACTCAGTTGGGCCCCAACTGGGACCTCCACACCCCCTTTATTCTGATCTAGGCCCACACCCATATCCCAACCAAACTCCTCGTCTGGAGGGAATGGATCAATCAAAAAACCATCCTGGTCCCTCCATTCCTTGAGCAGATTAATGTGGTATGTTTGCTTCTCCTTCTTATGACCAGGTTTAAAAACCTTGTAGTCAACCAGGCCAGCTTGCCTAACAACCTCGAAAGGGCCTTGCCAACACCTCAACAATTTACTCTCTGTATCTGGGAGTAACACCAAGACCTTCTGGCCTACTCGAAAACCCCTCCCCTGAGGGTTTTTTTTATCATAATAGGCCTCTCTGCACTACACTCAGATGTTCTCATGACAACTCCCCTGTTCTCTGCAACCGCTGCCTCAATTCTCTTGCATACTCCATGTGACTAGCACCCTCCTGGGGCATCTTCTCCCAGCCTTCTGTTACCAAACCCAATATGCCCCTTGGGTGGTACCCGTATACCAGGTCAAACGGGGCACACCCCAAAGATGACTGTGGGGCCTCCCATGCCACAAACAACAATGGTGGGATCATAAGGTCCCATTTACAAGGCTTGGCTTGAACACATCGACACAGCATGTTCTTTAGAGTCCCATTAAACCACTCCACCAGGCCATTGGTTTGAGGATGGTAAATGGGCGTACACTGTTGTTTGATCTGCAACACTTTACACAGACTCCGAAGGACACCTGACATAAAATTGGACCCTTGATCAGTAACAATCTCTCTGAGGATCCCCACCCAGGTCACCCATTTGAGGAGTTCTTCTGTCACCCAGGGCCGGGTGACAGTACGCATGGGGACTGCCTCTGGGAACCAGGTTGCATAATCTATGATCACCAACAAGTATTGATGCCCCACCGATCTTTTAGGGAGGGCCCCACCACTACATCAAGCACAATACGGGAGAACGGTACCTCTATTATGGGCATTGGTTGCAATGGCACTCGGGCTGGTTTGTCCGTGCTTACCTTCTGGCAAGCCGGGCAGGCTCAACAGAAATTTTCGACCTGCTCATACATCTTGGGCCAAAAACACCACTTTGTTAAATGGGCCTCTGTTTTGCTACACCCCATATGCCCACCCAGGGGATTTTCATAGGCTAACTTTAAGAGAGAAAAATAAAGAAAACTCAAAAATCCTGACAGCATCTTCTCTTTCTCCTTCTCTCTTTCTCTGTGCCCACAGTCCAGGATCTCTGGGGCTTCTTTCCTTCCCTGTTCACTTTCTGGGTCTCTTGATCACAACTCCAGCAATCGAGCATTTTGGTTTTTTTCTTCACTCCCCATTAATTGCTGTCCCACCAGCTCAACTGAGCACCAGCTGCAATCAATTAATGTGGCGCTGGGGTTTCCACTCTCACTCTCTCTCTCTCTCTTTTTTTTTTTCTCTGAGCTCCTCTGAGCTCTGAAGACCCAAAAGGTCTATTGCCCCATTCCCAGGGGCTTTAGTCCTGGCCAGCAGGCAGGGTTTTCCCCTTACTGCTGACCCCTCTTTCTCTCTTTTACTCCCCTTTTTCTTGCCCATGCCCACAGCTGCAAATGGCTCCCAGTGGCATAATTAAACCAATTCAATTCACCTGGCGAGTTGATAAAGCTCTGCTGGAGTGGATCAGGAGATCCCTCCGGAGCACCGTTGGCTGCAACAGCCAAATGGATCTCTTCGGTTGGGGTCCTCTTTGAAGCAGGTACCCCCAACCTTCCCACAGCGGTAGCAGCCTTTCCAATGCACACATTTAGCTCTTCATCCAGTGATAGGTTGTTGCTCACTGGGGATCCAAGGTAGCAGAGCTTGTCCACTGCCTTGAGAGGTGTGTTGTCAAGACTGATACATGGTGACTGGCAAACAGCCTGTCCTTGGGACCCACAGCCTTCTCAACACCCCTAGGGTGTCGAGAAGCATAGCAGGCTGTGCAGGGCCTGTGCGGGGTGGGGCAGTGAGCGGCCAGAGCACAGAGTGTGGGGCGAGCATTTATTACCCTTCATTACTGGGTTTTAACCTTTCCTTATAGACACCATTAAGCACATACATTTAAGATAAACTTTTAACATGTAATTAAAATCCATGTGCTTAAATACTTTACTGAATAGCAATGGATTGTTAAATTGTGGTCTTCATCCATTCAGGTAAAGAACAGAAGTCAGTGACAAACAGGATAGCGAATACCTCTGAGAAAATCAGCTTGTGATCTGTTTCCTACTGATGAAATGGGGACAGTTACCAATTCTCCAATACTTTGAATGCCTTGTCTGCTCAGCCTCAGATTTTCCCACTTCTTAAATTCTCCACTAGCAGAAAACCACACAAGGCATTTCTGGTGGAATGTTTTCATTTTGAAGAAGTCTAGAATATTGCCAATCTACCAATAATGTTTTCTGGGTAATACACCTTTCGTTAGGGTTTGAAGGGGAGCATAAAGAAATGATAGTTTTCCTACTCCTCACCTGAAATTCATGTTGATCGTCCAACTCTTTAGATTTCCTAGATAGTTCAGCAGATGTGGTTGATGGGCAAGAAATGACAAGGTCTGTTCCCCAAGCTGGTCCAATACCATGGTGAAAGACACAAATAGAGGCTTTGTTTTCACTGCCAAAAGTTGTACTTTTACACTGAAAAAACTTCCTCACTATGAAATCCCAGAGGAGCAAGCTTTTACCTTCATCTAATTAGTTAAAGTCAACCCTATATGACACACCTGGGGTTTGCCTTCAGTAGCTGCCTCAACCTGGAAGTTTTTCTCCATCCATACAGTGCTCCAGCAAGCTGACTTGGATGCAACCGTTTTTCATAAAACTTTTGAAAACACATGTGTCAGCTTAGTTTTTCACTCCTTGCATCATGAGAGCAGGGTCAATGTACAGATATTCAGGGAGGTTAGGGAAAGGTTAGATTGGGTTAAAAATCGTCCCCTGATCTAAGGTAAATTGGGAGGGGAGCTAGTGGGAAGGTTAAGCGGGGATCGTGGGGGCAACAGGAGTCTGTGGGGGGTTGAAGAGAACAGAGAAACCAGTGGGGGTGCACGGTGGGGCTAATATGAATCCTCAGGGCAAGCAGGGTCTGGGAGCATTTGGCAGGATTGGGGGAGCTAGCGGGGTCTGCAGGGGAGTGAAGGGATGGGAGGTTGGTGGGATTAGAGGCTCTCTGATCCTGCCAAAGCCCCCCAGGACCCCGCAGTGCCACCAAACTGCCCCCAATCATGCAAACCACTTCTAGGGCTGGTTTTACCTGGTTCACCTGTCCCAGGAGCCTGACTGAAGTAAACTGGGGTGGGGGGAGGCTTTCCCCCTCTGGGGCCAGGGCTATTTTTAGCCCCCTAACCATCCCCACCCCCAGATGAGCAACCCACACAGGGAACCAATCCCCTTCAATGCTGCCTGCCTCTTAGCCCACCCTAACTTAATTTGATCAGCTCCTGGCACTGACAAATGCTAGTAAAACTGGCACCAGGAACAGCTTATGGGATCAGGGGGGTTGGCAGGCTTGGGGAAGGGGCCAGCTGGGCCATGGTGGGGAGGTATTAGCCATCAGGGGTTTGGGGGAGGAGGAAGATCAAAATAACGCAATGCCAGGAGGTGGGGAAGAGGACAAAGGTAGGAAAAGTGCAGTCCTGGTGTTAGATACCCCTGAGGTACAGTTAATTTAGATTGGGTCAGCCATTTTTAGACTAATTTAACCTCTCTCAACTTCTGTAAGTTCACACTTAGCTTGACCTAACTAGGGATCTAAGTGTAAGGTCCACACCTGAGCAAACCAAGTTAGATCAGGTGGCCCTTTTTAATGTGCTCTAACCTCTCCCTAACCTCCCTGAAGTGCTCCAGCAGCTGGCTTGGATACAACCTTTTTCATAAACCTTTTGAAAGCACGTGGGTCAGCTTCATTTTTCGCCCTCTGCCTCATGAGAGCAGGGCCAAAATAAAACACGCCGCCCTATTTATTTTCTGTCACCCGGTGTTTGAACTGGCAATAACAAAAGGGCCAGGCCCCCAGGGTGTAAATCAGAGCTATTGTTTGTTTCTTCTTCATTAATCATGGTCTCCATCTCTACTCTAAGAAATTTGGACTCATGAATAGATCAGCTTGTTCACAGGAAACTGACAAACCCTTCGCCAGTTTCGTGCTCCCAAGCTGAGTTGTTGTAGGCAGGCATCCACGTGGGAGAAAGAAGGGAAGAAAGCTCCTTGATCGTAGAAGGCTTCTAAACATTCGGAGCCCCAGCTCCATTCCCATCTCACCAGTCCTTTGACAAGCTGCCTTAATGGATAGGCAGTGGCCTTCACTGTAGGGGCTAAATTTAAAACTTTCCTATGCTTCTCTTGTCAAAGTTAAAAGCTTTTCATGTCTGTGTTAATGTTTTTTTTTTCTGTCTGCTGGCACCAGTGACAAATACTACATCTCGCTTTGAGTAACAGTATATTGAATGGCTGGCAGAGCCAGAATAAGGCACCTGTAATTTATCTCCGGGAGTTTGGGTTGGATGACACTGCTGGGAACAGAAGGGGGCTCTGAGCTGTCACCTGATTACTAATTCTAAGATTTCTCCTCAGAGAGTGAGAAGGAGTGAGTTAGGATGAAGGGTACAAAAAGCAAATCAATAAACAGGTTAGTGTTTGCATCATTATTAACACTCAAGCTGTCAACACACCCATTGAAACTATTGCTCACGGCAGCTTCAGATTTAATGGTCAGCACCACAGATTTACTGTAAATGTTAGCTAAGGCAGAGCAAGGGGGGGTGGGGAACTCATTGACAAATAACAGAGACTTCAGTGGGATGCATGAAACCGTTTATGTGTGTGCATAAATAACGGAGAGATCACCTCGCTGAGGCTGGTGGCTTTCTGCAGTATTTCTTCCTAAGGGGTTGAACTGCATCCACCCCGCTTCTCACTTCCTGCTTCACTCACTGCAGTTTACCACAACTGTACATCAACTGAATCCCTAACCAAGCTCTGATCACAGGATCTCATCACACACCCCTTGCCAACCTGGAGAAAGGAGACAGGGGTAATTGCTGTTTTGTAACATCAAATCAGCATATTTAGGTTGCAAAGCCCTACAGAACTGTTGTCTCTCATGGACTGTGACAAAGGAGTGTGTGCAGAAGGGAAGAGCTGGCCTATATGATAGGCCCATCTTGGGAAATATGCTTGCAGCACTGCAGTTTTGTTTCCACTTGTGTGGGGGGAATGTCAGAGACAGTGAGGAGAGGGAGACTGCAAAGTTTGAAAGTAAAGAAGCACAAAATGGTAGGATTGTGAGTTTGTGACCTTGGTAGGATGTTATACAACCATTGGGAAGCCAAGGTACTTCATTCCTCCTAGTAGTAGAGCTTAAGAGAGAATTCAGTAGTTAATAGGCCACAGACTGGGCCTCTGGGCTAGATGAATCTGACCTGATGGAAGGAAAATTATATCTCTGGCTAGAAGCAGTTGTCTAGCAGAAAAAAAAGAGCTTCTGCCCAAGCTTTCTCCTGCCTCCAGAGACTATGACCCTTGCTTGCAAATCTGAGCAGAGATAGCTAGTCACACTGAGTAATCAGAGTCTATGGGCTGCGATTTGTGGACAAGCATGTTAGGCACTGGGATACAGAAATCCATCCTATTCTTGCTGATGATGGGAGCATGAGAGTTTCAAAGGAGGCTTTATTTATTTTTACTTTTTTTTTTGTTATTGATGTTCTCCTGGTTTTTTCTCCGCCCCAGGACTAAGTAATCTTAACAGAAAGAAACATTTTAAAAGAGGAATTCTTGACAGTGTCCTTTCCACTGTGACCAATTCCAGAGCTTTCTTGTAACCAGACTGTACCGAGTGACATAAATGAAGGTCCGATTGAGTGCCCCTGCTCAAACTACTGATGCAATGATAAATCTGTGGTATATTAAATTGGCTGCATGCCCATCTCTCCAGGTCCTGTCTGCATTGCCACTTTCTCAAATGCAAACCTCATAAAGATATTAAACTTGTGAAAACGAGCTGCACATAAATTCAAGCTGTTTTCACTGTGGAGGACTTTCCAGCTTGTGGTGTGATTTGGAACAGGTCCTTCTTCAGGCATACACGGCTGCTTCAATTTGGGGTTTGAAAGAGTTTATACACACAGGCACACACGCATCTATAATGTCAACAGCTGCAAACTTGCCCTGCTGTACATGTTGTCAGGCACTCATACCGCTAAAGCACCAGAAGAAATGATGTGAGGACTCAATTGTATACGATGCTGAGTGACTCTGAGAGGCATCAGACTCTCTCCACTCCCACAGATGTATATGGGATTTCAGGGCTGCACGGTACCTTGAAAGTTTGAAACTGAAGGCATCACACTGATACTCCGGCAATATCTCATTCTCATTCACAAAGCCAACAGCAGGAAAAAGCAGGCAACAGGCCTCGGGAAATACCTCACACTGTCAATTACCCACCAAGTATACAATGAGCTAGGGGGAAGCTTGGGCACTGAGGAACCTCTGAGATAAAGAGTATTTTTGGTGTAGGGCCCTTGTCTGTGGAGAGAGGCATGAACCCAAGACTTTCTGAAGCTCACAGTCAGTGGAGGAAGCAATGCAGGTATAGAAATGGACCGGCAAAGCTTTTTATTCCAACCATCTCTCCTAAAAAGATCCCAATCAAGGGAGCATCAGAAAAACCAGGCAGAATCCCAGCCCACCAACAATGGTCAGGAACATACAATGGGAACTAGAACTCAACTCCTGTACATCTGAGCTGTTTGTCTGCAGCAGGGTGGTTAGCTGAACTGCAAATTTGCGATGGAGGAGCAAAATTTGCACAGGAAGGTGCACCAACAGACATGGAGGCTCCTTTGTCACAGTCCATGAGAGACAACAGTTCTAAAAAAACACTGGGGAAAAAAGCAGCACAGCACATGCCACAGGAGTGTGCATCAGTAGACATGGAGGCTCAGTCCTCCAGGGAGATGCTCTGACTGCTGGTGAGTGCCCCCCCCCTTCTTTAGTTCTGCCCCAGCTTCTCCAATACACTGAGAGCCAAGAGAAGCAAGGAAAAGGCAGCTTGTCCTACAGGGCCGTGCCAGGGGGGGCAACTGCCTGGGGACCCATGGAGCTGGGCTGGCTTCGCGTCCAGCCACTTGCCACCCACACCCCTGCCACCGCTGCATCTGGGCCCCACACAGGCTGATTTGTCCTGGCCCCTGCACCCTGTTATGATTGTCTCTGTTGCCTGAAGTGGGGCATTTTGCCCCGCACTGAAGCGCATGTGCAGGGGTGTGCACAGCAGCAAAAAGTGGCACTAATTTTTGTGGCTACTATTTTTGCCACTGCAAGTTCATGCCCCAAAATATTGTTTCAATCTCCTGTGTTTGGCCAGGCTCTCTAGAAGCTCTAAAACAAATAAGGAAATTGAAACGATGGCATTTTTTAAAGAAGGGTTAGTGCCACAAGCAGAGAGCTGGAACTGTGTCATCTCTGTGGTGTTCAGCTTGAATACCCCTTGAAGCATGCAGACCAGAGATCATTTTGCTTTCTTTAATTTGCTTGTTATTGACTAAAGGAAAAACAATCCCACTTGCAAGTGTTAATTGGAGTGAGTGGTATCTGAAGATTTTTGTTTAAACTTTAAAAGAAGCCTGTCCAGTGGGTGCTGTTCGATGATCAAAACCTTGCTGCACAGAGCCTTGATGTTAAAAAGATAACCCGTGGTAGAGAGTCACTGTCAGTTAGTGAGATATTTGGACAAGGTGACCTCACAGAATGCACATTAGCTATCTTATCGGCCAATAAACTGTCTCACTGCTGTACATATACATATGCCCTGCATATTGAAGGGGAAGATTAGCTTGATTATCAATGGGGGGATGAGCCAAACAATTACTTTCATTATTGAATATTCCATTAATTATTCAGGAGGTGAATCAATTATTCATATCTCATTTAAACTAAGGGGGGGAAAAAAAACATTGCCACTTGACAGAGCCTTTTTCAGTGTCTTTGGAAACAACTGTGATTCTGTCATGGCAGGACAGAATTCTTTTGAAAAAAGAAATTTGTCCAGAAATGATCCTCATGAGCCATTCATTCTTAAATACCAGTGCAGAACCAAAGACTAAAGCCAGGAACAGTCAATTACTCTGGAGTCTTTCTTGGACTCGCACAGCTTATTATAACTGTTGTGATTATTATGAAGAATAATAATAATAATAAATATTTTAAATGTGAAATTCAAATTTCAGTTCAGTAAAATGCTCCTATTCAGGTAAGTGTTTGTGCTTAGCTTGAAGTTTTGAAGTCAAAGAGAGTTAAGTGCTGTCTGGAATCTGAAATTGATGTAAACATGCCCTTAAGTGTTTTCCTAAAACTCTCTTGTGGGGAAGAATGTCATGTGGAAAGCAGATTTAAAATGCTCTTTCACAAGCTGCATAACCTGGCACATGGTTTTTTCCACTGGGGTTGGTTACTATTTTAATGCAATGTAGTTTAGTTATTTAAGGCTAGTTTTTCAAAGTTGGTTAGATGCCTGTATCCCACTCCACCAGACTGCGAGTTGGTCACCTACAGACCTTTATCAATCTGGCCCTTAAACCCAGCATTTACTAACTGCTCTATCTGTCCTTTCATTACCTAAAAATCTGTTGTTTTGTTCAGGTCAAAATCGGATGCCTCAGCTCTCAGAAGGAGTATACGTAGAATCAGCAGAGGTGGGAAGAGATGCAGGGGGCCACAATCTCATATCATTAATATTCTAGGTCACAAGGTCTTTGTTGAATAATAGCTCTCTGCTCTTAGTTTTAATACATTTGATTGTCCATGAGGGATCTAAAGTGACTCCCAGTATAAGAAAGGGTGGAACTAGTCCTGTATGAGTGAATGTCAGCTAGGGAAGCTATTTTGAAGGGCACAGACTTTTCCATACCTTCCAGAAGATTTCATCCTCATAGCGAAGTGCTGGGGATGCTTCAGAAAACCCTGGGCTAGAAAGCAAAGTACTATGGATTGGAAACTTAACCTTGAGTTTTTAGTATTTTTGCTGTATTCATGCAAGTGGAAATCTGCATAGTTCCTATATTTAAATGCAGCGTACATTAAAATGCCTAGGGCAAGATCCCCACGTGGTGTAATTTAGCATTGCCCTATTGAAGTCAATAGGACCAGGCTAATTTTACATTAACGGACAAATTTAGTCCCATCAAATATTTTCCACAGACTCTAGAATGCAACTGCCAACAATGTTCTGAAAGATGAAAACCAGCATACTTTGCTTTCCTGTTTTGAAATGTTTTCTGTAGACTAGTTTCCCCTTTGGACTCCAGAAAACACTTTCCAGCTACAAGGACATGCCTTGCTCATCCTCAGTGCTTCTGGGAATACTACTGTGATTATGCTAACATCGTGATGACTCAGATTGGGAGGCAAAGGACAGTCACTCAGATCAGGTTGTCCATTGCTAGCATTAACATTTCATATTAACAACTATCCCAATGGAGCCACCTTCTCTCCTTGCTGCTTTTGAAAGCCAAGACCGCATTAAGCAGAGGAATGTGCCTTCGTACTTGAAACATTAACCCAGGTGTCAGGAGACTGGGGTTCAGTCTTTTGCTCTGCCACTGACCTCCCAAGATTTCAATTAGGTCATAAGAGATTATTGAGACAGCTCGGCTCCCATTTAAGTTCAGAATAGGGGCCAGATTTTTAAAGAGCCCCCAGTTGCCAGTCTATCTCATCCTGACGCTGTCTGAACAAATTTTCAACATGCCTCAGCACCCAAGATGCTGAGCTCTTTCAGAACATAGATTCATAGATTCATAGACAGTAGAGTCGGAAGGGACCACAATGGGTCATCGTGTCCGACCCCCTGCCCCTGGCAGGAAAGAGGACCAAAGTCAGATGACCCCAGCCAGGTGACTATCTAGCCTCCTCTTGAAGACCTCCAAGCTAGGTGATAGCACCACCTCTCTTGGAAGTCCATTCCAGATCCTGGCCACCCTTACTGTGAAAAATTTCTTCCTAATATCTAACCTAAATCCACTCTCAACTAGTTTACACCTGTTATTCCTAGTCACTCCCTGGGGCACCCTAGTAAAC
>NW_005841865.1:871274-887299 GCF_000455745.1 Alligator sinensis
CACAAATGTGTTCTTTGATTATTTTCTCTAGCATTTTCCCAGGGATAGAGGTAAGACTGACTGATCTAAAGTTACCTGGTTCATCCCTTCTCCCTTTCTTGAATATGGGCACCACATTGGCCCTTCTCCAGTCCTGAGGGACCTGGCCGGAGCACCACGAGTGCTCGAACAGCTGTGCCAGTGGCTCAGCTATGACACTGGCCAATTCTTTCAGCAGCCGTGGATGGAGGTCATCCGGACCTGCTGACTTGTACCCATCCAGCTACTCCAGGAGCTCCTTAACTATTTCAGAACTAACCGGAGGCGGACTGGTGCCATGTGGACATCTGTCAATGATCAAGGTGGGGGAATTGGCTTGGTCGGTACATAGAAATACTGAAGCGAAGAACTCATTGAAGAGCTCTGCTTTTTTCCCCGCGTCAACCACCAACTGTCCTGATATGTCCTGCAGGGGCCTATGTTGCTCTGAGCTTTCCTTCTGCCTGCTATATACCTGAAGAAGGACTTCTAATTGTCCTTAATTGTTGAAGCCAGCCTGAGCTCAAGCCCGCCTTGGCCTGTCTAACTGATTCCCTGCAATAGCGCACCAGGGAGATATATTCCTCCTGGGTGGCTGCTCCCTGCTTCCATTACCTATACATCTCTTTCTTTGCCCCCAGACTCTCCTGGAGTTCCCTGTTCAGCCAAGGGGCTTTTTTGCCCCCTTACCTCCCTTCCTACGTAATGTGATAGACTCCTTTTGAGCCCCAAGGATCACTCCCTTGAGATACCTCCAACCCTCCTGGACCCCCATATGCTCTATGTTCTTGAGTTGCATCGCCTCAGTAACTAGCCTTCTAAGCTTGCTAAAGTTGGCCCTTCTGAAGTCCAACACCTTAGCCCCACTAGTTACTTTACCCACTCTTTGCTGGATAGTGAACTCAACCAAGTGATGATCACTATCTCCCAGGCTACCATGTACTCGCATGTTCCCCACAAGATCATCCGCTGTTGCTAAGACCAGGTCAAGCAAGGCCTCTTATTTTGGTGCATGAATGGATGCTGAGTTTTTAAAATTCTAGCTCCAGCTGTGGGCACTGAGAAAAGTGCACTTTTGAAAAATGAGACCTCCATTCCCTGTCTATAAAATGGGGATAATAATCCTTTGCTTCCCCCACCCTTTGTCTGCATTGTCTATTTACACTGAAAGCTCTTTAGCACGGAGCTGTGTGCCTATGTATGTACAGCTCCTAGCACAGTTCAGCCTCAATCCTGATTGATCCCTCTAGACACTAATGTTATAGAAAAAAATGACGGCACCAACATGCAGCCAGTACAAGAAGGCCAAGATCTAAAAATCCCACTCTCCCATAGTTAATAAAACTCCATAAGGGCCATGCCAGCTGGCAGCAGCTGCTTGAAGTATATAGGAACAGAAGCGAGTAACAATTTTTTAGTTCAAAACAAATGGGTCCCTGGGACATTTAGCATCTGGGAATGCTAAACCCACTGTTTCATCCATCTTGTTCTCCCATTCAGTTGCTTGTTTTCTATACCTCTAAATCCATCCTTCTGGGACTCTTGATTTTGCACAGGCAAAAGAGATTGTATATTGGAAACAAAAGATCAATTATTGAATGATCAAACCCGCCATTTGTTTGTTAGATTGGCTCTCAAATAGTCCGATTAATTATAACTGATATAATTATTAAGATACACTGGTAGTCATCTCCTCTTTCAGATAGAAGGAGAAAGTCTTTCCCTCTGCTTTGCTGTCATAGTTGCAGCCTTATCCAACAGGGCGATTTATCTCTGTCAAGCCAGTAAAATGATAATGCCAATTAAATCACACAAGTAATTGCTGTTGTATCCCCATGGAATTCCCCAGGCATATTCAGGTGGAATATGAATGAGGGCTGGACCGAGAAGGGTGGTCCATGCTATGTGGAACTTTTAGCCCCTGGTGAACAGTTCCTCCATATTTGATCATTACAATAGTGGCCTAAAGGCACAGGGAATGAGGCCACATGCACCAGTCCACAGGTAGTTGAAAGAGTGCATTAGTATGGCTAGGAAAGGAGAAATTCGTTTTGCCTTGAACAGCAGTGTTATTGGGAAGGCTTACCAGGGAGTCAGTCACTACCTGATTGCCCCTTTTGTTTTCTTCTTTCTCTGTCATTTTGCCTTCATTCCCCTCTCTTGTTCTTCTGCTTCCTTAATATATCCTTCCTGTGGCTCCTGTATTGCTTTGCTTTGCCTATGGACACAAGAACTAATTCAAGCCTATGCAGAATGAGGTCTCTATTGCTAACTCCTGGATTGGAGGATGTGCTGCAGGTCAATACGCTGCTGAAGGACAGATCAGAAGCACATGAATTTCTCAGGTTAGAAGCTAACATGCATGACCCACTTTGTATGCACACACATGTGCACACACATGTGTTTATATGAACTACATGCCCTATTATAAAATTACTAAATCTATCTATAATAATCAATGTATGTGCATGTGTGCAAAATAATTATTTTGTTGGTCCAGCTGGTCCAGAGGGACTCTTAAATATAACTTGCATAAAAGTAACTGTTGTGGCTGCTGCTAAGACAGAAAAAAAAATGTCCAAACCACTTGCTCATTGCCCACTGCATGATCTTGCAAATAAATGTCTTTATATCTGGATAGAAACTGCATTAAAAGGACAGAATAGTCTAACCCAATCTTGCACCTTATTCAATTAAACACTGTGAAGGCAGGAATGTAACCTTGTTAATATCATATACATTAGTGGGAAGGGGGACAGAAAATTAAGATATACTTCGTGTTGTTGCTAATTAGAAAAATTGAGACTTTGCATCTGTGTAATGCAGAGCAACATGTGGCATTAACAGATGTGAACTCATTACACAGCTGCATCCAAGGAAATTGTGCTGCAACAGTGACAAAAATCTCAAAATCAGATTGCTCCAGATAAGTGTCAAATACCTCAGCCACGCATTGGTTTCTCCTTCCCCCCTGCAAAATAATTTTTTTCACCTTTCTCGCCTTAGAAACAGCTGTTGAGAAGATGGGATCAGTTTCATTCCTAGAGACTAAAACCTCCTGGAAATCTTAGAGCAGGGGTGAGCAGCCCACAGTATGTGTGCCACAAGTGGTAGGGGCAGCCTGTGTGTGTGACATATGGCAGATCAAGGAGGGAGGAGAGAACACAGCAACAGACAGGGCAAGGAGCAGAGTAACAGATCTGGCACCGGAAAAGGATCAGAGTGGCACTCAAGGTGGGTTTGGGGCTTACCTAATGGCATCCCTGCCAAAAAGAGATGCCATTAAGTGTCCCTTTGTGCCAGATGTTTTGTTAAGGCCCCCTGGCTTAGAAAGTAGTCCATTTAGGGATAATTCTGATTATGTTCTTGTCTAATTATAGAACCATAGGCTTGGAAGGGTCCTCAAGCATCATCTAGTCCAACTCCCTACACAGATGCAGGATGCCCTATTCCTATACCATTCAGGGCACGTCTACACGTTTGCTTCAACATGGGCTACTGGTGCTTCCCCAGTGGGGGGGGGGGTCCCCTGCAGCTGATCATGCCAACTGGGGCAGGGGGTCCCCCCGCAGGTGAGTGCACCAAACCAGAAGTGCCAGCAGCACATCCGGAAGTGGAAATGCCAGCAGCGCTTCTCCTGGCGCCCCCCACTCCCCGGCCAGTGCTCTCAGGGTGGGAGCCAGTGCTCCCGCCTGTCCGTCGCCTGAGCAAGGAATGCTGGCTGTCAGGGTGTGCACCAGCACTCTCAGGGGTGCACATACACCCCACATACCCATGTGTCGCCACTGTACTTTAATGTGCAGTAGCCTATTTTACTATGCATTAAAGAATTTAATAAAAAACCATGCAAATATGTTAATGCACAGTAAAATAGGCTACTGCACATTAGCATCACTAACAAAACATGTACTTTTGCTATTGTGCATTAGGGCAGCCTAATGCTCATTTATTTAGTGCCTTACATTGGAGGTACTAAATGTAATTTGTGTTAGGAAAAGTGCATTAATGCACATGTAGATGTGTCCACAGATAATTATCCAGTCTCTTCTGAAAAACCTCCAATGAAGGACAGCTTCTGTAGACAGCTTACTTTATTGCCCTGCTGTTTTGTCAGAAAGGAAAGTTTTTCTGTGAAATTTAAACTAAATCTGCTTTGATGAAGTTTAAATGCATCCTGGTCTGCTATTTGCACTAGTGTCCCATTTGGAATACAGATCCTGCTGTAGTACAAGGTGTAGATAAAAGCCCTTATATCAACTTTTATATATTCTATATCTCACCTTTGATGCATAGTGGAATTATCTGAATGAAAACAAGGTATTTCAAATGCTTCTTCACCTGTACTTCCTACTCATTCTTCACCTCTGCTGACAGCAGCCAGCTCATTTCTGGACTGGCTTGAGACCCAGGATAGAAGAGAGAGAAGGCTTTGTGTCCTACCCATTCACTGGCTGCCCCAGTGCAAGCTAAGGCAGCCTTGAAAACAGTGCTACAACACCTTCTCTGAAGACTGTTTTGATCCTGCCCAAACTGATTTTGATCCTGCCCAGCTTTGCTTTGAAGCAATTCCAACCTCAACTTTTTATAGTAAAAATCATCCTTAAAGACATACTAGCAACAGTTGTTAATGCAACAGAGCATGGTATCCCACTTGGACTGGAACAGGCCAGGTCACAGAATAAGCAACTTTCAGCTGGAAACTTCATGCATTCTTTCTTAAGGACATAGGATGCTAGACAGAATTACAGCAGAAAATTCCAAAAAATGAGAGATCTAAAGATCAAACTAATCTGTTTAGAAACCAACACACTCCTTTCCCTCAGTAGTCTTTACAGGTGCAGATCAAAAGGATATGCCATTTTTTCATTCAAAAGTACTTCTAGCCAATAAAATACAGTTGGTGTCTACTGTAAGAATGAGCATGCAAAAAGTAACTTCTAGGACTGTGCGAAGCTTCGGTCGCTGATTCAATTCGGCGGAGATTCGGCCCGATTCAGTGTCCAAATCTCAGAATCTGAATTTAATCAGGAGTCCCTTTAACCTCTCCGAATTGAATCGGAGAGATTCAGCGATTTGGACATAGACACAGCTTTAAATGTTTTTTCTACATACCTCAAGGTACCAGGTGGCTCATGAGTGCTGCGATAGTGGGGCGGATGCAGCATCCCACAGGAGCTTGGAGGGGGGGGGTCCCCAGCGCACTCAGCAGCAGACCCATAAGTGGACCAGAAGCACTTCCAGTCCACTACCAGGTCTACCGGGGAGCATGCAGGGGGCCCCCCCCCACACTCCCCTGGCTCAGCAACTGGTGCCTCCTGGGTCTGAGGGACACCCAGGGTCCCCCCATGGCCAATTGCCGAGCCAGGAGTGCGTAGGGGGGGCCCCCAGCATGCTCCCTGGCGGACCCAGAAGTAGACCAGAAATACTTCCGGTTCACTTCCGGGTTTGCCACCAAGCATGCGGGGGGCCCCCCACACTCCTGTGGGATGCTCCATCTGCCCCAGCATTGCAGCGTTCATGAGCCACGTCTGGTACCTCAAGGTATGTAGAAAAAACATTTAAAGCTGTGCCTATGGTCAAATCACTGATTCTCTGAATCAGCATCAAATCTTTGAATTTCGCCAAATTAAATTGGGACAGTGATCCGAATCAACAAATTGAATCACTGCCCCTGATTTGGGCCGAATCCAAATCATATAGGGCCCGTTTCTTACACCCCTAGTAACTTCTGGGACAAATAAAACCCTAACTGTTGGACTAAAATATTGTAGCAAACAGGTCTCTGATACTTAGGATCCTACAGCGTGTGAATTATCCTGAAGCATAATAGAGTAAGTCTGTATAAAGTCAACTCTTTTGGGGCTGTGTCTACATGAGAAGCTGACTTTGTAGTTGTTACTGCATGCTCATTTAGTATTTCCATGCGCAAGTACTAAATGATGGCATTACTGAGCAGTGGTGTCACTTCATAGCTTTTGGTGATGCTGACTGTGCAGTGGCTCGTTAGTACTGCGTAGTAGTGTTGCATCCCACGGTGTGCCACATAACGCTACTGTACAGTAGTAATCAGCTAGTAAGCAGTAGTAACGAGCTACTGCTCAGTCAGCATCTTATGTAGATGCAGCCTGGCATCAAGAAACTGAGGTGTGTCTATTGCATAATCAAAAAATATGTGACAAATCAGCAAAACAGTTAAGCCTGTACTTAGGTTTTGCTTCAGCAAAGGCATTAAGTGTACAAATCTATGCACAGAATGCATTCCCTTGCATGCTTCAGATAGGCTCTCACCAGCTGAAATATGCAAAGAGATTTTTTTTTTCTAGTGTAAAATTATAGCCAGTGAGTACAACATGGCTGCTCTAGAAAAGCTCTTAATTGCACTTGTGTGGGCAAACTGGAAAAGAGTGGGATAGTATGGATTTAACATAAACCATCCTGGGCAGTCCTTTGTATCAATGCCCCCTTCCTGCACCCATGTTTCAAGACTCTTTTATTCTCTCCTTGCTTGTATTGTGTGCAGCATATGATCCTGTACCCTTGTACCAGCTTGCTGAGGCCTTCAGTCCCTTTGTGCCAGATGTTTCGTTTCACAGACTTAAGGGTCACTTTTATTGTGGTCGCTGTTAAATGAAATCACAAAAGCAATTTAAAATCACTTAAGCACATCATGAAAGATGCAATATGGGGAAAGGGCTGTGAATAATGGTTAGCCTCAAGCATTGCAACAAAGGAGGTGACTGTTTCCCTTTCCTTGGTCTGTATCCTTCATTCTGATTTCTTCTTCTGCCTAGGTTTTGTGCAGAAACTCATCATAGTAGCAAAACCCTGCATCAGATTGCTAATGCCTCTAAGTATTTATTCTTCGTGGACAATGCTCTTTTACCTTAATGAATTCCAAGACACAGAGAGAGTTTAAAATGGAAACTGTTATCTTACAGCACTGATGATACAAGGGCTGGTAAATAACAATACAGTGATACCTATCTCCCTATGAAGTGACTAGCTGCTGGTGGGAAATAAATGTCACTCCACTCTGTGAACTTTAAATTCTGTTTTATCTGATCATCTAATGCTCAGCCACAACTTCCATGCTGTCTCCAACCTCTGCACCATTGGCCCAGGGAGACGGATACAAAGCAAGAGGTGATCAAAATGAGTCTGACTCTTCATAAAAGTCATTCCATCCCTTAGCAACTCCATCTCCTGCCCACAATTCATCATTTCAGGTGTAGCCAGGGACACAACTTATATGCCACAGAATACAGAGTCTTTTTATTGATTTCTCCAGAATCATATTTGCAGTGGCAGTGGAGAGGATGGTTCATCCTTCATCAAGCCGTTCATTACCACAACATTAGCTCTTTCTATCAAAAAGCCTGGTAGTTGGGAAAATGATCATCTTGGACAAAATTCTGCCTAGATGTAATGGAACCTAGGATTCAAGATAGACCAAGGCTCAGCATCTACAGTGGGGGCAGCTTTCAAAAAAGTCTCAGCACCCAGAAGTACTCATTACTTGTATTACAGCCACACATAGAGACCAGGATGACATTGTGTTTGGGACTGCATAAATATATTTTAAAAGGTAGACTCTATCCCTGGGAGCTTGCAATTTAATGCGAGACTAATGGCCAGATTTTCAAAAGAGCTCAGAAACCAATGTGCTAAGAGCCTTTAAAAGTTGAGTCAATTATGTTGGCACTTAAATGGAAGCTGAGTACTTTTGATAATTCAACCCATTGTGTACTGACTGGATGACTGCAGGTGGGAGTAAACTTATCATCTACCATACAATCAATGTCCCATGCTAATTACCTGTAGCAGTAGACAAACTGAACCCTCAAATCTGAATATGATCCAAACACTAGAGAAAGGTGGGTCCAGATGTGCATTTCATGATTCAGGTTCATCTTGGCCCTTGACCCTTCATGTGGATGTGTCTGTCCTACTGGGTGCATGCAATTAATGTGAAGCAATAAAATTCGGAGCAGTTTGAGCCAGAGTAAACTACTCCCAGGTGTAGCATCTATATGTGCGCCCAGGACAGAGGCAATTTGAGCTGGGGCAGAGGAGGAATGGGCTGGCACTAGGCACAGGGGGTCAGCCCTGGGCTCTGGCTGGTGGCATTAAGCAGCAGAGGAGCTGGCTAGGGTACAAGGGTGCTGAAAGTATGGAGCTGTATGACTAGGCAACAGGCAGGAATCTGGTCCTTCATAGATTTCATAGACATCAGGGCTGGAAGGGACCTCGGAAGATCATCGAGTCCAGCCCCCCGCCCAAAGGGCAGGAAGTCAGCTGGGGTCATAGGATCCCAGCAAGATAAGCATCCAGTTTCATCTTGAAGGTGTTCAATGAAGGCGCTTGAACCACCTCCGGTGGCAGGCTGTTCCAGACCTTGGGGGCTCGGACAGTAAAGAAGTTCTTCCTTATGTCCAGCCTGAAACGATCTTGAAGTAGTTTGTGACCATTCGACCTCGTCATCCCTTGGGGCGCTCTGGTGAACAAACGTTCCCCCAGATGCTGGTGGTCACCCCTGATAAACTTGTAGGTGGCCATCAGATCACCCCTGAGCCTGCGCTTTTCCAGGCTAAAGAGCCCCAGGGCTCTCAGCCTGTCATCGTAGGGTCTGCTTCCCTGACCTCTGATCATGTGCGTGGCTCTTCTCTGGACTCTCTCAAGCTTCTCCACATCCTTTTTGAATTGTGGAGCCCAAAACTGGACACAGTACTCCAGCTGCGGCCTCACTAAGGCCGAGTACAGGGGGAGAATGACGTCCCGGGATTTGCTTGAGAAGCATCTATGGATGCAAGCCAGCGTTTTGGTCGCTTTACTAGCCGCCGCAACGCATTGCAGGCTTATGTTCATCTTGTGGTCAATGATGACCCCCAAGTCTCTTTCTTGCATAGTGCTAGCCAACATAGCACTGCCGAGCCTATAAGGATGCTGCGGGTTTTTTTTCCCAAGGTGGAGAACCTTGCATTTATCGGCGTTGAACACCATCAGACTTTCGTCCGCCCACTTGCTGAGCCTGTCCAGGTCAGCCTGGATAACCTGCCTGTCTTCTGGTGTGGATGCTTTGCCCCAAAGTTTGGTGTCATCGGCGAACTTGGCCAGTCCGCTTCTGACTCCAGTGTCCACATCATTAATGAAGATGTTGAACAGTATGGGTCCAAGGACAGAGCCTTGGGGGACCCCACTGGTCACAGGACACCACGATGAGTGACTTCCATCGATTACTACCCTCTGGGTCCTTAGCTGGTTTTGTTGACCAGATGCAATTTATGCCCACAGTCAACATCTACACATGTCTTTAATCACAGTAAATTACCCCGGTGTAAGGTAGTACTGTCTCCAACTATCTTACTATGGCATTACTGATAGTCTTACTACAATTATCTGTAGTATCTTACTGTGGCATTAATTATTTTACTGCAGCCTAATATGTATAGATGGTGATGCTTTACTCCACAGCGAGTCTACTCTGCAGTTAAGCACATGTGTAGATGCAGCCACTGGGCACATCTACACAAACACTACTGGGCAGTCATTACTGTGCATTTATTGAGTACTTGTATTAGCAAGTAGTCAATAAATGCACAGTAACTGGAGTTACTGCCCAGTAGCACTGGCAAATATCTTTTAGGTGACACTACTGTACAGTAGCCTAATACTGCATAGTAGCATATTAAAGCTGTCTGCACTGTGACACGCTAGTGCACAGTACTTTTCATCTACTGAGTAGTTAGCAGCACGTGTAGACATGCCCACTGTGTACAAAATGGATCCCTTAGAACCACTATATGCAAGCTTCTTTACTGGAGAGAAACAGTGCAACTG
Organism: Alligator sinensis; assembly: GCF_000455745.1. Lineage (NCBI taxonomy): Eukaryota > Metazoa > Chordata > Crocodylia > Alligatoridae > Alligator > Alligator sinensis. The sequence continues at coordinate 881,130 of NW_005841865.1, forward strand.
TGTGAACAACAACTACTGGGCAAGGTGAAAGAAAACATAAGTGGTGGTGATGGGAAGTGCATGCGTGTTGTGGGTAGAAGACTCTGAATACAGTCTCTGCATTACTTTGTTGGTTAGAGAGAAGGGAATGTGGTGGTACAGAAAGGTGAATTTTTCCTATGCAAGATTCCATTTGCTGCCTTGCATATGATATCAGAAATTGAATATAGAAATCCTGAAAGTAACAGGAAGGTCATCACAAAGATAGCAGGTAAGATGGCACCAAAGGGAGACCTTTTGTGCTCTTCCCTCAAGAAACTACTCAATAAATGCTTTTAACATATCCCTAAAAAAAATCTCATGAAGCCTAGGCATGATATTAACATTCCTCACATTTTCAATTAGCCCAAATGATCTTGTTAAAAACTATTAATAAACCACCTTTAGCTGAGGGCAAGCACACCACCTGTTTGTAGCACGAAGACAAGCCAGCTCTGGTAGAGTGAGAGCATCAGTGAAAAATTAACTGCCTGAAATTAACTTTAAGCGTCCGAGTGATTAAACCATTGTGCTGTGATTGTGTACGATACTCCCTTTCTTCAGCAATTAAGGCTGTATTGATCTGATAATGTGAGGAAAGGGACTAGCAGAGTAACACTCATTCAGACTGCCATAATGAAGAGTGATCATCTATTGTTCCAGAGCATGCAGTGTTCTGCTGGAGGGTTTGCTTACAGACATAGCACACCACTCTTTTTCCTCCCATTCTCCTCCCTCTCTCTAAATAATCCACACATGCATAGCACACAAGCATCTTGATCAAATATCCGCTTAAAATTAAAAAAAAATCAAGCAGTACACTGGCTTCAAGTGGCTCTTTAAAGAGGCTAAGATGAAAAGCAATGTCTTCCACCAGCCTTTAATGTTGATCAACACAGATTTTATATTTGCCATTCATCCGGTCAAACTAGTAGGAAAAGGGAAGAAACAGAAGGGTAAGCAACATGCTTGGAAATGCACATTTCACACCTCAAAACAAGCTTGGATCCCCCCCTTACTAAGCTCCAATTGATTTTGTTCAACTCAACAATAATGAAAATCAGGCATGAGTTTTTTCTGCAGAAATGAACATTTCCCAGGAGAGTTTTTTTGGGACACCTAATGGACTTCTACACAAGTATCTGAATTAGGCCAGACTGTCTTATTATCACCCTTCTTAGGATCTACCTGTACTAGTAAACTGATCCAATCATTTTCCATTGAATCTAAGAGCCTTTTCCTTGATTTGACTAGGGATTGGTTCCGGTCTAAGTGAAAAGATTTTGCAAAAGCTATTTGTTGGAACACAAGCTTTAAGTTGCACATGATGTCTTTCATCCATATAGAACATGTGTCCAAGATACTTATCAAGTGGTGTTTGTACCAATTCATTACAACATCTAGAAAGAAGTCTCTCTTTGACTGAGATCCAACCGAAAAGTACAGGCTCTGAGAGTTTTGTCACATGATGGACAAGATCCTCCTGTTGCAACTGTACCTTTCAGACAGTCATCTTATCTCTCTCCTACAACGTAGAGCCTTACGTATGGAAATTATCCCCAAACCTCTTGATTTGCAGCAGCAATACTGGGATTGATGTCTCAGATGTTCCAGAGTGCGCTGCTACATCTATGGTTGTAAGGAGTACTCATCTGTCAAGCAGCATTGCAGTACTCAAGCAGCCGGGCGCACTAGAGGCAAGAATCTTCACCAGGGAACTGATTTCTCTGCAAGTGTTCCCTATGACCTCTGACAGAACCACAATCTGAACTGACTGTATCCCAAATTTCACTATATTAGCATCCCCCAAACACACATTTTACTTTTTTGTTTGCTCTCTTCTTGCTTGTTTTGATTCTTGATTGTATGTACAAGCAGCATTCCCCAAATAGTTGGGAAGGAGTTCCCGCTTGACACAGAAGTCACATAATTTCCCCGTGATTTTCTTGTGTCTTGCAACTTGATCTTACTCGACGGCTAAGAAGTGCCACTAACTAACTTTGCATGGGGTGTCCAAAATCACAATGCCACCACTGTCCATTAGGTAAATTATAGCTAGACATAGGCAGTCCTAAAACTATGTTAAAGGTTATTTTGCTTAGTCATTCTAGCTTTAAATTTTAAAAATGACTCATAAATTGTATCAGTAGTTTGTATTTTAGGATCCACGCTACTCAAAAGAATGAAGAATTTTGAGAATCAAGCATTGAAGATTTGGAGGAAAGGATATAGGTTTCTGTAATGATCTTGTGAAGACCATGGAATTCAACATTTGGAGAAACACAGCTGGGATGAAACCACACTTCTCTGGAAAACATGGGAATTGGGAAGCATCACATACCTTCCCAACACTCTAACAGTGTTACAGGTCCAGACAACTCAGGACCTTTCAAGACTGCAAGAGTGACTGTGTCTATGTGAAAACCGGCATAAGCAGGAGTCATTTTTCGTTAGCAGAGTGGATCTTTGTACTCTACAGAGTGATGGACAATGAAGAATGATACTTCCCGCTTCTCATAGGTTTTTTTTCCTTGTGTGTCAGGACAAAACTTAGAGCACAGAAAGAGCTGAGTTGCAGCCTCCTACATACAATCTGTGACAGAACCAGAAACAGAACCCAGAAAGGCTGAACCCCAGCCTAACCCATTAATCCCCAAACCATCCTTCTTCTCATAACACCACGGCTTCCTTGGGCTCTCTTCATACATTCCTTATTCCTATAGAGTGCCTTTAGAAGAAAACAGGCATTCTACCACCCTTGAGAAGGCAGGATTGTGCCCTTGATTTGCTTTGCAAAATTATGTAAAAAACATCAGATCTGCCTGAGCCTCATGGATCATTGGGTTGGTATGATTAAGGGCCTCTAGTGTCTACAGGCAGAAGCACGCTGCACAGTGAGGTGCCTAGCACTGTGTTCAAGTCACCTTTTACTCCCCAACCTGAATGACCAGTTACCCACTTACAGCTGGTGGTAGCTTTCAGCAGAAGTCTGGAGCAAGGCTTCAGCTCACACCTGAGAACCCAAGAGCAAGATATATGAGCTATTTTGCCACCATAATCGCACAAAACTATATATAGCTACCTTATTTCTAGTCCTATTTTATCATCCGCAAGGGCACAGCCTCACCATAATACAGCCAGTCGCCTTTGTCCTAGGCCAAGCAGATATTATGAAGGTAGTCAACTTATCTAACCATCCTACTAAACATTAAACTCTGTTCTCTCTTCTGGTATAGAGTACCATTGATCTCCTTGTCTTAGACCTAACCTCCCACTGACAGCTGGCATGTATAGCCACTGCTCACCTCTACGTTTTCTGTGAACAGTTTCCATCTGTGCTGCTGTTGTCCCTGGATGTTCAACTCCAGGGTTCTGAATCATGGAAATAGCTAGAGTTAAGTAAAAGGGAGCACAGAACACTTTTAGACCTCCTATGATAGCAAACTTTTTCTTTTTTCTCTCTCTCTCTCTAACTTGCTCTCTGTCCTGGTCAAACCCAATGTTACACAACAATTAATGTCAGAGCACAGTAAAGGGTTAAATATGAAGCTCTGGAACAATCCAGTCAGTTGTGCCAGACTACTGCCCTTTTGCCTCTCCTTTATCCCTAAACTACATACACATTGTATGCATTCCTCTCCAGTTAACCCCATTAAGCTTTGACCTGAACTAGATATAGAACTAAATATGTGTGCACCTGTCCTCCTATAATGACCTGCTATTATCATTTTCCACCCCTCTTTTTGATTGATGGATATTATATGCATAATGACCCTCAGGATTTTTCCCCCCTTTTTGTTAGGCTTTGCTAAAGCAACCTGCAAATTAATTTAATATCCTCTTTTGGTTGGGAGCTATGAAACCAGGGCTCGAGGCTGATGATGCGTAAACCATTTGTGGCATGTATTTAATCTCCGGACAATGGATAGAGATGTTAGTGCATGCTACACTAAGTTCTATTTACGCTGGCTATTAAGTGCAGTCAAGCTGAAGGCAATCGGAGCACATTACAGGGCCTAATGGGAGAGGAAGCTAAACAACAGTACATTAAAGACTGAAAATGAATTAAGAGGGAAGCATGGTAGAGAAAGCAGACAAGTAAAGGGCTTTGTATATAGATAACTCTTATTGACAGCACAAATATTCATGTACTCTGAGTTCCCAAATCCAATTTTGGTATTGGATACCACTCTGGAGGGAATGTTTTGAACTCCATTTTCATGAAGATGCAAAATGACTTGCAATCAAACCGTTCCCTCCCCCATCTCAGCCGTGGTAAATTTCATAACATAATTCTGGGAAATGCATCTCTGTGGTAGCTCAGCTACCTTGCAAAGCTAAGCCAGACCCCTCTCAGATACTCAAATCAACCTGACTTTGCTCTCCTTGGCCTGCTAGGGAAATATGATCGCTGTAATGTTGGAAGGTACAGTAATTATGAAATCACTCTCTTGCAGTACTGGGCCAGCATTTGCTCTCCTCAGCACTTCCTAACACTTCTTGCACCTGCTCTTGGAAGGCAGTCCAGACAGCGGACAACCAAAAGAGAGCGAGTCCTTTGGGAAAAGACGGTGAGCAGCCCCATCCATCAGGAATGGCCAGTAGACAATGTTAGAAGCACATGTTGTGTCAAAAATATACCTTTGCCTCTAGGTTTCATCTTGTGTTTTTTACAGAAGAATTTAAATGCAACATAGTTTTTGACCTACCCTCTTTTCAAATCCAACCTTCTGATCCTCCTAATGACAGTGCATTATTTATTTATTTTTTTTGCTGGCATGGAACGTGTTTCTAAAATTTAAACATTTTTCCATATGCCTTGATACTTTTGAAGGTTCATGTTAAACATAATTCTCTTCTCATAGAGAACAATCGCAAAATACCAACTCAATTTTCCTTAATAAAACTCTGCTTTTCTTGATGTTCTCAGAATTATGGTAAAGTTTGAGAGAGAAATAGTGTTCAAATTAGTTTAAAAGTCAAGATGTGTTGAAGCTTTCAGACCATTTTTAGGTGCAGCTTCACCTATGGATTAGTCACAGGAGGAAGCTCTACCTGCATGTTAACCCAACAGCACATGAAGATACCGGTTGCAATAATGTACAGGCAGTCCTCGGACTTGTGACACAATTGGTTCCTGAAAACCGCATCTTAAGTCAAAACATTGTAACTCGGAACCGATTTTCTCATAAGAAACAATGTTATAAATTGGGAATTGGTTCCTGAACCAAGGCCCAATACCCTATTTTTACCAAAAATACCCCAGAATTTTATACTCAATCAATTATAGACGAGTAATATAGCTACATTAATATATTTATACTGTAAATAGCAATCATATTAATTTGGAAGGACTTCTTTGAGGTGACTCTGCTGGACTTTTTGAAGGGCTCTTGGTTGGACTTTTTGAAGGGTTCTTGGCTGGAGTTTTCTCAGGAGTCTTGGCTGCAGGTTTTTCTGGAGTCTGCTTGTCTGCTTTCTTAAAGAAAGTGTCCAAGGAAGTTTGGACAGATGTTCTCCAGGGAGATGAGTGATGTAGCAAACTTGTTCATGTGCATGCTGAGAGCGGTCCGAGGCTTTCGGGGGGGGCGCGGCGGGCTGTGGCCAGCAGCCCTGGCACGTGGGTTGGGGAATTGGGCACGACAGACTAGAATTAGGCACGGACTCATAGCGGTTGATTAAAGATTATTTTACTTACACCGTAGATGGTCGCGGTGCAGGCAGAAAAACTTGCTTGCGTTGCAGTTACAGATAGAAAAGAAGAAGAGCGAACAAGAGTTCTAACCGCGAACTCTGGTCCAAGGCCGGCTGAGAGCTCTAGAACCGCGAGCCCGTCGAATCAACCGGACGAAATAACCCAATAAGAGCTCTGGATACCACGATGAGAGTCCGAAAGTTGACTCTCCGTGAAAGCGCGCAGGGAAGGGTACGTCGAGGGATCGTGCAGCGACGGGGAGAGGCTAGAGGTTGATCAGGCCCCTGTATCCTCCTCTAAGGCACATGCTGGGTTCGTTAAGCTCCACAGCGCGCTTAGAGTTCTCCACAAGATGGTTACGGAGTCCTCCCTTGCAGGGTTCTCCTCAGAGTTCTCCAACTTGGGCGGAAACCGCTCAAGCCTCTTATACGGCTAGCAAGCCAATCACTAGACACCA
>NW_005841865.1:889430-895350 GCF_000455745.1 Alligator sinensis
AAGGACTTCTTTGAGGTGACTCTGCTGGACTTTTTGAAGGGCTCTTGGTTGGACTTTTTGAAGGGTTCTTGGCTGGAGTTTTCTCAGGAGTCTTGGCTGCAGGTTTTTCTGGAGTCTGCTTGTCTGCTTTCTTAAAGAAAGTGTCCAAGGAAGTTTGGACAGATGTTCTCCAGGGAGATGAGTGATGTAGCAAACTTGTTCATGTGCATGCTGAGAGCGGTCCGAGGCTTTCGGGGGGGGCGCGGCGGGCTGTGGCCAGCAGCCCTGGCACGTGGGTTGGGGAATTGGGCACGACAGACTAGAATTAGGCACGGACTCATAGCGGTTGATTAAAGATTATTTTACTTACACCGTAGATGGTCGCGGTGCAGGCAGAAAAACTTGCTTGCGTTGCAGTTACAGATAGAAAAGAAGAAGAGCGAACAAGAGTTCTAACCGCGAACTCTGGTCCAAGGCCGGCTGAGAGCTCTAGAACCGCGAGCCCGTCGAATCAACCGGACGAAATAACCCAATAAGAGCTCTGGATACCACGATGAGAGTCCGAAAGTTGACTCTCCGTGAAAGCGCGCAGGGAAGGGTACGTCGAGGGATCGTGCAGCGACGGGGAGAGGCTAGAGGTTGATCAGGCCCCTGTATCCTCCTCTAAGGCACATGCTGGGTTCGTTAAGCTCCACAGCGCGCTTAGAGTTCTCCACAAGATGGTTACGGAGTCCTCCCTTGCAGGGTTCTCCTCAGAGTTCTCCAACTTGGGCGGAAACCGCTCAAGCCTCTTATACGGCTAGCAAGCCAATCACTAGCCACCACGTGGGAATAATTTAGAAACAACCAATAGTGGGAAACAAATTTACATACGGGTGGCGGGAACTTTTTGCACCGGGGTTTTCTCTATGCAACTGAGAATTGCACCGTGCAAAGAAAGCTCCTCGTGGCGGGAAATAATTCTGCAGTGCCGAAGCACACACAAAATCATACCCTCTGGGTCATGACAGTTCACTGGCATGGCATTGAATTGGATCAAGTGTTGTAAGTCGAAACTGGCATTGTAAAGTTGAAACAGGGTGTCAAATTATAAACGTAAGTGTGAAACGTTGTAACTCGAAACATTGTAAGTCAAGGTCTGCCTGTACTACATATTATATTTGTATTGCCCTAGTGCCTGGGGGTCCTACTTGTAAGTTGTAGGTGTTTCTATGGCAATAATAGCATAACAGCTTTCTCAAACTCCACCTGAGGCTTGGTCTTCATTACACAGTGTTGCTAACTTAAGCTGCCTTCCACTAGCTCAGGTATATATGCATTCAGAGTCAAATGTTATTCCCGCCAACAAAAGCCCAACTTCATCATCAAAACAAAACCCAGAATGACACTAGTCCTCAGCTCAACACCCTTCCACCAGCAGAATGCCAGTGTAGATGTTGCATTGCCTGTACTGGGAAAAAACAACCCCCCAGCAAAAATCCCACAATGGTCCTATCCCCATGACAGTGACTACTCCCCAGAAGACATCATGATTGAAAGTCTGTCCTGCTTTTAAAATCACCCCCTGGTTGAGGGAAATGCCTTTTCCTGCTGGCTTACTTTTGTAAGCATCCTCACCAGCCTGCATTGCACTCACAGTGCAACAGAAGGAAAGAGCTTCAGCTAAATCTTGCACGGCTGCTTGCGCCGTGGTGGGTCCTAGTCTCTGGAGAGAAGAGGCAGTGGAATAAGGTGCTGTTGTGAGGTATCTGTAGAAACAAAGTTGTCAAAGAGGTTATTGCAAAGGCAGTTCAAGATCTGGACTATGGCGGGGATATTAAAACCCCGGAGGAAAGCTGAAGGAGCTGTGAGAATCTTCCCAGAAGGCTAGAAGAAAATACGGGGGCACTTTCATGGTGAGTTCTATGGCATAATTGATCACTACTACTCCATATGTGACAATGGACACCTCATGAGACTCGGAAAAGGGAAGCTCAAAAATACCAATTTCCATGAGTTTACTAAGGGAAACTTGAGGGGTAGGAGAGCACAGAGGAGAGAATAACTGCCAAGAATCAGGATATCTTTGATACCCAAATCAAATTCAACCCAGGCTCAGATAAGCCAAGGGACAGAACCCAGCAAAGAAGAGGAGGGGTATTAATTAGGGTATTCATGCAGACACTTTTCATTCACAGAGTCTGTAAATCTCCCAGCCTGCCCACCCATCCTCCTCCTCCTTTTCAAAATTTTCTTGCATGGTCAGAGAACAAAGGAATTGACTTTTCAAGTAGCCAGTTTATTTTAAAAACACGTACTGGCAATAAAAGAAGAGAATATTAGAATCATTTAGTAACCATCATGTTTTGGCAGCAAGATAGAATTTCAGGTCTCATAAAACACTAACATACTAAAAAATCAATTCACTTCTAATATAAACAGAAATACACTGAAACCAAGACCTGAGCATAAAAATAAAGGACATAGGAAATTTAAAATATTCCTACCAAGCAATGCAGTGGCTGACCACTCAAACTACCTAATTTTTAAGGGTGAAATTGTAAAGTAAACATTTAATATAAACATTGTGAAAGGTAATGCTTTGGTTTTTGAGTCCAGTCTCTCACGTCCAAAGCAAATTACTCTCGTGCTGTGTTTGGACGGAGGTAGAGGAAAGAGGTAGCGGCAATGCTGTTCTCTCAAGGAGGTTTGCTTTACTTTGGCTTGCTGTGCAAGGCAGTGGCAACACAGCTTTTTCTCTTGTGGAGTTTCTTGTTGATCTGTGCACGAATATCTGTTTTGTTCTGTGGAACGTTCTCAATAACATTTTCTAGGAGAAACTCCTAAATCTTTCCTGGACATTTCTAGGAAAGGCAGCCTCAGTTCTGCCCCCGAGACAGGAGACCATGCCACCCTGCGATAAGCTCTTTTGACACCATTGCTGTGAACAGCCTAACGGCATATAGGCCAAGATGACCTAAAGATACCTTGAACATGTGCCTTCTGTCTGGGCCTTTGCACACTCAAGCATGCTATATCAGCTGTAATCCCTGTTGTCCATTGCACTATCCCTGCTCAGACCCTGGGATTTCCAGGGTAGTAATCCTCTCTTACACACAGCCTCTTACCAGTGCCCCCAAGGTTCCTAGGTGCTGCTGAGCACATCATATAAACACAAAATATTCATATTGTGCATTTTTCATGTCCTGGGCACCCAATTTGATATTCTGGGTTGCCAGGAGCTGCAAATTGCAACCTAGCCTAAAGGAAGTCTGACCTCTTATATATTTGTAGGAAGATGTTTATAGGAAAAAGTTTTAGGGACGTAGGGGTCTTACCTTTTCCTTTTTTGCTAACACTGTGTATCCAGCAATGTCTTTGTCTTTTTTGTTTATTCTTGGGAATGACTCCCCATATACATCTGCTGGAAACCTGACTTTGAAGAGGAGAAAAAGGAAAGGGACAGAAGACAATGTGTTTTCTGGAGATTCTCCAATACATAGCAACAGCTGACCACAAGAATATGTATGGGAAGACCACATGCTGGAGGCAAAGCAGAAGGAGCAGGACTGGAGGATCCTGTGCTGGAGGAAAGGCAGGAGGTCTGAGGGGCAGGTCAGAGGGACCGAGAAGTGGCTCCTCAGGCAATTGACAAACTTTGGAAAAAATATGCCTAAAGGCTTCCATCCCCTTAGTCTTTGTTGGTAGGTTTGCATGAGGGGTTATATTCCAACAATTGTCCACGTAGACCAAACTTTCAGCATAGCCTGCATCCTTATCTCTACCCTGCTTCGGGTAAAAACCAGACCTGCACCTCTGATAGAGAAGTCAGCAAAGACCTTGCACTTTGCTTTTTCAGTAAGTTTTATTCCATGTAATAAGCACACAGATTTTCCATAAGTGTTTCCTAGGGTTCAAAGTGTACTGTATTAGTAAGTTTGTTCATTTTTATTAGTGTTGAAGTGATGCTGCCATGATTTTCCTTTCATTTTTATTGCCATTCACTAAACCATATTTTAAAATAATGATCTATTTATTGGATCTAAAAAACAGAAATATCACAGCTCAAATCAGCCCCCTCCCACTAAATTTATAGCAACCAGTCACAAATCATTTAGAAGCCATACACAGCCAAGCATACAAAAGCTGCACACTGCCATGTTATGGTTCACTGATCTTTTAAAAGCTTCCCTTGAACACACAGTATTTTGAAGGGTTCTTATAACTGCCCTTACGTTTGGTTATTCCAAAGCAACAGATTATTTTCACTTCACCTCTCCACCTACCTAACTGTATTTCTCCTTTTTCCATAAATATTATGCAACATACAACAGGAAAATTTGCCGCACTGAGACCTGGCCTTGTGACAAGGCCTCACAAACAGCTAGTTGATCTAGCGCATCTATCCTGTTTCTGTCCTGCATTTAAGATGGAGCGAGTTCATGCATAAATACAGACTGGGGAATGATTGGCTAGGGTTCAGTATTGCAGAAAAGAACCTGGGGCTGGTAGTATACCATAAGCTGAATATAAGCCACCAGTGTGTTTCTTGTTGCAAAAAAACTCAATAGCAACCTGGACTGTAGTAATTGGAGGGTTGCTTGCAAGCCCAGGGAAGTGGTTCATCTACTCTATTTAGCACTGGGGAGGTCTCACCCGGAGTAGTGTGTGTCCCGTGTGGGGCACTGCACTTCAGGAAAGACATGGGCAAATTAAAGACCAGCAGAGAGCAACAAAAATTATTAGAGATCTAGGAAACATGACTTAGAAAGAAAGGTTGGAAGATCTAGGATTATTTACTCTGGAGAAAAGAAGATTGAGGGGGGAATTTAATAAGTGTGCAAATACCTGAAGAACATTTATAAAGAAGACACGCAGGGGACAGGACGAGGAGCAATGGACTTAAATTGCAGCAAGGGAAAGTTAGATTGGATATGTGGAAGGACTTCCTCACTAAAAAAATTGGGCATTGGAACAGATCACCTACAGGGGTTTTAAAATCTCTCTCCTCAGAAGTTTTTAAGAGTTTAGATAAATATCAGACTTAGACAGGGATGACCCTGCCATGAACAGGGGGGCTGGACAAGGTAACTTCCCGAGGTCCCTTCCAGCCCCACTTCTTCTATGATTCTATGATTCCACTTATATTTTTCCTGAGTGCTGTCCAGGTTTCCACTACATTGTTTCATGAGGCAAGGAAATACAGGGTAGGATGAGTCTTCCAGAATTGCTACTGGCATCACAACCTCTCTATTGTGACATGCTGGGAAACAATGTCCTTGTGTTCCTAAAGATATGAATAGCATTCACTTTCCCTGAGTGGCCAGCATTAAAGCAAGTGAAATGTTCATGGCAAGCCATCAGCGCTGACATAACCATAAAAAAAACCCTTTCATTTTTTGTTTATGTGCTCAAAGTCAAAGGGGCAGACAGAGGGTCAACTGGGTAGGTGTCCTGTGTATAGCACCTCCACACTTCAGCAAGCCCATTCCTTCAAACATCTCTACTGGTGCTCACATATTGCCAGAAGTCAGAGTCCTTGCAGTGGAACATGCTGAATTGTCTTTCACAGCTGGTAACTCCAAGCATGCATCTGTTCTACTGACGTAGCATGTACACAACTGCATGCCAGCAATAGCCCTGTTGGTAAAATCACCGGTGAAGATGTGGCCCTACCTTGTTTTGCTTTGCCTTATCTTGGCTATTTTTTCTGTTTCATAGATTCATAGATTCATAGATGCTAGGGTCGGAAGGGACCTCAATAGATCATCAAGTCCGACCCCCTGCATAAGCAGGAAAGAGTGCTGGGTCTAGATGATCCCAGCTAAATACTCATCTAACCTCCTCTTGAAGACCCCCAGGGTAGGGGAGAGCACCACCTCCCTTGGGAGCCCGTTCCAGACCTTGGCCACTCTAACTGTGAAGAAGTTCTTCCTAATGTCCAATCTAAATCTGCTCTCTG
>NW_005841865.1:895796-904135 GCF_000455745.1 Alligator sinensis
CAGCTGTTCCCTGCCCTCCGGCGTGTCCACTTCTCCCCACATATTTGTGTCATCCACAAACTTGGACAGAGTACACTTCACTCCCTCGTCCAAGTCGCTGAAGAAGACATTGAAGAGTATTGGTCCAAGGACCAAGCCCTGCGGGACCCCACTGCCCACACCCTTCCAGGTCAATACCGACCCATCCACCATGACTCTCTGGGTGCGACCCTCCAGCCAATTCGCCACCCACTGGACTGTGTAGTCATCCAAGTCACAGCCTCTTAACTTGTTCACCAGTATGGGGTGGGATACCGTATCGAAGGCCTTCCTGAAGTCTAAGTATACGACATCAACCCCTACTCCTGCGTCCAGACGTTTTGTAACCTGGTCATAAAAAGAGACTAGATTAGTCACGCATGATCTACCTGCTACGAACCCGTGCTGGTTTCCCCTCAGCATAATTTGTCCTGCCAGGTTCTCACAAATGTGAGCCTTGATAATTTTTTCAAAGACTTTGCCTAGGATGGAGGTGAGACTGACTGGCCTATAGTTGCCTGGGTCCTCCTTCCTCCCCTTCTTGAAAATGGGGACCACATTGGCCCTTTTCCAGTCCTCCGGGACCTGGCCAGAGCGTTCAAATATTACCGCCAGTGGCTGTGCAATGACGTCAGCCAGTGCCTTCAGTACCCTGTTGTACTGCCACTGTCCATAACAATTTTGATTATCTTAATCTGAACATTTCCTCAGTTCCAAATGAGATGGAAGAACAGTGTGTTAGTTCAATATGGAGGATGATGAAAACTCAGAAACTGTAGCATTAGTTACTGAGGTCTTCAAGGTATTTAGAGACATAACTCCCAGGCTCTGGCCCTTGGGTACTCCAAAGAGCCACAGAAAGGGTAATGTTTGTTCAGAGTAAACTGACATGAATCCCATGACATGAACAGAACACTTCTGTTAAAGATAATTATTTCATTTGTGAAAATGATCTTGTTATGATTTGTGGGAATTGTGTGAACGAAAGGGATTGCACCCTCTCTCCTTCATAGCTTGAAGGGTATGATAAATAAGTCTTGAAGATATGAACAGTATACTGCACCTAGTGGAATGGGGGGCAAGCTCTGGAGAAAAAAGGTTCAGCTCCCCTCAGAGCTCAGGAGGTACCCGGCTGGCCAGCAGCCTAGTTGCAGCAGTGCAGGGAGGGGGGCCGGCTGCTGGTCGGTGGGCACCAGTTGAGCTTGGAGAGGCCTGCTCCTTTTTTCTCTGGAGCTTGCTTCCCCATATGCCACCACCGACAGGAGCATCAAGTTGGTCCAGGTGATGGTAGGAGGCACCACAGCCACTGGGTGTTCTGGGATTGCAGCACTCACTCTGCCTGACATCCCTGGGGAGCAAGGCACTGTGTCCAGCCCTACTACACCCCAGATTTCCCGCTCGCACTGACTCACTGCATCCTGGGATGCTGGAGGACTTCAACTTGGGGAGAATAGCTGTAAGGAGTGGCCATGCCTTAATGGAACAGGAGCCAAATTAGGCAGATTACATCCTGGAGAAGGATAACTTTAAACCAAATAATGAGTGCTTTAAGCCATTTAAAGGTGTTGATGTGCAGCCAATTCAGGGATTAAGAGCTCCAGAAGCCACCTATAAATTTATCTTGTAACAAGACCCTGTATATCAAAGGTAACCCATAGCAATTTTCTCCACAACAAAAATTTCATCCTCGCTACTAAGTAGCTAAGTAGTTACCAGCTACTTGTGAAAGCAAAACCTCAACCTCAGTCTCTATATCTAGCCGAGCCATCTAACCCTATATGAAACCACCATTAAGCTTAGGTAAAAGGGATTTGTAGTGTCTGTTGCAGAGTGAGTTAGAGTCAACACCCAAGTAAGACACTCTACAGTGAAGACTCAGCCAGTGATGTTGAATCAAGGTGCTTAATGATACTTAAAGTACTGGTCAGTGGGCACATCTACAAATGCATTAATGTGCTTTAGCTAATGCACACTAAATCTAGTACCTCCAGGCACTTTTACACATGCTCCAGGGATGGGGGGAGTAGCGCTTTAAATAGAGCAGCTTTGAGAGTCTGATTAATCAAAATTAATCAAGTCTGCTGAAGCAGAGAAATTGATGCACTCCAGCAGCCTTCTGCCTCATGTGTATCACCGTCCCTGTGCATCCCCATGCTGAAAAAATGGTGGTGGGGCACTTTTAAATAAAACACATTCGATGAGCTTTAGTTCAGTGTCCCGCCACCATTTTTCCAGAGCAGGGATGCTGATATACGTGACACATGGGCACTTTTAATTAGCACAGTTTGCTCATTTAAGTGCCCAGTGCCCTGACACAAAACGCATGTAAAAATGCCCCCAGTTTTTAAGTAATGCTTAATGCTCATTAGCCTATTTTAATGCACATTAACTAAATAGCACAGTTTTTTCAGTGATGCTTTAATGAGCATTAAAATAGGCTAATGTGCATGACAGCACATGTGTAGATGCTCCCAATGAGAGTAAAAGTGTCCTGGGTAATATTTACTTTTGTATCTAATTGTTTTATTTCTCATAAATAATAAAAGCTTCTAGATAACTCTAGACTTCCCAGTGCATACTTACCAGTGCAACAAAATCTCGATAATGTTAAAATCATCATTCAGACAGAAACCTAGCTAGGTATTCACCTTCAAAAAACCCCACTTCTTTCTGTTCTTTTATCTTGTTGAAACTCAAGCTGTCAGGCTTCTCAAATAGGTGGCTTTAAACCTAGTATCAGATGTCTAATAAATACTTTCAAAGTTTTTTGGGTTTTTTTAATAGTAATCTTTACCATTTCCTACAGCTCGGATAAATTTGCTTGATCAGGGACAATTATTTTAGGAAACTGAGCCAATCAAATCTATTTACCAAGGCAATGACCTTCTCTTTGTATGTTTCTCACCTGTTCTTCAATCAAACTTAGGGTTGCTTCTGCATGTTTTGTTCTAGTAAATGTTGGCAGGTAAGTGTTTTCTATATCCATTGCAGTGTCTTTACCTGCTTAGAGTGGAATCTTTCTTAAGCGCTTCTGTTTTCTCCTCCCAAAAATGTCAGTCCATACCAAATATGAGAACTATCTGCTGTTGCATTTATTTTTAAAAGACAGAAAAGTACCTGATTTCTCATCTTTCCATTCCTTCCAACTCTTAGCATAGCCCTTGATAGTACCAGCTTCTCCAAAGATCATATGTGCATTTATTTTCTTGGATTGGTAGCAGGGTTGGTTACATCAGGAACTAATTGGTTATTCACCCATTTTACATAACTACCTTTGATATAACACCTTTGATATTTCAAAACCATGGCAACACCTTTCTTTCTGTCTCTGTTTCTTTCTTAATATTGTTTCCCTTTAACCAGCAGAATGTAAATTGAGCTGCCCTGTTCAAAGAACGCAGTGAGTAAAATCCCTCCTCACCCTAGTGGCTCATTGAACACTGGGACCTGACACTACTTGAAATAAATGAGCAATATTGTGAGGTCCATTGTTCCCATTCTGGATCCATTTTATCCACTTTGTGCTGGACCAATGTACACGTGCTCTCTTCACCTTCAAATCCCCAGTGGCCTCTGCAATTAACAGCTAATTAACAAACAAAAGCAGAGCTGCCAGGTGGAACACTACAAAGACATTTGCAGCTCACAAAAGGGAGCAATTAACTACTGCCAGCAAATGACAGAAAGAACAATATTTTGTTGTAGCATGAATCAATGTACCCAAGACTGGATGTCTTTCTAAAAAACATTCTCTAACTCAACCACAAAAAATGGGCTTTGATGTAGGAATTACTGAGGCAGGATAAAATTCAATAAACTATGTTATGCTGGAAGTTAGACTAGATGATCATAATGGTCCCCTTCTGGTTTTAAGATTTATGAATCTACTGCTTATTTGTTTTTCCAGATGCTTTTAGCATGTGCTGTTTAGCCAGTTGTGGTCATTTGTGTAAACTATGGAAGTCACTCCAACAAAAGAAAAGATTGGCCGCAGACCTCACCATTTTCAGAACTAATGCAAAACAAATTAGTTTTCCCTCTGTAAACGTAGCACGTGCACACAGAAATAAGCAACAGCAAAACAAACACTGTCAGCTAACCAAGGTATTTCTTTGATAGGCTAAGGAGGAGTTCCAGTTCCTGTCTTGACATCAGAAAATAACTGAGTGTAGGTTGTGCTTAGCTAACCCGTGCTAGCAGAAACCTAGGGCATTTATAAACGACACAGGGGTTTAATTCTCCCTAAATTGAAGCAGTGCTTTTTTTAAAAACGCCACTTCAATTTAGAGAGAAGTAAACCCCCATGTCATGTACACCCGTGTTGGAGCCTGATCCTTACCTGCCTCTCCAGTGGTGGGGAGGGGACAGCAAACTGTTGGCCGGCAAAGCAGGCCCTGAGCTGTGGGGTGGGGTTGGTGCTTCCCTCCATGGCGGCAGCGCCCCCTCCCCCCCCCCGGTGGCACCCATCCACAGGCACCCGGCTCGGGC
Source organism: Alligator sinensis (assembly GCF_000455745.1). Lineage (NCBI taxonomy): Eukaryota > Metazoa > Chordata > Crocodylia > Alligatoridae > Alligator > Alligator sinensis. The sequence continues at coordinate 900,303 of NW_005841865.1, forward strand.
AGTCCCGGGGAGGCACCACGGCCGCGGAGGGAAGTACCCGGCCCCCATGCAGTTCAGGCAGGCAGGCAGGCAGGATCCAGGGGGGGAAATCAGGCTCATTGCTTTTTTTTTTTTTCTTTTGGTGGAGCCTGCCTTCCCGGGCTACTGCCAGGCTGCCTGCACGGTCTGCCTGCGCAGCCCCTGAGCTGCACAGAGTCCAGTGCTTCCTTCCACAGCTGTAGGGTAGGAAACTAAAACTCCTCAGAGATATTTTACTCTGCAGCACCCCAAAGTCTTTTGCTGCGTCCCAAAGTCATTTAAGGCACATTATGCCACCGAATGTGCTACAGCAGCTGGAATTAACACACAATACACCACCAAATGTGCAAACAGCAATGCTATTAAAGCAGTACAAAAGGCATTTAACCCACTTTACGCCCGTTAAAAAGTGTTGCCTACAAACAGCCCTATAATATGCAATTCAACCTACCAAAATCAGACTACATATTTCTATACTGCTTCTCAACAGGGTAAATTGGCCTGCACTGAGCTCCATGTTGCTGCAGCTGTTGTATTGCCAGTACCTAATCTATCTCACTTAAAGGTTGCTCAAGTATCTGTACACTATACTGCTGTCACTTCTGGGACTATGGTATAGGTCTACAATGTTCCCTTAACCTATAGTATGACATAATGAGGGAATCTACATGTGCAATTAATGTGACAGAATATACTCTGACTCAATCTGAACCAGAGTAAACTACTCCCTATTTCACTATCTACATGTGCATTTAAACACAGTAATTTACTATGCTGTTGGATACCATTTGTATCTGATGGGACTATCCAGCAGAGCAGTAAATTAGTCTACTGCACCCTAATTGCAGTGCATGCATAGACAGTGACACTTTACTATGCAGCAAATTAGTCTGCTGTATAATAAAGCATCTCGTGTAGATACAACCAATATATATTTAGCTCAGGCTCTGCTGATTTATGTTCTCTCAGCTCAATTTATATTTAACCACTTTTCCTAATCAAGACAAGGCCTGATTGACTGCCTTGAGTTGCTTCAAATTAGGAGGCATGATTCTCTCACCCCATCCATGTTACCTCTGAATAACGCCAGTAAATGCCAGTTATGCAATTACAACAGAGAAGAGAATTGGGCCCATAGAAGCGTCAAGATTTATTGAGGAAGGGTGTTGTCCTTTCAGCCAAGAGTGTTTCAGATAAAAGAACAACATGTTTAACCCTGCCCCTCTCTTTTAGGATAACCTAGGCACAACTATTGTTTGAGATTTTAAAACCTTTGTGTTAATGCTTTTTCCATAGTGACCTACATCTTAAAAGGACACAATCAGATACATCTCTAAATGTGCTGGAAGTAACACTTCAGCTGATTAAAATAGCAATTATGTGACACTGTAGTTTACTCTTCACTATTTGTGCTGTGTTTACATTTGCTTGCATTTTTCTCAGCACCGACATTGCAAATGGTCTTGACAGCTTCACTGCTGTTTCTTTTCAGTCGCACTTTCTAGTTCTCAGACACTAGCATCACCCTGTGATGTCTGGCTTGCTCTTGAAGTTGGAACTGCTTTATGTCATGCATTTATGGAGCCCGCTGCTCAATGTGTATTACTTGCTCCCCTACTGTGCCAAATCCACCAGTTATATCGTTCTCAGATAGCTTCCAGCTACAAAGTCTGACAGCAATTCATGCTTTCAGCTGTACAAGTCATTGGTTCAGTTGTGATGTATTGGCCACAATATTTGTCCAGTATTTGACACAACAGGTACCCAATCCCAGATTGGAGCCCCTTGGAACTATCACAATATAAACTGTAATAATAACAATAATTTTGAACTGTTATAAGTAAGTGAATTTCATCAAACCTATTTAGTCTAAGATTAACCAACCCTACAGAATATTTCTATGTGGCCATATAACATAACCTGCTTCCAGCCTCAGTGCAACTTCCCTTTGGTATTTGTTGTTCCCAAATATCAAAGCAGCAAATAGCAATGAGTCCAGGGAACAGCAGACACTGATAGAGTGATAATAACACTTGTGCTATTCTGTGCACCCTGCTGGAACTCATGTGCTGACATTTAGTACCAGTATGCCAGGCCTATCCACTCAGACTTCTGGGATACAATGTCATATGTAGTTTCTGCCTCTGCAGAGAACTCTGCTCAGAGCTAGTAGTGGGATTTCCCAGCACACTGATGCACATAGAAGTCCACGTGCCACATGGATTGGCCAATAATCCTGGCCTGTACAGTATTTTTGGACTTCTGCCCATTATGTGTGTACCTTGTAATCCTAATTCCAATTGTGTAAACAAGGCATGACATAACTGGTATGCCATTGAAATATGCTATATAAAGTTGATTACTGTGCTTCATTCTATTAGAACAGCAGTCACCATAAAACCATAGATATGGCTAGAGCAATGTATTTATTTATGTCTCTAAGAGAGATGCTTATGTTTAGACTTTACAGAGTTATCAAGCTTGACAGGCATATGCTACAACTACTTAATAGCTCTTATCACAGGTCATTCAGCTTTGCACTGGCAAAGATTTTTTTTATCCAGAGATGTCAAAGGGGCCCTGCTCAGGTGTGCACAATAAAGAGTCTTCAGTTGCCCACAGCTTCAGCCCCTGCCCTCTCATAAATGAAGGGCCTAGTGATCTCTGAGATGCTAACTTCTGAAAGGATTAGGGATCTACAACTCTTCACCTTTGTCCCTAGCACCAGCCAGCAAAATCAACTATTGTGAATAGGATTGTTTACTCTAACTTTCTGAGGGGAAGTGTAGCTGGCGCAGTGCCCCCGCACGTCAGGGAGCTCCAGGAGCACAATGCATCCCAAAATTTCGTCTATTGACTTCACACAGCCCTTTCTGACTCAACATGTTTTACAAAGACTGAGTGGATAAGGCAGGCACAGAGAAAATTTGCTCAAGGCAGTGATTTGCTCAAGGCAGGCAAAGTTCTTTGGGTAGATGTGATATCTTTTATTAGACCAACTAAACAGCTGGAGGAAAGTTCATTGCAAGCTTTCAGGCACAAACACCTTTCCTCAGGCAATGGGAGACTCTAATGATGTTATGAGTTCTCCAAGGTAGAAAGGTATCTACGTTGTAGCCATATTGGTCTAGAGGCAAAAGGAATATGAACTCATGGTAGAGGTGTTGTCTTTTATTAGACCAGCTAGATGTTTGCAAAAAAAGTTCTTTATTTGCAAGCTTTCAGGCACAAGCACCCTTCTTCAGACATATGAGAAAAGATTGTAAAAGTTCTCCTAAGTAGAAATGAAAGTTTATATTTTGTAGGAGAGTTGAAGGTGTGGTAAAATCTCCTGTTTGGAACAGGCAGACAAGGTTCCTTGGATTAATTTGATATCTTTTATTAGACCAACCCAAATAGTTGGAAAATAGTTATTAAGCAAGCTTTCGGGTTCAAAAACCCTTCGTCAGGCTAAGGACGTTTCAGCAGTTGGTATGTGCTCTTCCTGGATGGAATGAAAAGTAAAGAAGCCAGAGGCTGGGCTGGGGAGTCAGTTGCCAGGCAGATTATAATGTGTCAAAAATCCAATGAACGCACACCAGAAATCTATCAAAGACAGAAATACCCAATTACCGGTGGGGGCACATTTCTCACAGGAGGGCCACTCTCTCTCCAATCTCTCAGCCCTGATCCTCAAGGGAAACTTGCACAACACTTCCCAGAGACGAGCCTACGAGCTCCATTTCATCAACCTCCTGGATACTAGAGATCAAGGACTAAACATAGACATTGGATTTTTGATACATTATAATCTGCCTGGCAACTGACTCCCCAGC
>NW_005841865.1:904238-914820 GCF_000455745.1 Alligator sinensis
GAACTTTTACAATCTTTTCTCCTATGCCTGAAGAAGTGTGCTTGTGCCCAAAACCTTGTAAATAAATACATTTTTTTTGCAAATATCTAGTTGGTTTAATAAAAGACATCACCTCTATGACAAGTTCTGATTCCAAGGTAAGAAAGAAGCTAAGGTAAACAAGAAATCTATGAAGTTGCAAGTGAGTGGAAATTTGGAAGACAAAGGGTACAGATGGAGAGGAAGGGAAAAGTGTGAAGGAAAACAAGTGGTCAGCTAGCAGGCAGGAATTTCCCAGCATGGTGTGTTAGATGTCAGGCAGGGTGTAATTTGTCATAGATCCAATGTCTATATTAAGTCCATGACTTTTTGTATCCAGTAGATTTATAAAGTGAAGTTCATAGGCTCATCTGTGAAAGGTGTTTTGTAAGTTCCCTTTGAGGATTAGAACTGAGAGATCAGCGAGGGAGTGATTGTCTTGTGAGAAGGGGGCACCTACAGATAATTGGATATTTTTGTCTTTGATGGATTTTCGGTGTGTGTTTATTCTGGTGCACAGTTGTTTGGTTTCTCCTACATATTTTCCATCAGGGCATTTGGTGCACTGGATGATATATATTACATTTCAGGAGGTGCAGGTGTAAGATTCGGAAATGTTGATGATTCTGTTGTGGGGTGTTATTATTGTGGGACTGGTGGAGATATGTTGACAGGTTTTACATTTCTTGTCTTGGTATGGTCTGCATCTATTCAGTGTGGTTTGGGTGATATGAAAGTTTGCTTCTGGTGATGAGGTTAGCAAGGTTTGATGCTTGTTTAAAGGCTAGAATAGGTGGTTCTGGAAAGATCTCTTTAAGAATTGGGTCTTCTTCTAGTATGGGTTGCAATTGTCTGAGGGTTTTCTATATAGGTTCCAGGGAAGGATGGTATGTCATAACTAACGGTGTGTGATTCATTGGGATTTTCTTTTTGTACTGCGGCAGTTCTTTGTGTGGTACCCTGGTGCTCTTTCAAAAGTATGATCTATCTCTCTAGAGGCGTGTCCTTGTTAGGTGAAAGCCCTTTTGAGATTTGTGAGGTGACAATTGCGGGTGTTCTCCTCAGTGCAAATTTGGTGGTATTGGAGACCTTGGCTGTAAATTACAGCTTTCTTGGTGTGTGCAGGGTGATTGCTGGTTCTGTCTTGGTATGTATGTTGGTTGGTGGGTTTCTTGTATATGATGGTTTGTATTTTACCATTTGGGATGTTGATCATGCTGTCTAAAAAAGAAATGTTGGTGTTGGAGTATTCAAGAAATAGTCTGATAGAGGGGTCATGACTGTTGAATTTCTGATGGAAATCAATTAGAGACTGCAGGTTTTTGGTCCATGATGATGTCATCTATATATCTCAAGTATAGCATGGGTTTGATGGTGCAGTTCTTGAGGAATACTTCTTTCAGGTGGACCATAAAAAGGCTGGCATACTGCAGGGCCATTTTGGTGCCCATGGTCTGGAGGAAGTGTTGGTTGTTGAAACTGAAGTTGTTGTGTGCAAGGGTGAAATATATGAGTTCAGTGATATCTTGAGGTCTGTACTATGAGTTGTAATGTTGCTCTTGTAGATATGTGAAGCAGGCTTGGATGCCACCCTGATGCAGGATGTTGGTATATAAGCTGGTGAGGTCCACAGTGGCTAGGAAGGTATTGCTGGGAAGGTGGTCTATATTTCTGAGTTTTCACAGAAAGTCTGTTGTGTCTTGGATAAAACTTGGTCTTTGGGTGACAAGAGGTTTTAGGTGGATTCGATGAAACTTGATATTTCTTCAGTTAGGGTTTCATGGTTGGAAATTATAGTTCTGCCAGGGTTTCCTTGTCTGTGGATTTTCGGGAATATGTCAAAGCCACCACTAAGTCACTGGAAAAGGGGAACAGAACTTGAGACTCCCTGGTTCTGATCCCACTAGCCAAAAGCTGCCCCTGTGCCAAGAATAAACAGCAGGTTTATTTCTCATAAAAACTTAATCTTGCAAACTGTGACAATTGCAAACTACTATTCTACATACAGGGTGCATCTACACGTGATGCTACATCGCCGTAGCAACATGCTACAGCAACGTAGTGTCAGCGATCACAAACCATGGTGCCGCAGCTACGTCGCCATAGCAATATGTTCCCTCGCTATAGTGCATTGCTACGGTGATGTAGCAACTAAAAATAACCGTGTGCAGTGTGCACAGTGCAGTACAGACTGTTACTGTGCCATCATTTAGTGCTTCCAAAAGGAAGTACTAAATCATGGCACAGTAACAAAGGTGCCATAGGAGCATGTGTAGATGCACTCACAGGTGTCATAATAACCATAGCCAAAACAGCCAGCAGAGAAAGCTTCCCAGAAGTCAAAGGCAACTTTTTCTGCTGGGCAATGCCAAGAGTGTTTCTTCTAAAAGTCTCCAGTTCCCACTAGAACAACCAACTACAACCTATTTTATTGTTACCCTCCTTTGCCAGCTTCTTGCTCCTGATTAAATGGCCCTTCCCTTGCCCAGTTTTCAAATACGTCCTGCAAGATGTCCTTTACAAAACACCTCCCTAGGGATTTTGATATCTTACTTACATAAATCTGTACAAAATCAAAAACTGATGGTATTGGAAGCTCTCAGACAAAGCACTCTTTTTCTATAAATGTAGTGAATATGATGTATGCTTAAATGCAAGTGAGCTGGGAACAAATCCCTCTGAACCTGAATTGGGGAAAACTTTCAGCTTTGGGGTTCACCATTTTCACTTCTTCCCCCAACATTTCACTTGGAGTTTCAGATTCAAATACACTCCAGAAACTAAGGCGAAGCTCAGCCCTGACCAGTGGAGTTTTGCCTGAGTTCCAGTCAAAACTGTGACTGTAGAGTTCACTCCAAATCATGCACTGCCTTGAATTCACCTAAAATTTAGCATAGTTATATCCAAAGAGTCACAAAGATTAGAATCTCCTCTCAGGTTTGGCCCAAGTTTCAGTCATGTAGGAGATTAACATGATTTCACGTCTGGTTACAAAATGGCTGTGAGCAAAGAATCCAGATCTGGAGTAATCTAAGTCATTAATAATAATAATTTAATTAGCATCATTGTAGGCTACAGGCAGGAAGTACTTTTAACCACTATTGCATGAGTTCAGAAGCTCCCTGAAAGGCTTAATTTAACAAGTCCATTTAAAACCCCCAAAATCTTCCTATTAACTCAAAGAATCACATAAGGTCCTGTATTTGTACAATTAAACCTGTAGCTGCTGGTAGTGTCACAAAGTCAGCTACGTTCTGTGCTATAGACATCATTCTAACGAGATGAAAAATTTAAGCACACTTTTACATATGCTTTTCTCTAACCTGATTCTATAGTGCAGTCTCTCTCTCTCTCTCTCTCTCTCTCTCTCTCTCGCTCTCTCCCCAATACCTTTTTGAAATGGTTTTTCATGCTGGAACTGTACTTGATTATAGTCTAATTGGAATGAAATGTAAGACCCAAATCTTGGTTCTCATTGGCATGGGGACACTTGTGTACAATCACAGTATGCAAAACAGCAGAAGCCTGAATTCATAATTGGACGTTCCAAAATGTAATTATGAAAGATGAAATGCTCCTTTCAATGAGAAGGCCGTAAATAGAATAATTAATTTTGTGTTTGCTTGAACAATTCTGTATTATGGACCTTACACTGGAACTGAAATTAATTAAGTGCACCAGGATTTATGGAGGAGGTGAAGAGAGAGGAAAAAAAAGAATTAATCTGAAGTAAAAGATAGATGACTTTGTGTGTGTAATGATGCGTTAGTCTGGGGTATTCTTTAACAAATTTAGCAGGCATGTTCTGGGTACAAACGGCACTCACTGACAGAATTATCTCAGCTAATGCAGCTGCTGGACTCTGAGCAAATTGAGATTGCAGTTGAGTACTTTAAATTTAGAGCCATTAACTCTTTCTGTGCTGGAGGCTGACTCGTAGTTTGGTTGGAATTATGATGATTATTATTGTGTATTATTTACATTTTGCTAGTACCTGCAAACCTCCCTCAAGGATCAGGACCCCACTTCTTACTACACAAATGTAAGGAAAAGTTGGTCCCAGCCCCCAAAATGCTGCGTGCTGCAGCATTTGTACAATTCTGTGGAGAAAGCAGAACACTTTCATGAATGGGAAAGCACAGACAGTAAGATTAAGAGAAATTACACCCTCCATTGTATTTAAAGAAAGAAAGGATGGCTCTTTATTGCAGATGGAGTTTCTTAAACAGTGGATTCAAAAGCATGAAGCATTGAAGGTGTAATTTAAACTAAGAACTGTATTTGTTTGGGAGTAACTCTATTCACAAAGTATAAATATTCCTTTATTGAATAAATATTCATTTTATCAAAATGAAATAATTCTCAACCCTTAATGAACTTGGAATTTCAGGTGTGCTCTACCAGATCAGATTTCTAATGCACTAGTAACATGGCAGTCTGTATCTGGCTCCTAAAAAAGACGAAGTTGCATAACTGATCACAAGTACCAAAGAGACATATCCTGATCCCTTAGCTCTAGTCCTCTAAATTTGCTCCAAAACTCCTATGCCAGAGAAAAATTCTTACCATGCTGGTGGTGGTGGTGTTTTCGCTAATATAATTGGTGTCATTGTTGTTGCTGTTTGTGCCGCAGCAGTACCGAAGAGCCACAGTCATTCACCAAAACCCCTGTGTGCTAGGCACTATACCAACTCAGAATAAAAAGGCAGCTTCTGCTACAAAGAGTTTGTCAGGTGTTTGTAATTGTTCTGCCACATCCAAAAAAGGCATGTGAGCACCTAACTCCTCTTAAACTTAGTGTGAATTAAGTAACCTACGTACCTTTTGGGATTCGGCCATAGGTAAATAATACTTTGTACCTCCTTTTATCAAATAAGCACAATGACAACATTCATTTTTCCCATGCCAACTCACACAGAACACTTGCCCTGGAGAAAAAAAAAGCCCAAGTAAAAGAGTTCTTGTTTGGTGAACGAAAAGGGAATGAAGGAAGTGGGGTCATTTGTATGATTCTGTTTCTCAGGCAAAGATATGGTGAATTTTGTATTTGTTCCACATGGGCAGTTTTTGGGTCTGGGTCATGATCACATGCCAGCAAGGTCAAGTTGTTCTCAAACTGCGGTGATGTAATCAGTGCAGAATGAAGAAGCAGACACTCTGCACCACTGAGATAAGTTTGTCCCAACATCACAACCTCAGACCACACTGCTAAGAGAGCCTCCTTCACAAACAGATGGAAACGTGGTTTCCCTGTGGAAGATTGTTACGTTGGATTATCCCAATCTGCCTTCACTTCTCCCCACACCCGCAATGTTCGATAGAGCCATAATGGTTCTGTTGCACAGATGAACATTACCCAACAACACTACATTGATCTCTGCGTAGCAGAAGGTACATTTCTAGGTACCTGCATATTTGCATATTGATATTTGTTTTCCTTTTACCCAATGCTATGCTAAATATGAACTATAGTTTGTCCGCCTCAAATTTGCTACAAGAGCTGCTGCATTTTCCACTTGCTTGATTATAGCTCTTTAAGTGATACATTATATTGTTTGCCAGAATACTTCTACAAAGTCTTTGCTTCATTTAACTTGTAGAACAATTCAGCCAGATTGGTCTATAAAAGGTGTACTTAAAATCAGGATTACCCTGGGATTCAAAAGTGCTGGGTGCTAAAATGTATTCTCTCATTTCCCATGGCCTTCTAAGCATTTGCAAACATATTTATACCTTCTGCATTGCAGCAAACTTAATCAGAAGGACAGGCTTGCTAACATCTGTGCATTCCATTCACTTCTGGACTCTTCTCCGTCTCTTACAAAACCTGATTCTGGCTGTCAAAATGCATAGTTCTCTATGGTGTGTATCATTTGGACATTTAGACGTCTGTCATCAAGAAGTGTGATGGATGGTTTTATTAATGGCAAAGACTGACAGTAAAAGACTCTTATGGAGGGGGAAAACATTTCGTAAACCTTACAAGTATGCTTGATACTTTTCCTAGCCTACTGTTTCAGACTAAATAGACCGAACATTTGGAAGTGAGAGATGTGTTGCACAATTAGCTAGTCAGACATATTTTTGCCTTTGTAGCTTTTGACCAAGTCAAGTCACATACATGATTTGCTATCTCCAACAGCAATAAAGAAAAGGGTTTCCAAGATGAATTGACCTCCAAGTAGAATGGAGCCACAAACGGCAGTTTTCATAGCAAGCTCCCATTGGCAGTAGAGTGAGATTTTCAAAGATGTGTAAAGGAACCGGATCAATAATCATTTCTTATTAAAGTCCATGAGCATTTATACATGTACTTTTTTTCCAATGACACGCCACAGATACGCCACTTCAGAGCAGACTCAGTTAATCAAGTCTCCTCTGCATGAGGTGAACTGCTCTGTGCCAAGTGCAGATGTATAAGTGGCAAAATGCACATTGGCACGCAGAAAATGGCATTGGTGCACTTTTGAACTAAAGCACCTCCGAGGTGTTTTAGTTCAAAAGCGCTCCACTGCCATTTTCTCAGCGCTGATGTGCATTTTGCCGCTTATACAACTGCATGCATTGCTTTTCAGAGTGCCCAATGCTGCAACACATGCATGTGTAAAAATGCCCCATGGTTTTTACAACTCACCTAAAATGTTTATGTGAAACCTCAGTTTTACCCACCAATATTGATTTTTTTTTCACTCAAAACTTTCAGCAATGTTGAAAAAACCAACATCTCTACAGTTTAGATCAGTGATTCTCACCCCATGTGCCACGGCACCCGGGGGTGCCAGGAGATCCTTTGAAGGGTGCTACAGGAAATGTGAGAACATAAGTGAGATGTAAGGACATAAGCAGATAAGGGATGGCTCAGGTTCTCCTGCCTGGCTGCTTCTCCATCCCCACTGCCCAGCCCCTCTCCAGGGAGGTGAGCACTGTAATAAATCAATTAGTTTTTGAAATAACATGCTGATGAATTCACAAAAGTTATGGAGGCATTCCCTGAGTCTAAAAAGGTTGAGAACCATTGTTTTAGACTCTCCAAAGCAGCAGGCAATTCTGTGCCCATAGACACTTCACACTAATTATGAATCCACACTAGGATTCAGGGATGCTCAGATCTGGGTTTGTATCCATCTGTAGCTTTAACCTAACTGACTAAAGATAATCCTTTCTGTCCTGCATGGCAGGCCCTATGAGGGGAGGCTATGGGACCTGAACCTGTTCAGCCTCCACAAAAGAAGGCTGAAAGGGGATTTGGTGGCTGTCTATAAACTGGCCAAGGGGGACCAGCAGGCAGTGGGAGAGTCCCTGTTCCCCCGAGAACTACCGGGACTAATAAGGAATAGCGACCACAAGTTGAGAGTAGATTCAGGCTAGATATCAGGAGGCGTTACTTCACAATCAGGGTGGCTAGGATCTGGAACCAACTTCCAAGGGAAGTGGTGCTTGCTCCTACCCTGGGGGTCTTCAAAAGGAGCCTAGATAGACACCTTGCCAAAGTCATTTGACCCCAGTACTCTTTCCTGCCATGGCAGGGGTTTGGGCTTGATGATCTGCTCCGGTCCCTTCCGACCCTACCTACTATGAAACTATGCATCCCTCAAGGAACAGCGTCTCTGAAGCTAAGTATAGATAGTCAGAAAGCCTGAGACTAAATCAATTCAGTCCTCACAAGTTAGTCTAAGCTGTGTAGATTAGACCAATAAGCAGGTGAACAGACATTCACTTTTGATTCCAGAAATGCAGCCACATGCCTGCAGTGGCCTGGCCATAAACTGGGGCGTCCAAGAGCATGCCTCCCTGCTCAGCTGGAGCAGACAGCTTGAGCCAAGGCCAGTCTGCCCACCCTGCAAGGGGGAGACGGGTTGCAAGGAGGTGCAAAGCATCCTGGGATGCTGGGGGACTATGAGTCAGCTAGAATCTGGAGGGGATCTGGGGCAGAAGTTCGATAAACCAATTTAACTTAAATCAGTTAAGTCTGATACTACATCCACCCAGGTTTATCTTAAACGAATTTTGGCCATTTAGAATGTGGCTTATGTGCACTGAACGTACGTTGTGTTACAGATTTGAACTGGTTTCTCTGGCTGGCCAGTAGGGGGCACTCCTGCACTGAGCCACCCACTTCGCTGAGCCCAACCAAAAACCATGCTTCGAGTGCCTCCCCTGGGGCGCCTATGTCTGGCTGACCACCTTCCTGGAGCACACCCACAAGCCTGGGGTAACCGCTGCTACCACCGGGGGTCTGGTCTTTGTTAGGACTCTGTGCTGCCTGGGCTACACAGACTCTGTAAACCTTGAGGGTGCTTAACCCACCATGGGACTTTGGGTGCTTCTTTTAGCCTGAAGCAGTCACAAGTTGCCTCCTGTACAGGAAGAACGTAAAAAGCCAAGCCTACTTTAGCCAGCTAAGTAATGCAAGCTAACAAGGCTGATCCCTTCCCTCCTAAGCACACATTGTAAGGCGTGCTATAACATATAGCTTTATTCATCAAAGAGGGATAGGGTGAGGAAGGAATACAAAATGACAGAATATAGAAAGAAAACCAACCTTGAGCAAAACAATACGGTCTTGCTGCCTTTTGATACGCGACTAAAACATTTCATTCTAAATTCCTAGCTAGATTTCAGGTAAGTTACTCACGTCTACATCCAGAGAATTCTGGAGGCCCACAGCTGCATTCAGTGACCAGAAGATGTCTCCCCCTCCAAGATGGAGTGACCCTTTAAGTAGCCTTTCTGACCTCATCACCTGGACCCAACCAAAATCAGGTATTTTCTGAGCATCACTGATGCTGGCCAGTCAGTTTGAAAAAGTCAGACCTTACCTTGACCCCTGCCTTAGGACCACCCTTCCAGGTCAGTGGTGGGAAGGTCACACAAAGGACCTGGACACAGGAAGAGGGAATCCCCCCCCTCCTTAGGGGATCACCTAGGCAACCAGGTGGTTGCCTAAGTGACCAGGTTGACAGACACATGGGCAGAGAAAGAGAAAAAGTGAAGAAGAAAACAAACAACCCAAAGAGGGGTCTGTGGTGGATGGATTTTTTCACAGTTTCTGATCACTTATACTGGTTTATGTGTGATTTCTGAAAGTCTAATAGGATTCCTTCTCAGGAACTGTTTGCAAAGTTTGCTGATTCCTACGCTCAGTCTGCTATAGAATCAAGAACAGCCAGGGATACCTAAATGCTTTCCCAATATTGCTTTTTTTCTAAAGTCAATTACTGTAAGTACAACAGAGCTATTATAGGATCGTAGATGGAAGCAGATGTGGTCTATACAGTAATGAATGAGAAGATGTGTTCATTGCAATCACAAATAAGAAGGAAGATGAATTTCTCCACTAAAATATGGACTATGTTATGAAAAAGTTTGAGGTGTGCAATCTGCTGTTTAGCTCTCTCTCAATGCAAAGGTCTGCAGGTGCTTGGCACTTTGAAAATCAATTTGTAAAGTGTTCACATCGGAGTCCCTAAAATAAAACTCCTGTTTGGATCTGGGCACTTGGGCTTGGGCCTTCTGACCTGATGATCCAAACTTTAGACTTCTAGTCTATCTGATTAATGCTCGGGAAGAAAATAATGGGGGGTGGAGGGGAAGATGGGTCAGTATTTAGGGTGTTCGTACAGGATTGGGGAAAAGAGTACTCAATTCTCAGCTCTCCCACAAAATTTCTGGTGGGGTCCTTGGTAAGCTCAAAGAAATCAGTGTGATTGGTGCCTAATATGTTGGAGGGTCTTGGCCTTAGGCTTTCTGTGTCTGTATAAGTGTTGTGAGAATATGAACATTAAAAGACTGTGAGGTGTTCTCATACTACAGGAATAGATGCCATATAATTAATGCAAGGTGCTTTTTAAGGCAGAAACATTTACTAACATATTACAAAACTCTGTACATTGGTGAATATGGGTGCCTATATACGTGTTCCTTCACGTTCTAATTAGAACATGTTGAAATAGATTCAATTAATTGAGTTTGCTCTGGGTTCTAATTAGAACACTCCAGCGTTGCCTGACCATCATGTATATTAGGCCCCCATGCATTTCAAAATGGCCGCAGTGGCGTTCATCTAAACCTTGTCTAATGAGCTTTAGAGAAAGCGTCCTGTAGCCATTTTGAAATGCACAGGGACTTAATACACATGATGGTGAGCCTTTTTAATTAGAATGGCTGTCCAGGAACCACTCTAATTAAAACATCCCCCTCCCCACCCTTGAGCACACGTATAGGTAGCTTATATCATTCCAGATAAAAAAACTAGATTGCCCTTTCTGCAATCATTTCTAAACATCAACCTCCTTAACACCAGCTAAATGAAAATGATGATCCCCTTTTTATGCAAAATCTTTAATAGTTACGTTTAGTATTTGACTTTCCCCATTATGAAACGCTGAATTTGAGTCTGTTGTTTTATACCATTGAGCTCCTCTCTAGATTATCAATACATCTAGGGAATGGGGGTTGCTGCCTCTCATGATTTTATGGAAACCTTGCGGTTTGTGATGTTTTCATTAGAGCTCCAGCTTCTGAAAATAAATTAGTCCATAAGCATCTCAGCTTTTATTTGGGG
>NW_005841865.1:914851-932397 GCF_000455745.1 Alligator sinensis
CTTGAAGATATGACCTACATGCACCCAAAAAGCTTGAAACCAGAAAGCACATTAGAAAAGGCCTAAAGTAAATTTATCCATAAAAAGGATTAAAAAAAAATAACTTCATGATTTTTAACACAATCTGGGGCATGAGTTTTGATATTTTGCTGTTGACAACAATGTGTTTATTAAATAATAAGAATAAAGGACTCTGCATTTTGCAGAAATACCATGACCAGAAACACCCTGTTGATGGCAGCAAAAAAGGCAAATCTCCCTAATCACTGTAACAGGATAATTCAAACTAATTACATAACCTGCAGTTTTGCAGTTTTATATTATTAGAAGGAAAAAAACTACCAATCCCCATGACACTGATTCATCAAATAAATTAACTGCATTCATCAGTTAACTCTCTCTGGTCAAACAGGGTTAAAATTCTTGGATCTAATTCACATTGCTAATTTCTTGGAGAAAAAAAAATCCATGATAACAAGAGCCAGATATGCTATTTTACCATAACTGACTAAACCTTAGGGGGTTTGTGTTTTATTCTTGTAATATTTCTTTTAATAAAAAAGTGCCCGATTAAGACATCCTTTTAGAAAACATTAATTCAGAAGCTAAAAAAAAATTCAAATGAACTCAAATAGATTTTCTCTGGTAAGTTAACATTGCATTTAGGATAATGGATAGGGAGAAGGATGGATTTCATGGGTATAAATCAATAGGCAAAGGGGGTCTGATGAAATTGCAACTTGTGAGAGTAAAGCCCCAGTGGTTTGTGATATCATCAGGAGCCCAGGATTAATTCATTTGACAATCCAGCCTTCTACATTCATTATTTTAATAACATGCACACAGGACCAGTTACACAGTTTAACCAGTGATCTGAATGTTTATATTCACTTTGGAGCCCAATCCACCACTTGACTTCAACAGGAGCAATGTTGGGACATGTGAACGGGTGTGGTTCTACTAGGTTATAGAAGGGGAAGGATAATGGGGATGTGAGCTGATTCCTAAATGGGAGAATGACAGAGTTATGTGTTGGTCCTGAAGATGGATAAGGACTTGACTCTCCATTGTTTCATACTGAGTGACATTTCCTCTATTGCTTTCATAAGGAGTAAGATAGGACTCTGAGGCCACATCTACACATGTGCTTAACTGTGGAGTAGACTAATTAGCTGTGGAGTAAAGCATCACCGTCTGCACATGCAATGGTATTAGGCTTCAGTAAACTAATCAACACCACAGTACTATCTTACTTGGCAGTACTATCTTACACCAGGGTAATTTACTGTGATTAAACACACATGTAGACACTGACTGTGGGTGTAATTTGTGCCTAGTCAGCCCAGTGAGCTGGGGACCAGACTCCTGTCTGCCACCTAGACACATTGCTCCACACTTTTAGCATCATCATGCCCAGCCAGTCCCTCTGCAACCCGACGGCACACTGGGAGCCCAGGGCTAAGCAGGCCTTGCGTAAATTATTCCACCCTCACTCAAATCGCTGCTGTCCTGGACACGCATGTAGACACTGAGCCCAGGAGTAGTTTAATTCAGTTCAAACTGCTACAGAGTTTATTGCTTTAAATTAATTGTAGCCTGGGTGTACATGGGTTTGTACTTCACTCTCCAATTGAGGGAATTATTGGCAGGGCAGTGTGCTGTGGAGGGACACAACAGCCAGTGGCCGTCTCTGTCCCCTATAGAGTCAGATCCAGTCAATCAATTACTTAACTATATACAGATTTATTATCACAACAAAACCATTAAAGGGTAAGGACATATATATATAATTTATGTAAACGTTTACAAAGCAATAAACCCTATAATACACACACACACACACACACACACGTATATATATATACATATATATATATATACATATATACCACACCCAGTTTGGGGCGGGGGTGGTCTCCCCTATGGGGACCCTCTCTCCAGGGTAACTTACTACTACTTCGCAGTCCTGGAGGGTTGCCTCTTGTTCTCCAGGTCAAGTTCTGTCCCTGCTGGGTTTTTCTGCCACCTGACTCTGCTGCCACCATCCTGGCTTAGGGCCACAGGCACCGCTGTGTGTAGTAGGCACTTTGCCTTATGCTAGGGGTTGGAGGCCTGGACAGCCTCGTGCAGCACCGGGGCTTGGTCTGTTCCTGGACCCTCTGGGCTGCATCGTCTGCACTGAGCTGCTGCCCTGTGTCAGCAGCTGTAGACCTGAGCCACCTCAAGCGGCTCCCAGGGTCTCTCACCCTCCATGCATTGACTCTTTCACTGAGCTCCCAGCCTTGTTCTGGGGGTTGAGGACCTGAGCCACCCCAGGGGCTCCAAAGGTCCTGCTCCATGCACCGGCCTGTGCACCGTCTCAGGCCGCACAAGAGAGGTTGCAGACCCAAGCTGCCTCACGCAGCTCCCAGGGTCTGGACACCGTGCACCATGCTGTGCACCGAGAACCTAACCGCTGGAGTTGTGCCCTGCTCCCCGCTGATAGAAGTCTTCAGGGGCTCTTCCTGGGCTACTGAGCAGCTCTCCTCAGCTCTTCTAACCCCTGCTCTTCTCTCGTCTCTGTCCTCGATGCATCTCCCCTCATGCTGGGCACACAGCTCCTTTGATATGCTCCAGGGCTCTGCCCCTGAAGTCTTCCGGATCTGACAGTAGGCAGGGGGCAGGGGCTCATGGCAGAGCCCCCCATGCAGTGGGGGACAGCGGGGATCACCCCCCGCCCGGCAGCAGCCTGGTGAGTCGGGGCATTTTTTTTCAAAGAGCCGGGAGCTGGGGTGGGCAGGGCAGCCATTGCCAGGCTGGGAGAGTGGGTTGGGGATGGGCCTGTGCGATCTGGAGATTCGGCTGATTCGGCAGCAATTGAATCTCCGAATCAGATTTGGCTGAATCAATTCAGGAAAGTGATTCAAATCACCGAATTGAATCACTGTCCACCAAATCGGCTGAATGTGAATCCAAAGTGAATACTAGCCGGTTCACAGAGGCGTACTGGAAATGTTTTATTTTGAAAGCAGGAAAAAAAAATTAGAGGCTGGAGTCTTTAAGGACTATTACTATTTGCTGCCATTTACTATGCAGGTTATTTAAGACTAATGACCGCATCTGGCTCACCTTACACCTGACCCAGTGGCCACTGAAGTCCTACTATGCTTCCCATTAACTTCAGCTACCCTTGGATCAAGTCCCTGATTCACTTGCATCGTCCCATTAGCTTCAGTTGCACTAGATGAGTAAGTTTGGCAGGATTTGGTCAAAAGTCCTCACATTTCACAATCTATTATGGAACAGTGCTGTCAAATGTAGAAACCCTGCCATGTTCTTTTGTCAGAGTATATGAAGCTATTCTGCCCAGCTGGAGTTAAGTGTATCTCATTACTCAAGGAAATTTGGATTTAGACTATTCTTCACTGATACATAACATATTGCTGTAATTAGCAGCAGTGGATTGGGAGTCCCGGAAATTGATTATATCCAGTATGTCAGTTTAGGAATATGTTGTTTAATTTACACAGGACAACTTCATGCAAGCTGAGAATGCTTTTCCATCCCCAGTGATATATCTCTTTGGTATCCAGCTTATGTGCTGTGCTATTAATATAATAGCTTTGACACTTTTAAAGTGCCTGGTGGTCTGAACACAGGATTTAGGATCTGGATCTTCTGTGGTCTAATCCAGACAATAGAAAGGTTCAGACCATTCCATAGACCCTGTGATGAAGTTTAGATCTAGACACATATTCCATCTTTGCAGTTTGTGCTGGTCTTTGGCACCAAAATACTAGAAAAATGAAGTAGTGATGAGAGAATGAGCAGAAGAGTCTTCTCAACCCCACTTGAGTATTTTGTGATTTTGGGATGCTCAGTTCTTTTTCTGTAACTCCTTTTCATTAAGTGCTAACAATCACCAATGCATCTACTGTCCATGGCACTAGATGAGCTGCCAGGTAGAACAGCACATTAATTAATGTACAGGCGAATAATATATTTCCACAGTAATTATGACAGGGAACTGAGACACCCTCCAAGTATTCCTTTGAAGTGAGGCAGTTAGATACCATGTTATGATCACCTGAAATAACGGTTTGCCATTTTTTCTTTCTCTGTCAGTCTTGTCTTGTAGTTTGAGACAGCTCATGAATTTCACTGCATGTATGTGGGCACACCTTTATTTTTGTTCTGAACCTAAAGATGAAGTCCAAGTGCTTTCAGCTTTGTAAGGTATTCAATAACCACAGCTGTGTTTCTTGAAAAATGTAGGATAGGGAAAGGATGATCCTTGGTTGGGGAGAGCATGCTGAAAGTCAAAAGATCTGGCTACTTCTCCCAGCTCTGCCACAGACTTCTTATGTATGTGACCAAAAAACATGTCTGGGACTCAGGTTTCTTCATTTGCCTAGCTTACCTCATTGAGGCATTTTCTTTTGCTCCTCACAATAAATGTCAAAGGGAGGAATAGTGGATCCCAAATACTTGTTCATTGCAATCTATGATATGCAATGCCTCACTACATACATACATTGCTGCTGTGGCAGGACTTCGATGATTCTGAACCAGAGAAGACGGCAAAGGCCACCAGAGGTCTCACAAGCCATCCAATGCACTGCCAGCCAATTCCTGAACACTAAAGATGATGTATTGTTTCCAAAAGGCCTTGAGATGCTCGAATGGGAGGCCCAATAGAAATACACAGTCTTAAGTCTTTCAATACAAATATGCCCTGCTGAATTTTCATAATAATGGGCCAGCTTCATCAAGCATGAAGTTATACCGCATACGCCTCACCAGAATCTTTATCAGCCACTCAGCCTCCCCTTCCTCATCAGGCTTGTTATATAATCAAAGAAAGCCACTCTAACTTTTTAATGAAACTAATTTTCATATTGTCCACATATACATACAGTTAAGAAATTACAGTGACAGTGATAAAAAATGTTAATTTTTCTTTCCAGATGCTTGTAAAACAGCCTTAACATATGTCCGCTGTTTAATTAACAGAGCGGCAGCATGGTGGAGAGGAGCCAAACTAATAATTTAAAGAAGCATTCTCCCTCCCTTGATTTGAATCCCAAAACACATCCATCATGTACATTTCTGAAACTGCAAAAGATTTAATTTTCTGAACTTTCAGCAAACATCATAAAACAAGTCAAAGAGAACCCTGGAGTCAGGCAAGATCACTGTTGAAAGAGTCCAGCTTCGGAACTTGTTCAAGAAATTCATTTTGTTAAGTGAATAAAAAATCCAAGCTACCCTCCCCACCTCCCCACCCTACACCAGCTTTCATTGTCCTCTACTGCTGGGAGGCCAAAGATGCTATTTACTGCCCAGGTTCTCCTCCTTGGTTGTATTTTGCACAGCTAATGGTTTCTCTAAGGTAACATTCACCCCTATGTAGAGAGTCACCATAAAGCCAATCTAACTTAGGTACTAATATGCTCCCCGCTCTGCCCCTACTAGAATATGTGATTATCTCACAATCTTTAACGTATCCACCCTTATACCTCTGTGAAGTAAGAAAGTGTCATTATCCCCATTTACAGAACTGAATACAGAGAGCCTCAGTGACTTGATTAATGTCACACAGGACAAAAGGAACCAAACCCAGGTGTCCCAAGTCCCAGACAGGCCTCCTTACTGCTGAGCCATTCTTCTGCCCTCTACATTATAAGTTCCATGAGGTACCTTTTTAAATACTCTAAATCCATTTAAAGAATTTTGAAGAAGCAAAAGCTCTCAGCATTTGCAGCTCTGGCAGGCAAATTTCATTCCTTCATACTGGATGTATGTAGAATAGACCCCAGCTTCGGAGTTGAGATCCAGTTTCCTCCAAGATTTAAGTGTTAGCAGCACAGGTGTCAGCTTCTCTGAGTATATAGACACACAGACAGCCAGTACTACCAGCAGAAATGCCTTCACCCTCCGTCTTCCCTAATTCTATTAACTGTTCATGGGGAGCCACCATGCCTTGAAAAAAGGTGCTGAATTTGTTCTGTTGTTCAAAACACTGAGTCAGAAGAGACTCTCTTCCAAAAGAGACTTAGTGTAGAACATAAGGGAGTAAGTCATCAGGGCAAAATTCATCCTATCCTATAAGAGAGTGGTTTTCAACCTTTTTTCCATCTGTGGACCCCTAAACATTTTCAAATGGAGGTGTAGATCCCTTTGAATTGTAAGTGTGGATATTCACATATTGAGATTTCTCAAAGATGATGTCAAGTTTTATTATTGCCTGAAATGGAAGAATATATAAAAACCAAATGTTAAATATTATCAAAAAGTGGGGGGCAGGATAGTCTTTTTTTTATAAGTCTTTGGAAAGATGATTCCATCATACAATAACAGAATTAATCTACTGACTGATCAAAAAGATTGCAAGTGCTGATTTACCTTTTCATCCACTGCTTGTTCTTTTGGGTCTTTCAGGGGATGATATGAATCTACACATGCGCTTTACTGCAAAATGCACTAATTAGCTCCACGGTGAATGTCACTGTCCACACATGCGCCAGTATTAGGGCACAGTAAATTAATAAGCTCCACCATAAAAGAGTACTCGGAGACAATACTATCATATGGCATAGGTGCTTACTCTGCCAAAATGCACATGTATGTGGTGACGGGCTGGCTGGCGTATGAGGGTGCTAAAGTGCAGGGGCTGCCTGCTGCCTAGCCACAGCTCCACAATCTCAGTGCCCTCATGTCCCAGCCAGTCCCTCTGCCACCTGATACCACTACCCAAACACACACACACACACACACCCCCCACCCCCGTGCCACCTGCGGCTGCTCTGATCTGGCTCAAATGGCTCAAATTGTTGCTGTACACATGCAGACACTGCACCCAGGAGCAGTTTCCTCCAGCTCAAATGGCTCTGGAGTTTATTACATCATATTAATTGCACATGTAGATGCACCCAATGAGCATATTGCACCACATGAATTACACATGTAGATGCACCCAATGAGTCTGAACATACTAAATGAAATTTACTCTCTTAGCAGGGCAACATGCAGATCTCTCACTGGATTGCTTTGTATTTGCTAAAACCAGGACTTGTCAAGGTGGAGAAGGTCTCTACCATGACATGGAGTCTATCCCACATATGGGCAGACGGTCAGAGCTAGGGGCCTACAGTCTTTGGCATGAGTTTCTGCTTTACAAGGTCTGCAAGGCCTGGGTCAGATGGAGTAGACATCTACTAAGCCTGAAATGGGCAGTATTTTCACAAATACAGAGTCAACGGTTTGTTCATCTGAACATAATACAATGGATTGACTTGTCTGTTTTATCCTTTCAGTGGAGATAGCAAGGCAAAAATCAGAGGGGCAGCACAGATAGTATCCATGATGTAGCTCCGGCGAACATTTCTCTGTTGTAAAGCCTCTGATTTAAGTGGGCTCACACTAAGGATTATTTTGCCACATTGTTTTAAACTAAGGACCTTAGGCTGTATTTCCACCAGTGCTTCAGCCCCCATATTTAGAAATGATTACACTACTGGCAACAGAATGATATAGACACAGAGAACAAAATGTATCACATAGGTTAAGTCTGAACCAATCAGAAAGATCCAGACTCATTCATCCTGTGGGCTATCCTCATAGCTAATATAACAAGTAGACAGAAATTACCCACCTGCTGTGTGAGTGTATGCATGTGTACAGACTATTTTAGATGAAGTTTATTATATAACCAAGAGTTAGGAATAAACAGCTGGAACAACCACAAGCAATGAGTCAGTTAATATACCAAGGACTTTCTCCATAAACCTGGCCAGCTATTTCCCTTAAAGAGCCAGCCTTGGCTAGCTCTCCAAAGGAGGCTCAGTGATTGTGTGTACATTAAAAATGCTATCACCATTATGGTTAGTTCACTAAAGGTACAAGAGCATGACAAATATATGTAATTTGTAAATTGGCCGGTCTTTTGCAATAATTTAGAGAGACTAGTTAGAGGCAATAGAAACCCAACAATTACTGATGTTTAAGGTTTGCATTGTTGCTCTGTGAATATTTCATGCATAAATGAACTTCCCCAGGACCAACTGCTGTTTCTGATGAGGCACTCTGAGGCTTTATTGCCAAATACACAGCAGGGCTCCACCAATGAGCCACATAACGGATGATGCATCGCCTTCACAGCTTAAATAATGCAGGGTATCTGCAGTTTATAGAGTGGTGGTACACTTTATTTACATATCAATTGAGTGGCCATACTGAATATGAAGAAATATGAGAAGGAAAGGACACGGCACTTTTAATATTTCATATTGGTAAGCACCCTGCAGAAAGAGGGTATGCCGACTGAGATTTTAGCTCAACTGTGTCTATATATGGGGAGTGTGTGTGTGTGTGTGTGTGTGTGTGTGTAAATGCACATACACATTTGACATAATCTTTTCCCAAAGCCAATAAAGCATATGCATTTTCCCATACCCATGAACTTGTTCAAAGCTAATAAAACTAAATGACATAAATCTGCCAACCTGAAGTTGATATTTCAATTGTGGTTTCTTAGGAAAGAGAAACAACTCAGCATGTTCTCTCCTAGGGCATGCTGGGGGCTGTAGTCCACTTTTCATCAGGCATACTGAAGACAGGCAAAAAAACCTTTTACCTTAGGGCAGCCCATCCTGGAAACAGAAATGTAGGTAGAGAATACAATGGTGTTGGAAAAGGCAATAGCCAGAAAATGGAACACTGCAGTAGCCTAGGCAGTCATCTTGGATGAGGCCACATTCCCCATCTGCTCCCAATGCGGTGGAGTTTGTAGCATAAACATACCACAAACCCCATCTTGTTAAAAAAAAAATAGTTTGGCCTTTCCATAATTGACTGCTGAATCAGTCACTTAAATGAGTTATGTGTCTAGAGGAAAGAATGAGCCAGTATACTCCTTACCTGGTTCCTAACTGCGGGACTGATGGAGTCTCTCTCTCACATACCATTTCATAACTCTGAACAGTTGTTCAGTTTGTGTGCATAAAACCATTCTGCAGTGACGTATCCTCTTTATTGTACCTCTGTCAAAAGAGAACTGATGTGTGCCAGTCCTTTTTGTAAGAACCCATTAAAATTCCATTACAAATTACTAGATTTATAATCCGGGCTTCATTAAGAAATAGTTTCCTGCTTTTCCTTATAATAAAATTATTGACTGTGCAGATACTCTGGTTCTAGACTAATTCAATCTCCTATTAGTTCTTCTACTAGTGTATTTTGGAGCCGGATGTGTGTTTATATGTATGTATGTATGTATATGCAGGTGCATGTACAAAAATACAGAGTATTTTATAACATGTATTCCTGCAGACCATTAGATAGAGGGCCAACCATAAATAAAATGGGAAGAAGAGCTGGATATGTGTGTGTGGTGTGTGAGAGTATATTCTATATACCTGGATTAAAAATAAACTGGGACATCTAACTGTGGCCTAGCCTCTACAAAGTAATGCATGAAACAGCCATGTTGTGAAAATGCTTGATTATTCTCTTTTGCTCATTCCATCCCTGGGGGATCTTTTTCAACTGTTACTTTAACTGCTCAACTTGCCTTTTCCACTGTGATAGTCAGCAGATGAAGCCCTTCACATTTAAGTATAATAGTGCCAGAGAGACCAACTGCTCCTCAGAGTTACGACCTATAAATGTCGCTTCTGTGTCAGAACGAGAATGTGCAACTGAAGATGCTGAAGTCTGCAGAGGGTTTACTTGACAATTCATGTAAGCCATTAAATTTGCTCTTCCTCTCACCCCCACCCACTGACCTGTACACTGGGATTTCTTTTTTTTTCTTCAGGGTTTCTGAATGTTTCTTCATACTCTGGCAATAACCATGTGGTTTATCTATCTCTGCTTTCAAACAGTACAAATACAGCACGGCACGTGCACGTATCAGTCTACGGCTGCTTTTGTTTTCACTGTCACAAAGAATGGGGGTTCAAGTGCTTTTCTGCCCTGCTTCTAACTTGCCTTCTACAGCAGCCAATAGATAACCCTTGCTGTAGGGCACCTATTTCTAAATGGGGGTGTCCTGTGGCATAATGTACTTATGTGTTCTGATGGATTTGTGCTCTCTAAATCTATAGATTATGTGCTGGGGAGCAAGAGTTGCAAGGCAGGGGCCTATTGGGATCCAGGCTCTGCTGGCAGTTCTAAAAGGTCAGTGAGAAAAAGCAGTAAAGCTGGCTGCTGGGGGACCTTGGGTTGCTTTATCTGGGAGATTGCTCAAGGATGCAGTAGTGAGAGAGACAACGGCATACTCTGGGTGGCTGGGACAGGAGGACCATGAAAGGTGGAGACAGGCTGGTAGGAATCATCTACTCAGGAGTCCAATAATATGTCATCAGGATTTATTCAGCCCAAAATTACTCCTTTTAATCAACAAAATAAAGACTATGCTAGGGCATAAGTGGATGACCTAGATGCTCATGCCTTGATTTGCCACATATGGAGCCCATGTTCCCTTCTCGCTTCTTGACACGTACAATAGGAGGCTAAGGCAGACCCAGAAAGAGAAATAATATTTCAAACCATTCCACAGCAACCAATCTCATTTGACTAGTTAAACAACACCATGGGAGAAATCTAGCCAGACCTCCTTGGTCAGAAGGTCGTACACAGTGCTTGAAGGGTAAAGAAGGAGATGTAAAGGCATGGGGGGAAATGTGGGACTTTCTTGGGTTGTGGCAGAGAAACAGAAGACCTTAGGGTGAAAGACTAATCTGACATGAAGAAAATCCAGTTTTTCTTTTCCGCTCCAATGCCTTAGTTTTGCATGAATCCCTTTTATTGTAACAGGTTTATAAAACATTAATTGCAGAGGGAATAGCAATTTTAAATAAAAAATCCTTGTGGTTAAGAACCAGGACCAGGAGCCAGGGCTCTGGTTACAGTTCACAGCTCTGCCATAACTTCTGGTGTAACATTGTAACCAAATTCAGCACTAGTAGATGCAGCAGTCCATTGGCTCAGCAGGAGTGCATTCAGTTACAATGGGCCACTATCAACCCCTGGTTGCTCGTGTACAAAATGGGGATACATAATATTTATCTATTCATATGATTTATTACTTATTTAGTGCTAACAATGTGCTTTGTGCTGTATGTGACTGTAGGAGACTCCTGGGTGTTCGTTGTCTACCAGGCAGATACAGATAAGCAACCAGGGAACACACTGCACAGTGCAGGTGTGCTAATTTAGAGCACTGATTGCATTGGGCCACATCCTCAGTTGTTGAAAACTAGTTTCTGTGACTTACACCCACTAAGGTCATGCCAGGCACAGAAACAAAGGGAGTGGCAAGAATGAAACAATTGAGGGGAGTAAAGGGGGCGAGCGAGGGTTTGGTCAGAGGCAAGGTGTGAGTTCTGTGCCGGAAGAGAGTAATGCAAGTGAAGATATGACATTTAAACATGACACAGCATGTAAAGTGGAGCCAGAGCAGGGAAGGAATGTAGGCATTCAGATGACTGGATGTGGGAGATCAACTGCTTTCTGGGTAGAGCACAAGAGGCAGTGTCTTACAGGAGTGCTGTTAGATCCTTATGCCAATTAAGCTATTGACATGTAGAATTTATGGTTCATGCACAGGGACGTCTGGATGAATGGGCAGGTTGTGGTCCCAGAAATTTAGAAACTGCTCTCCTAATGCTTTCCCCCCTTGTCTGAGCCATCTTCCCTGCATGACTCTCTGACTGCTTGCTTTTCCAGTTCTTCTCACTCACCCAGTTCTCTGCACTATGCTGGCATATTGAGCCATTTATCATAAGGATGCTTCTTGGCTGGGGTACCCTGTTTCACTCCAGTTCCAAAGCTCTGACATCAGGGAGGATCTTTCTATTTACCAGTCACTGAGGTTGTTCCCCAAGTGCTGACACCCACTTCTCCAAACTTTGTTGACTGTATGGATACCAGGGACTCCTGTTAATGCTATGAACATGCACAGCTGAGGACACAGAATATTTTTCATCCATTTGACTGGTGAAGCTGGCTGGGGCCTTGGCAGGGGGAAGAAGACAAGGAAGGAGGGGCTGACATTTTTTGAGCGCACCACCTGGGATTGCCGGCACTTCTACTAATGCACACTGAACAGCTAAATCATACATTATTGATTTGTCAGGCGTATTTGCATATAAATAAGCATGATCATTCATACAAACCTTAATGTTGTTGTTCTCCCTTTAGTGTTGTGATCACAGATGAATGACTCTAGTTAGACACAATTCAGGAAAGCTTGTACCACTGCAGCAAAGTAAGTTGCTGATTTAAAACTACATTTATTGGAGCATGTAAGTGTGACAGTCTATTGGTGAATTTGGGGATAATTAGTCTAAAAGACAAGATAAATGAATCCTGGAAGTAGTATTGTGATGAAGAAATGATCCCTCCATGCTAGTAAAGCTTTGATGCCAGAAATATTGCAAATGATAATTAACAGGGAAACACAGAGGAATTATGTTTCAACTGTATTTTCAAAAGGACTTAGAATTTTACAGACAAATTGATTGGCTTCTCCACCTCCCCCATCCCCCCTCCTCCATTCCTGCGATTATGAAAGATCGTCTAATTTACAACATGAACCATGAAGCATATGACAAATCATTGGCTTGCCTTTACATATCTTGCTTTTAAGTTGCACCTTGGCAGATCTCCCTTACCATTTTTAAGGAAAGTAATACAGGTATTTTTCAGTTAGTCTTTTGCTAGGCATAATCTAGACAGATCTGCAGGCCAGCACAACACACTGACCCATGAAGATTATCTCTGCTGTATTAATTCATTAAGCTTTGCAGGATCAAGCAGTAAGATCTCCCCCTCACACTCCCCCCCATCCACCCCCACCCCTCCATGATAACATCAGCAGTATGAGCTGGGTACGTCTGAAACCCTCCCCTTAAAAGAAAATGTTATAGACTGTGCAATGCAGGGGAAACATTGCTCGCTAACACTTCATTTTAATTGTCCTAAATTAGAGCTGAAGACTTACAGAACTGCGCGTGACAGCCAATGAATACCAAATGAATTCATTAGGATCAGCACTGTTACTGTGAATAACTAACGAATCTGTAATGATGGGGCACCTTTCTGCACCTCACCCATTTGCTGCAGCATAAACCCAGGAAGGGATCAATCCTGCACCTTCATTTAGATGATATCAACATACTTTGCCCCTGGGGTTCATAATAAATGGAGTATTCTCAAAGAGTCCCTCAACCAGGTTCTTTATGCACAAGACGGGAGAAAGTGCTCAGGAACCTTTTTGTCCGTATGAGGCAGACATCAGGCTAGTGAGGTCGAAGGGCAAGACTGTCAAATCTGCCTGCAGAAGTGGCCTGGCTGCATCTGTCTCTGCCATGTGCTAAATACTGCCTGGGCTGCTTTGGGGACAGCATTAGCTATAAAAGTCACTGCCAGCCTTTTCCACACTTACCACCCAGGAAAAATTTTAAAGTTTTTTCCTTATAAAAGAAAAAAAAATCCTTATCAGGAAAACCCAGACCATTGTGCACTGGCTTAGCTTTGCAAGGGTGATGTGGGTTTTTGAGTGTTCCCTTAATCTCTGTTATTCAGGATATGGGTCAGCGTATGATGCAGACACTTCTGTGGATGTGCTAGTCTGTGATCTCCCCCAACCTGCCAATGAGCATAAAGCAAATGGGACAACTGCTCATTTGACTGGCACACCAAGGACCTTCCAAGCTTGAAGATACAGCTTGAGCTAAAACACTGTCATAATGGGTGTCTTTACATGTGCTCTGAGGGTTGGGGGAAGGTGCTTTAATTAGAGTGGTTCTGAGAGCCTCTCTAATTAAAGCACCCACAGCATCTCATGTATTCAGCATCCTGCACTTCAAAATGGCCACAGGGGGCACTTTAAACATTCAACGAGATTTAGTTAAAGGACTCTCACCACTATTTTGAAGCACAAGGATGCTGAATACACTAGATGCGGTGGCTACTGGAGTGTGCTAATTATCATGTTCCAGCAGGCTCGATTAATCGAGTCTGCTCTGGCGCACTGTAATTACAACATGTCAGAGCACTGTCCCTGCATATCTACAGGCCCCCTTGGAGACTGTAGGAACTCCTCTGTGGACAGGCCAAGTGGAAAGCCTGTATCATACACGTACGATTGTGTTCCCCATGTATACTGATTCTCCCAGACTTTCCAGAACCGTTGGCTGCTTGGAACCAGCATTTAGATTTTGTTGGCTGGCTTGTCAAATATAGCAGAGACAGATGAAGCTGCTCTTGAGTAGCCCTGTTCTGGTCTTTCAGAGAGAACGTAAGGGGCACTTACTCCTCTTCTCATTCAGTGTGCATGTGAAACAATGCAATAAAGAAGTTGGGGTCATATGCTGTAATGCATTCAAAATGAGGGCAGCACCCAATTCTCTACTATTATCCCAAGTAACAAGCAGGGGTCAGATAACCAGCCATCCTCTTTTTGCTAAAAAAAAAATTTAAAAATGGACAAACTTGAGTCTGTTCTTAGTTACACAGAGAATCAGATCCAAGACCCTTCTTTCTAAATATCAACAAATACCTAACATCATAACTCTCTAACAGCATGGAGGGAGGGGCATTGATTCGGTTGATTCAGTACTGGCTCAGACTTTGACCAGAATTTCAATGCATGTGACTAGAACATGTTAGCTGGCACCTTTAGGTTAACATATTATAACAATTTGGTGTAGACAGTATGAACTAGAGGGAAACCTATGGCCAAGCTAGCCTAAGCAGAGTCTGAGGGAAGAATGTTACCTCTTAAATCACTGGTTCCACTTCATTTTTTATTATAAATTTGGCTCACTGAATTATTTTGGAGTTCCTGGTAAAGTGCCAAACCATGCATGATTTGCTGCAACGGCGGACAGGTAGCATATTGCAGGGCATTACTTCCAGGGAAAAGAGCCTTTGAAGATGATAAAGGTATTGAACTTCCTAATGACCTTAAATGGTGGAGACGGCAAGTGAGAAAGGAACAGTGAAAAAAACTCTGGTCATACCCAGTTCATTCACTCTTTCAGCATCCGCTGTGTGCCACTATGTGACACAGGATACTGGGCAAGATGGACTTATGGTCTGACCAGATAAATGGCAGTTCTTATGTTCTTATTGGGTAGAGAGCATTGACCCCACCTACCTCAAAAATAAGATCTCTTAAAAATGTGGTTCACAAGATCAAGTTAACTTACAGAAAGGGCTGAGTCCAGATGCTCTAGAAGGTACAAAGCTCTCTCTGCTTCCATCGTTTGTTGAGCGGAAGAAGAATGGCCAGGCAGCTGCTTCATCTGCATAAGTTATTTACCCACAACTCCAGATGGACGTGAGTGCTTGAGGGAAAGAAGCTCTGTCCCTCTCCATTGGTGAAAGGGGAGGGGGGCATAGCTACAGAGAGGGTTTCATTCTCCAGCATAATCATCTTATACAGACTTCATCGTCAGAACTGCACACAAACTCAGAATTAGCTGGAGAACAGACCCAACAAGAAAGAAGAGGAGATAGGGCAGCATTCCCTACGTGGTGGTAAGGAATTGGTTCATGCTCTTAAATGTTATTGGACACCCTCAACTTAGCTTTGTGAGTGAAAGGAGGACTTTTCAATGCCAGAAGACAGAAGGTAGCAGCAGAGGTGGCTGAACTCTGGTAAGGCCTCTTTTGCTAAAGTAATAAAAAGGGTGAAGCACTGCAGCTGGTTTAGATAATGGAGCCTCAGGACAGGATCAGGCAACACTTCACTGAGGCCTGGAAACAGGCCTGACTGAGTGCACGTAAGGGTTTGAGGTCTGTACTACCTGATAACCCCAAGCCACAAGTGGGGAGTAGCAGATGCAGAGGGGAAGCAAACTGCTTAACAGATATCTGCCAGCTGGATATTCATACCAACATGTGAGGAAAAGAATTAGCAAACTACTGCCAATCTTATCAGAAAGCAACATTTTCCTTATCGTTCATATAATTCATGCTGTGTTCCCTTTCCCTCAGTCATATCTTCTTTGCTTCATGCTCTGACCTAATGCTTGCAAGGAAGGGACTATGTCCTATTAAAGGTGCCCAGGGAAGGTCTTTAATGATCCAAGACAGGCCAGGTTCTTTGGGTAGATGTGATACTTTAATGATCCAAGTTATTTTTGGTGGAGGCTAGAACTAATGGTGTTTTCTAATATTAAGGGAGTCTGCTAGCTCTTTGCACCTGGCCTGTGACACTGCCCACCATACTGGGCAGAAGGGTTACACAGAAGTGACTGGAGCCCCCATCAACACCTGTGTAGACAAAGACCTTTACACGTGAGTTAGCTGATGGTGCTGTGGGTTGTATCCTCCTAACTTGATTTAAACAGGCACGTTCTTTTGTCACTTAGATGTGTTCAGAATAGTTCTGGGGCACTGTTGTCTATGAGCTATTACCACAGTTCGTGGCCATTCTTCCAAGGTCTTCAACTGACTCCTTTTTGTGATACTCTTGTCCAAATTTTCTAATATTAGGTGTTTCAAACTCTAGGAGCTCAACAGAAAGGCTAAACCCTACCTCAACCTCACTTTGCTGGTCCTTAAAATGTGTTTTCTAATGTTGGATGCACCCACTTTGCAACATGGTAGTGAAGCTTCATGAGTGTTTCTAGAGCTTGTTGAGTTCTTTTAAGGAAAGGCTGAACTTGAGTATGAAGAGTTGTAATGTACTGAGGTGAAGAAATAGTTGGCATTATGGGGGAAAATGTGTCCCAAATCTTTGTCCAGCTATTTGAAGGGGACTGGCACCCTTTCTGTAATGCCTACTCCATCCAAACCATATGAACAGGACACTGCCATTAACGATCTGATTTGGGGAAACAGAAACCATTCTGGAAATCTTAAGTGAAGGCCACCAAGTGCAGACAGCCTGTGCAGTGTGCAGATTCTGTGTCCACTCAGGCTGTTTGCAAACCCTCTGCATGCTTATCATCATGTAATTGAAATAATGCATATTGACAGAGACTTGAAAACAACTGCTCAATTTTCCTCGAAATTCAATTAAACTTCGTTTATTCTGGGGATCGATCCAATTAAAAGGGGGGAAATTTCAGACAGTCCGAGCCATACAATCCATCTTAACACACTGTGTCTATCACTGTGATGTAATAATTCCTCCAATCAATGCTTTAAAAGCATTTAGTAGTCTTGATAATGAACTTTTGTCAAAATAGCCTTACAAAGCAATAAATGAGAGCAGATTAATATGTAGTCATAAAGCTATGAATGGTTTAACACTTTGAAAGGGTTGCTTCATAAATTACAGGCTTATTTATTTATTTCCTTCTCAGAATCCTGCTTTGTGATACTGTTGCCTGAGACCCGGAGTGTGTGAGACGGGTTTGGACTTCCAGAGCAGGTCAGTTCTTTGCTGGGACAGAACGAAGCAGGTACTAACTAAAGAACCTCATTGTCAAGTCAGCTCTAGGTACAGAAAGTAATTGCTGTTAGCACCTTGAACAAAACATGGTGCTGCAGTGGTAAAGCTTGCCACTAGATACCAGATTTCCAGCAAAAGCAGACCCAGGCAGCCT
>NW_005841865.1:932494-981371 GCF_000455745.1 Alligator sinensis
TTCCCTACATCTTTTACTTCTCAATTAAGTGATTGAACCACCAAACTATCAGATAAGCACTGCTACCAACACACAGAAACACACAAAAGCCTGTTTTTAGCACATCTGGACACTCCACCACTGACCTCAGAGCAGCTCTTCTTAACAAACAAAGCTTTAGAAACCAACTTGACCTTGAGATTGCAGAACAAGAAATCACCTACAGACTGGACTGTGTGAACCTTGATCTCAACAGGGACCACGGTTTCATATCCCATTACCCCAACTAGCTGTTAACTCCAGATGTTAACTACCTTCATCTCAGCCAATCTATTCAACCCTCTTAACACCTCTCTTAGCAGCTTTCCCTCCCCCTGTCCTTTCCCTCCTATATAAAAGCTTTTCATGCTTTTCCTGCATGGTGTCTGATGATATATGTACATACATTGGCAATCCCTCACAGGCAAAGATGTTTGTCTCCCATGACTGCCTTACCTGTGGGTCTGAAGATGGCTGACACGGCCAATCCAGGGTCAACAGACTTTATTGCAACTCAGGCACATGTTTCCATGCGGCGTGGGTTCTGGATTCTTGATTCGGTCCACAACATACCGTTTCTGCCACTCCTACTTTTCTGTCTCCTGTTGTCATCGTAAGATTTCAAAGTACCAATTAAGTTGTTGCCTAGGAAAGTTCATGCCTTTCTGAGCCAGTTAATCTCTTTGATAGCAGTGGAGCCTCTGCAGATAAATTAAGTCCTGAACAGTTTCCTGCCACCTCTATCCATTGGTTGGGGGTAGGAAAGTGAGCTCTCCCTAACGTCCTTTAAATGTAGTTGCTCCTCAAAAATAGCTGGTGCTTGTTATCGGGAGCAGAAGTTAACCATGAGCCAACCACTGCAGTGTTTCAGAGAAGGTAGAACTGCCACACAAGATGGCAGAGGCAACTGGATTTTTGCCTCCCAGGTGTCAGACTCTTGTTCTCCTTATGTAAAAACCCATGTTTAATTTGAAAACCGTGAAGCCAAAGTTTCCTGTCAATAAAATTTGATAGAGAACTTGCACTGTATAAGACTGCTATTGGCCAGCTTCCATATAACACACTTATACTGGAACTTTTACCATCTTGGAGGGAGAGTTTAGTAGCTAGTGAAGCTGGTAACACACGCATGCGTGCATACACACACACACACACACACACCCTCACAACTCCTTCCAATAAGATGCAGCTTTCTCTAGAGCAGAACACAGCAGCTATTTTAATAGCTCACAGCAACAGTACAACAAATTTAAGGAGCAAAAATGAAAAATGTCACTTTGCCAAGTAGAAGCTACAGAGTGAATTGAGGTGGAACCCTCTTCTATGATACCGCCAGTTGAAGTGGTTTCATACTACTCCTATTCCTTGGGTTTCTGCAGCCTGGATATATGACCAAACTAGAAAATCCTGATATGCAGATATTTTCCATTGGCTCAATAAATGCAAAAAGCACCAACACCAAAAGAAAAAATGCTATCTACAGAAAACATTTTAGCTCTGCAGGGATGGAACTAAGTGGTGGCATTCCCTTTTTGCAAATTTTCATTGAAAGCATTGCATTTGCACATGCTGTATGAATTGGAAAAGAAACAGTCCCACTCCACCTCCACTGAATCC
Organism: Alligator sinensis; assembly: GCF_000455745.1. Lineage (NCBI taxonomy): Eukaryota > Metazoa > Chordata > Crocodylia > Alligatoridae > Alligator > Alligator sinensis. The sequence continues at coordinate 934,130 of NW_005841865.1, forward strand.
ACACAGTTTTATGTGACATTCCCCTAAAGCAGAGGTGTATCCAGGAATGCAGAGTTTAAGTGTGGAAGACTGTCAAATCAAAAACAAATTTTAGATGGCAATTGCTGCTGAAACTGTTACATAAAAGATAAGAAATGAATATCTTCTAGAGATCCTACCCCTAACCAAGGTTGCTTCTAAGCTGCGCACATGCACAGCCATGCACAATTAGGGGCCCTAACCCATTTTAGACAGCAACTTTTTCCCCTAGACCATAATTAACCAGTGATACCCACCCTTTTCCATGCTACAACTCCAAAAGTTAAGCACACATTGTTTACAGTTTCTCCTTATTCCTTCATTTTACTCCTATCTATCAGCTCAGAAGTGGCAGTGAGGCAGAAGAAAGTCTTGCTTTTGATTCAGATGCTGTAACTGAGCACCCAACAAGCATTCAACAATGAGGAATTGTATCCACTGTAGTCATACAGATGCACCCAAGTTAGTTCCACATCGACGTGACAGGCTGCTAGCTTAAAGCTAGCTTGACTTCTTTTCCAAGCTGTGATGTAATATAGATGCAACCTTGATAGGACAATGTGGGGGTCTCTCCCAGGGGATGCTCCTGGGGATCTAAGCCTTCCTTTACTCTCCTAGAGCCACCTCTATCTCCTTGGGGGCTTGCTGGTGGAGGGACTGAGGCAGCCCACTTTTTGGTAATCGGTTTGGTAGATTCAGTGGAAGGTGCTAAGTTGATACAATGCTCCAGAAAACTGCATTCATTCTGGGGTCTCTCCTAATAGATCCTGGGGTAAAAAACATTCCTTCTCAGATGCAAATTAGTAGTCTCTGAGCCAGAAATGCAGCTGATGTCAGTGCTAAGCCATTAATTCACCAGCTGAAGATCTGGCCCATAATTTGACCAACTACAAAGATTCACCTTTACTCCCCTTTCCACAATCTACTGTCCCTTCCTTTCCTCAGAGAGTTTCTAACTCTTGCGTTTACTTCCCGTGGGTGGGCAGTTTGGGGGGTGGATAGGGGAGGACTCAAGCTTATTTCTGAAGTAATCCATTTCTCCAGGCTTTGGTTCCTTCTGTTTCCCTTACCATTCTTTTGAAATAAAGAACTATTCAAGCAAATCGAGGGGAGATATTAAAGAAGCTTACTAAATCCTAGATGTAAAAAGATTTACAGGTGGAACCATTACAGGTTAACATTAAACTTGTTTCCTTCCTCACATCACAAAAAAATTGCTAATATAGTCCCCACAGCCTCACCCCCCTCAAAAAGATATTTTTGATGCTAAAGGTGTTGCTGCGGCTTTAAGGAACTGGCACATCAAACATCATTTGGAAAATTTCAAAGGCTTGTTTCAACAGTATCACTTTCTACCATTCTCCCCCTCCCCCGGCCTTTTTATATTTTGGTTCCTGATGAAGTTTCACGCGCTCCTGAAGTCAGTCCTTGTGTTCTTGGCTATCAAAGAGCATTGCAACATCAGCGTCAGAGTTAAACTCAAAAAAAAGCATCCCTTTTACTTTGGAGATCAGAAAGTCAAATAAAAAGGATGCTGATTTGTGGAATAAAGGGTGGGATTCCCTGCTGAGACGATAGGCATCTTCTGACTTAACTGAGTTAAGATTTGAATACATTTGGCCCAGACAAGGGGGAAAAAAATCCATTAGTTTTGAGAAAAGCCTCACACAGTTTCAAAAGGAAATATGTTAATATAAAAAATGATTTGTATGTGTGTTTCAGAGGCCAGGAGTTTAATACTACCAGCCAGAAGCAAATAAAGAAATTAAATTACATGACTAGCACAGAGTCTCATCTCCTACAGCCAAGATATGCACTAGGAAACAGCAAGCAGCTCTAGCAGCTCTGCCAAATGCAGAGTGCTGTTTCTTAGGGCAAAGTATACCTATCTGCAACTATGACAGCTGCAAATTCAACTGGGCACTGCTAACCTCGTCCATGTTGCAAGATGCAGCCCTCTATTTGGGAAAATCTACAGCTCAAATTCTTATGCGTCCCTAGGCAGAACCTTATTAAGACCTAAGTGACATATTGGAGAGAGCCGTCTCAACATGTAAGCCCTTCATATCCAATATAAATACCACATAAGGCATATGATCCCTCTCTCTGGGATGAATTTCACCCTTTATTAGTCTGACTAGCAAAGGATGTTTGGACCATATAACAGAGTAGCTAAACCCGACACGAGGAATGATCTAATTCCCACTGAAGTCAGGAGGTGGTTTATATTAGTGGTTAGCACACTAGACTGGGACTCAAGACCTGAATTCTGTTCCTAATTTTGCCACTGACTTTGGGCAAGAGATTGTATCTCAGGTTCCCCTTCTTCACTGCACAATGAGGGGGGCGTTATTGTACAGAACTCCTTTATAAAGTGCTTCGAGTTCTGATGAAAAGTGACATGTATGAACTCAAAACAATGAAATGGCAAGATCCTAGCTGACTGCAGTGGGAAACAAACCCATTACATCAGAAGTGAAGGCTGACAGGTGCTCAGTATCAGTATTTTTTATGCAGTAAGCAGCAATTTTCTTGTATGCTCTTTGGGGGAAAATGGGGGATAAGGGGACAATGGAGAACCAGTTTATGCATATTAATAAGAAGAATGTGATAACAATGAGTCCATCCTTCACCCCAACTGCATACAATCCATCATTCCCTCCTAAAGTATAAGTACCTCCAAGAAAGCCAAACCATCCATCCATCCATCCAGATCTCTGTGACACTGCAACACTATGCCCAAAAAGAAACCAGGAGATGCTTTCCACCAAATAATAGATTAGAGGAAAAGAAAGAAACTTGATTGTGTTCTCACATTATTTCCATCACCTCCCAGTTTCCTGTGACATTCATGTATTAGCAGTCTTCATTTTGATTTCTAGACTCCATTGAAGAGATTTGCCAAGTTTTACTTTCACAGAATAAAGGTCACTCCCATTGACTTCAGTGAGGTAGTCATACTGTGCATGACTATAATCAAGACTAAAGTTTAGGTTTAAAAAAGTCAAGGTAAACAATCTGGAGACAGGTACGAAGAGTTCTTCATCGGGCAAACCACGTATTGACTTCAGTGTTTTCCTGAGTGAGTACTAGACTGGGCAATTTGTTTCAGATCTAAATTTTCCCCTGGGGTGTTGAAAACTCAGACACAAAAGCACTGTCCTAATACATGAACAATAAAATAGAAGTGACTACATTTGTGTGAATAATCCAGGTGATCAAATTAATTTAGTCTCTTTTCCCTGCTTTTGGAATTACCACAAGCAGATCTCATTTCTTTGTCTGAATATATTCTTTGTCTGAATTTATTCCATAAACTTTTAAACTTTTTTTTTCATCAGTCACCCAATATAAGCAAATGACTTCACCCAGCACTGACATGAAGCCACCTCTGGTACAGAGCACAGCAACTGTTAAAGAGCAGATAGCAACCCCATGGAGGATGGAAATAGAACAAGACAGAGACTAAAAGGAACACTAAATTGAAGTGAGAGGTGGAGGGAAGGGTAGAGAAGCTGAATGTAATCTCCTAAATTGGAATTTTGCCGGAACATGTGGATCACTACCCCTTAATCTCACAAAACATCTTCTAGCCATGCCACTGTCTGACCACTGCAGTTCTCAGGGGAGGCTTTGTTTTCATGTCTCATCTATAAGTTTTGCTCCATGTTGCTTGAAGAGGGATTTCGTTTGCCAGTACACATGGCTTTCTGCTCGAGGGTTTGCAAGGAACAGCTAAACTTATGTATCACCCTTGGTAACAGTGTCCCAGGAACACCTGCATGGAGAAGTTTGGGGATGGGTCTAGTTCAGCCATGAAGATGGGAGCACTTACAGTGACTGCAGATTGTAACGTGGAGTTGTCAAAAGAGCAGCGCAGTATTAAATCCTTTTGATTGTCCTCCTGCTGAGAGAAGAGATGATATCTCATCATTAATGGAGTTGAATTAATATAAATTAGTTGAACATCTCCTAGCCGCTTCCGTTCAGGCAGAGAAAAGGGGTTTATTGGGGAGGCAAAAGCAACGATCCCTTTCACCTCACATTCACTCTGCCATCTATAAAGATGCTGCTGACCTCGCAGTCTTCTTTCTCCTCCTCCCCCCCACCCCCACTTTCAGGACCTGGGAGATGTAAAATAAAATGATTATGTGACACACTGGGAATACAGTGACTGTCCATATTACAGACCTCTTGTGACCTTTACAGCCAGGCTAGGCGACCTTTCTAAATCTGCCCTGGGGAGATTTGAGATAGCTAGGATGACTCAAACCTCTGTGGTCCTGCAACAGCGGCCACACCACTTGACAATTATAACTCACATCCAGTACAATAGGGGGGTGAGGGAGACCTCTCTAGAGGCATGGACTGGGCTCTAGGGCTATTTCATCTCCTTGTCTTTGTGCCTCACTTTTCTTTTCTTCTTCCGTTTGATCTGAAGGTTGCATCCCCACCCCCCCCACACACACACACACAAAGGCAGAGACGAGAGATTTTCTTGTGCTCTCTTTGAATTTACGAATGAGTTTTCAGCTCTGAATTTCCAGCCACAAGCACATCAGCAGAAAACGTTGTAAAATAAGGTTTAGTCCAAAGAACCGCCCAATTCTCTACATATATAAACAAAGATAAAAGAGGTCTTCACAGATTTCGAAGGTGGTAAAGATTATTTTTACTGCAGGGCAATAATTCTTTAAAGGCAAGTATAAATCTTAAAATGTCTTTTGTAAAAGGTTGAATGCTCTGGACAGGTTTTTGTGTGAAGGTTGGGAGTGAGACATTCCACATCTTAATATACAGGGAAACCTGGTTCATTTTTTTTTAATATAAATGGTGGTCAGGCCATACAATGCATATAATATTACACATAAAAATACATTAAAAGAACACTTTTTGGCTGGAATTCTTGTGGGTGATATCTTTTATTGGACCAGCTGCATGGTTGGTATAGATATAGGCAAGCTTTTGAGTACCACCATACCTTCCTCAGGCCTCTTCTTAGGCTGCAAAGTCAAGCACTCAGAAGTTAGCTTACACCAGAGCTAATCTAGTCTGTACAATCGTCATTTGCCCCCTTGTGCATATGCGTTATGACACAGTTTCCATTTCTCCTTCATGTTCAGCAAGTGGCCCTATACCATATTTACTGAACACATTTCAAATCCTGCTCTGAGGACAGAATCTTTAGCTTCCTTGTGGCTTTCCTATGGTGCTTGTCACTGTTGTTTTCTTCCAAAGCATCAAATGTATTTTCACAATACCTTTTTGGAGTGAAAGAGGGATATCCCCATTAATCAGGTGAGGAACTGAGGCCCAGAGAGGTTTGAAGTCAAAAGAATCCACCAATTTTGAGATGCCTTGGGTGTGATTTTTGAGACCACTTAGCATTATATAGCACTTTAGACTATTCAGCTCCCATTGGCTTCAGTTACAGCTGTGAGTTGTCACAAATCAGATTCCCGGTCAGACCCCCACAAAAGGACAAGTTTGAAATTAGTTTGAAACACCTCCTGTGAAAAGTTTGGTTTCAGTGTCATGAAACTGGAACACACAGGATCTCTGGGGCAGGGACAGGGAGAGAATCTGGTTCTCTGCAATGCCATTGCTTGCTTTCACCGTAAGCCCATTCTTTCTCTTTGTGCCATCAGTGTCTTATCATACTCACCTTCCAGCATGAGGAATAATTGGAGCTGAGCACATCCATACTGTGCACAGGGAGGGGCCCTGTAGTAAAAATAGCAAGGTATGACGTACAGAATTCTGTGTCACACTGCACGCACACAAGGTGGGTGTATTAAAGTTGTGCAAACTCGCAGGTTTTTAAGAAAAACAAATCATGGCATTGTACCAACACCTGCATGGCTTATTTACAGGACAGAAATCATAAGATCCACCACATGGACCTCTCCCCTTTGAGTGACTGGTAGCAGTAGATTGTCATCTTTATATGGAGCAGCACAGAGGTGGATGAAAACCTTGCCACAGTGGCCTTTCAGTCATTTGCTAACATGAGAAAAGGCAGTATTTATTTAGGTACCTTGGGTTCCACTCCAGGCTTGAAAGAGGAAGACACAGACTCTTCTGCCCATACCCACAACCATATCTGTCCTGTCCCAGTCTTGTTCCATTCCTACCCTTTCCTTGGCTCTCTACTCAGTCATTCCCAGTCTATTACTGGCTCCAGGCCCCCACTTCCCATTCCCCTCTCCAGCCACAAATCCAGGTGTCTGTGCCTGTTTCCCAGACCCAATTTCCCATTCCAGTTCCCCATCTCAGTATCCCCCACCATCTACTTCCCAGTCCCTGTTTCCATCTTCTCCCAAAGACTCCTTGTCCCAACCCACTTCTTCCACCCTTGCAGATTCAATCTTGATCTCCACCACCATTTGAATCAAGCAGGTTTCTTCACACTACCAGGGGCAGCAATGGAGACCCAGCCTTTCTGCATGTAGTTCAGTACACATTTGGATATATAACAGCACACAGGGACCTAAACTTGCAACTGCAGGGAAAATCTTGCATGGGCCCAGGCATGCTCAGGGCAGATAAAATCTTTGGAGTATTGAGGGACAAAAATCAAAGTAATCTGTGCTGAGCAAGACCTAACAACCAAGCCAAATTTGGATAGATTTTCTTGGGAATGGAAAAAGACAAGGCCACCCCATCACATTTCTAGCCTGAGCACCTAAATATAGGGGTGAGAAGGTTTTCCTGGAAAAGGCTGTCAGATTTTCTTAATATGAGCAAGATGTCATTTTTCCCTAATGTAGATGAAGCTGCAATTTAAAAAATAAATCAAAAGCCAGGCTCTAAGGCAAACACGCAGTCTGGAAAATTTCAGTGCAAACAGTTAAATTTTGGGGAAAGCATAAACCACTGATAAGAGGTTATTATAATGAGAAGTGTCAGGTAACCTGTGCTCCCAGCTCCGCATACAGTAATATTTCACATACAGTAAAGACTTTGCTCTTGATTCTTATCATCATTAGCGTGGGGTTTTCAGTAACTGGCTATCTTGTTGCTGAGGCAAATGCCATTTGAATTGATTGACTTTGGGTGAAAGGATTTTGGTCATTGTTACCAGCTACAAGTCAAGTAGCAATGGGAAACCTTGGCTGAGGTGAAAAACTAGGCCCTGAGAGAGTATTACTATGTGGAGATCTCTTACTTCCTGTCTCAGTTACAAATGCAGTCATTGGAAGCAGCAAACGTAAGCCCCATCTGTAGCATGAGGCTGATAGAAAGAATCTGTTGGAGGGAGGAGAGAGAGACAGAAAGAAAGTGAGAAAGAGGAATGGGGGTGCTTTTGCTGTCTATCTGACTAAAAAAAAAAGAATTCAAATGAATTAATTTCTTGTTCTAAGACCTTTCTCCCTTCTTTGCAGCTGCTTCTGATACAAAGGCAGAACCTTATCTCCCAGTTGCACTGATCCAGTACTACAAACAACTGCCTTGTTATAATGCACAGAATGTTTGGCATCTGACAGCAGCCTACATAGAGATGGAGCAGAAGGAAGGCGTATTCTCTTCCAATTTCAGCCGTTTTTTTCCTCTCCTCCTCCTTGCTTGTTTGCTATCAGCTTGTATTCCTTCCATCTTCCTCCACACAGATCTCTCTGGAACTCATCCTAATGAATCATTTGGGGAGCTGTGGTAAAAGGGAACTGCATCCTTCCCTCTACTTCATCCCTTCTTCTCCACAAAAGGTGTCTATAGCTTCTGGACCTCTCTGTTCAGTATGTGTCATGTACCATCTCCTGTGAATCAAACACTGAGGACACAAGGCCATCACAGACACCAGTTGTAGACTTGGCTCCTTAGCTCAGGCTGCAGAGCCTCTTGCTTTTACAGCTGGATGCTACCAACCCAGCACCCAGGCTATCAAAGGAACTTAAAAAGTACCCACTACAGGATAAGGAATCTTTCACCATGTTAAATACAATTATACTGGCAACAAGCCCATGAGATTGGGGCCTGCTACTATGACCTGTTTGCCAAATGGGAAATTAATATTGCCAAGCTCATGGAGTCCACCACATGAAACTCATGAGACTGGCTGAACAATCACAGGAGTCTTTCATATATATAAAAGTTGGGAGCATAAGTTGGACTGCAGCCACAAATATATATATATATTTGTATGAATGGGGATGTTTTAATTTGCCTTTTGTCTTCAGTCAATGGACCGGAGAACACCAAATAGGGTACTGTGACAGGGTGGTAACAGGGCATTCAAAAACTAATTCTTCCCGACCATGTTTTTGGGGCAGACTGCCCTGTACTCATCTGCCATGCCTTGCTGTTCTGGGCTGTGTGTGTGTGTGTGTGTGTGTGTGTGTGTGTGTGTGTGTGTGTGTGTGCGCGTGTGCGCATGCGCATATACACACACACTAGACTGCAGGAGGCTACCCTGATCTTATTGTTTTGACCACCCTCATGGCCCTGGCCTTATGGGCCGATTACATGGCTCCTGCCTTCCCTACCCCACATCCCATGCCTCGCAGATGGCATTCTAATAGTCATGTCACATCCAATACACACCCACAGCTGGGCTGCATTGCAGTTCGTGCCCCAAACTGGGCCACACTTAGTTGTCACATCCAATTACTCTTTCATCACAGCTGTTCATCATATCCAGTTCCCTCTATCATCTCATCTGGTTCAGGCCCCAACCTGGCCATCTCATAACTCAGGCCACTCCACCTCCCTATTGGGGTGACTGGACCCCCATGGTCCAGATGGTCTTTCTTCCTGCCCCTTGCTTTCTGTTAGGGTGAGCTCCCTTAGCCTTTCCCCTCCACAGGGTAACCCACAAGGCAGTGGGGGCTGAGACATTCCAGTGCCCCATCTTCACCTTTCACTGGAGAGGCACAGGTGTGGCATTTCCTGGGGGCTGCCACACCACAGGCAGTCCCACCACACCAAGCAACTCCAGCAAGGTGAAATTTTTGGACTTGCCCAGGACTAACTCATCAGGCATACCTGGTCTTCCTATACCTTCTAATGGACCTCCTCTGAAGATATAACCCCTGTCTCTTGGGCTGATGTCATCAATCCCTCCGACCTTGGCTCCCTTTCATAGTCCTCCTGGCCCTAATCCTCACTCGGACCCTCATCCAATAGTGCAACTCTTTGGATGACTCTTACCGGTCATTGTCACACAGGCTCATGATGGCCCTGGCCTCTACCTCTCTGCAGTGGTCCTACTATGTCAGGAACTTCAGCCTCTCTGAGACCGTAGCACCATTACCAGGCCAGTCAGGGTGCCAGGCCCTCCACGGTAGTGGCCACCCCTCACAGTGGACTTACTCTTTTCAGTCCTAACTGAACCCTAGCCCCCTGTTAGACCAGTCAAGGTCCTCGAAACCAGTCCCATTGGCCATCAGCCCTCCTTCATCTTGGGTCTTCCTCCTTTGACCCCTACAAGTCCGTCTCTCTTCTTACAGAGTCTGGAACCCCTCCAAGATCTTATTACTAATCCTCGGGTACACTCCAGCCTTGCACTCAACCTCCTGGGCCCTGGCCCTAGCTCTCCAGGCCCACTTGGTCAATCCTTGTAGCCTGACTCAGCCTTGCTCATGGGCTGGTCCGGTCCTTCCCTCTGGGCCCTAATCATCTGGCCCACTGTTCATCCCAGGCCTCAGCTTTTCCCCAAGCTGGCCTGATTCTTCCCAGATCCTGGTTTCCTCTGTCCCTCTCTCACAGGGCAGACCTGGCTTCACCCGGGGCCCTGGGCTTACAGCCCCCTTTTCCTTGTGGCTGGCCTGGCTCTTCCCAGGCCTCTGGTCTCCTCTCCCCAGAACACTCTCTCAGCCTCTCGGACAGGCTGGGGACCCCACCTTGGGTTGCTAGAAACCTCCACCTCCCCAGTAGTTCTTACCCTATCCTCCAGCTACACAGATGGCCTTCCAGAGCTGGGCTCTTCTCAGTGGTGAATGCTGCTCTCAGCTCCTCTGGTGTTGCAGCCATCTGGTTGCACTGAGCCTGGACTTATGCCCTGTCTCAACCCAAGCTCTTGCCAGTCAGCCGCTTCCTCAGCAGTCATGTGAGGCCTCCTAATTCACCCCAGCTGCCAGCCTCTCAGTCTGCTGACTCCTTAATGGGATCTGCCTCACCTGCTGGAGCTCTGCATCCTTGCTGGCTCTCTTAAACTGGCAAGCATGACCAGTGCTCTGCCACAGGTACATACTTTTAAGATATAAAAAAGAGGATCCAGGCAACTACAGGCCCATTAACCTGACTTCAGTTACATGCAAGGCTTTAGAACAAATTCTGTAGGAAAGAAGATGACATGGAGATAAAAGCAATATGGGATATGCAACTCGGATTCACCAAAGAACTAGGCTGCTTTGAGGATCTGTGTCTCGCTGACTTATGGTTATGGTTATAGAGGCAGGCTGTGGAAAAGCTGGTGTTTTGTTTGAGGTACCTTGCATCCCAGGCTTGTACCATAACCACTGCATCTCCCTTTCCCACATCATTGATGGCAGCCATCACATAAGTACAGTTTTTCAAAGTGCTGAGTGACAATATGAAGTCAGTGGGTGACGGAGGCACTCGTACTCATCCATTTGCAATTCTTGAGGGCAGGTTTCCAACATGCAGGTGTAAAGTAACTTTCAGATTTTATTGTGGAAATCACTCATCTGTTAGAAATAATTTTCTTAGTATCTCTTTAACATATGTAGCTATGGGAAATAGGGGGAGGGAGACGATGAGAATGAGTGAACTTCAACAATTGCTTGCTCCTACCCACTCCTCCACACTGCAAAGCATGGAATTTTTTCTCAAACTGGAATGCGGCCTACTTAATAAGGCCACAGAAGCGAAGATGCTGCATCTGTAATGTTCCTGTCAAAGCAAATGGGGTCATTAACAGACGAGTTCAGTGATGGAATTGTCTCTCATAGTATTTATTATATGGTCCTTTTCCTAACACCTCCCACTGAGAGAATATTAAATATTTAATGCACACCAAGGCTCTGCTCATTTTTCATTCCCACTTCAGCATTCAAGTCGGCTCCAATCTGCTGCTAGCTACAAAGTCGACTGGACAATGGACCGTAATGAATTAACCCTTTGGAAGCCACCGTAGCATTTACAGAATTGCAGAAAGACTGGGTGCTTTATCATGTCTGACTCGTGCTGGTGCTCTAGAATTCAATTCTCAATTCATTAAAACAAGGGCGGGGGAGAATTTGGGAAATAGGCTTGTGGAAAACAAAAAAAAGTGGGGGGAGATGAAAATGTTAGCCTGCCAAGGTGACAGAGCCTTATTGCTTTTATAATTTCTAGAGCCACCATCTCAAAAAAAATAGGGTCACTGCTGTGGGCAAATTAAAACCATGCTCAAAACCCCAGAATATCAGCTAGTCATGCAAGCAAAAAAAACCCCCAAAACCCACCAAAACCCAGGAGCAGAGAGGGAATGCTTATACAAAGAGAGACCAGAATGGTCACACAGGGCCTGAAAATTGATGGACCCAGATAGATACTCTAAAGGATGGAGGTTCCCCAGACACATAGTTTGATTCTCTGCTGCAGTGAAACTTGTATGGTCATTTGCCACCGAACAGGATGGATGAGAAACAATACTAACAGTCGCATTTACTGGGGATGTATGCCCATTTTACCTAGGTATAAATGGCAGTGATGAAGACAATAAGAACCTAGGTCCCTAAAGTAAGTAGGCCCCATCCCAATCTAGGTTCTGTAGGTGGTTAGTTTGTGGGTGATTGAAATTGTCAAGAGCAAAAAGAAGCTCACCCTACATAAATTCAATGAAAGCTAGATAGCTAAGCTCTCCAAAGCTGCTTTGAAAATCACAGCCAAAATGTTTAAATGAGACTGAACTTCATGTGAGGGGACTGTGGCAAAGGAAGTCTCATATGGATCCCTTAGCAAGATTCCACCACCAAAGACTGCTTGAAAACTGGCAGATCCCAAGGAATATGCACAAAAGCCTAATGCCTTCATACCAACTCTAGGAGGCCTCACCTCCTTCCTGATAGCATAGCTCTATTGCAATGCTAGGAATTTCCCCTGGCACAGCAGTTCCAAGGATTCCCTAAAAGGGCTCTTCACAAAATATGGGGACAGTCTCCACAGAGCTGCTTGGAGTGGGGGTTTATGTGGGATGTCCCATAAACATGGAATCCATTAAGTTCTCTCCAACCTGGTTCCATCCCAAGCCTTTGTCAGGAGAAGTCTACAAACTTTCATAATTATAACAATTTTATAATTGTTTTATAAAACAATTTTTTATAATTTTATATTGTTTTCAGAACAATAACTTCATTCTTTACTGCATTCCTTACTGTTTCCTGAGCAAATTAACATCACAACCACCAAAATCATACGAAGTGGATAGTTCTGGTCCAGTTCTTATGGCTGTTCTGATCAAAGAGGATGCATTTACATGTGCACTTTACTAAGTGGACTAATTAGCTCCACAGTAAAGCGTCACCATCTACACGTGCCAGTACTAGGGTGCAGTAAATAAATCAACTCTGCCCTAAGATAGTGCTGTCAGGCAGAGTCATTTACTGTGCAGCAATACAGGTGTGGACAGTGACCAGGACAGCAGCAGTTTGAGTTGAAGTGGAGCAGCCCCAGGCAAGCAGCAGTTTGGGGGGTCAGCCACATGATTCCAGTTTCAGCACTCTCATGCCCCAGCCAGCCCCTCCACCACCCGACGCTGCCTCCGGACGCCTAGGGCTGAGCCTGCTGTCACCTCAGGTCTGCTCCGCCCCAACTCAAAGTGCTGCTGTTCTGGGCACGTATGTAGACGCTGCGCCCAGGAGCATTGTACTCTGCCACAAACTGCTCCAAGTTTTAACCTCACATGAATTGTATGTGTAGATGCACCCAGATAGTCAAAGATCATCAGACTGCTTCCTACCATGGAGGTGCCAAACTTTAGGGAAATCTAATCTACACGCATACACAGAACCTTGGAAAGAAGATCCACTGACACATTGCCCTTTGCTTCATGCTTATACTTCCCATTTGCTTATCTTGTTAACTCTATTTGTCAGTTCCACTGAAGTACCCAGAAATATAATTTCCTCACACATGGTCAGACAGCAACATGTATGAATTTGACCTCTTTAATGTTTTGTAATTTGATTGTGTGGCTATACCCATATTTCCTTGTCAGTGGCCCCATAACCTGGCAGGAAGAAGTGGAAAAGACAGACAGTTAAAAGACAAGCTACTGCAAGCGAGTAACAGAGGAGGCTTCAGAACTCTGAGATGACTGAAATCTACACCCTCGTACCAAGGCGAGTGACGAAGCTAATGAGCCTAACTGCACATCTGGGGGCTTTCTTAAAACTGTTGGTGTTGCCTAGTGGTTGGAATGGGTCCTGAGTTAACACTCCAAATTTTGGGTTGAAATCAGAACTATTCACGAAGAACACTTTAGTCATATATAATTGCATTATACAACTAAGGTTTAGTCATATATAATTATAATATTCAACTAAGGTTTGATTTTTTTTTCCAATTTAATTATGCCAGTGGAAGTACTAGTGTGAACCAAGTTATTGTTAAGAGGGTGGCTCACACCAGCATAATTACTTCCCTTCCAATCTGGGAATAACTATGCCACCATAAACATTTTTATAGCCATGTAACTGTGTCCACTCAATGGGTAGTTGTATTGCTTTAACTCTGGATATATTTAAAGCTACACAACTTTGTGTACAGACAAGCTGTAGTTTACTATAGGTTACTCATCAAACCTTTAATTTGTCTGGGTGTCAGTCTCCTCACTTATAAAATGGGGATGATAAGAAGGTTCTCTGAGGCTTGATACTTTTTGTAAAGCACATTAAGTCCTAGAATAAGTTTCAGTGGAAATGCAAAGTGGGATTAGATATTTTACATTTAGAAATTAAAATCTTCCCTGCAAGTACTAGCTTTCTGCTGTCAAACCAATAAAATCTGAGGATAAAAACAGATGTGTATATAAGCACTTCAAATTCTGGCTGTATTAGAAGTGCTTCTAATTTGGAGTATGTCAGTACAGTACTAATGAACAGCTCCATTCCAGCTAAAGCACCATAAAAAGTTCTGGAGCTGATGCTGTGGCACCACTTCACAGCTAGAGGGCTGGTAAGCAGGGACCTTGGAATCCTTCACAGCCTCGATTGGACAAACAGACGCATAATTGATGACCAGGGATCTGGGTTTTCCATTTCCCATGGAAAAATGGGCTCTGCTTCGGCCATGCCACCCGTGGGGGTGTGGAAGCTGGGATTCATGTGCCGCCATAGCAGCCGCCACCTCCCACAGGTGGCAACCAGGGGGGACAGGGCCTGCGGGCATGGGTCCCTCGCCCCGTAGCCTTGGCAGCTGGGGGTTTCCTCCAGCAGGGCTGGGGAGGGCAGGGAGCTGTGGGTGGGGGGGTGAGGGGCACCAGCATGGATGGGGGCTGTGACTTGGGATTGAGGGTCCTGGACCTATGTCCTGGTGAGCTAAGGGGACAGAGGGAGATCTGATTTTACATGATAAAAAAACCCAAAATCAAATACCAAAAATTATAGGTACAGGTTTCCTTCGCCAACCATGGTTTTGCCAACCACGGTTTTGAGTATACACACTAAATATTCTATATATCGTTTTGGCTACCACGGTATAAAGTTTTGAGTAACCACAGCTTTCTGTGGCCACGCATTAGCCCGCCATCTGCCATTTCAAATCACCCGCATTCTTGCTAGCTACCCATGGCACTCCCATCTCCTCACACACACTCAGTCTTGTGTTGTGCTTCACAATGTTAACATCCAGTCGCAGGTGCTTCACATTTTTCTCCTGATTTGTGATTTTTGCATTTTGCCCTTAATCATGGCCTCTAAGCGAGTGAGTGGTGAAGGTGAGCAATTTGTGACGAGGGCAAGGAAACTGATGTCCTTGGAAACAAAATTGGAGTTGTTGGATCGTCTAGCATGTGGAGAGTGTGTGGCAAATGTAGGGAGGCATTTTGGTGTGAATGAATCCACTGTGAGAACCATTAAGAAAAGTGAGGCTACTATTAGAGCTCGTGTTGCGAGTGGTACACCGGGAAGTGCTAAAACGATCTTTATGCCATGCGATCATAGCTTAGAAAAAATGGAAAAAGTACTCAGTATCTGGATTGAAGATAAGACACAGAAGAAAGTGCCTTTGAACAGCCAAGTGATACGTGAGACGGCAACATGAATTTATGACCACATCGTCCAGACCTCGGGGGGTAAAGGCACAAGTGAACACAAAAGTTTTCAAGCCAGCAAGGAGTGGTTCAAAAACTGTAAGAGGAGACATGGGCTATACAGCATGAAGATTATGGGGGAATCGGTTTCAGCTGATGCTGAAAATATTCATATTCAAGTCCCTAACCCCATTTTTCCCATAAGCCAACTATGGTTTTGCCAACCATGGGTGTTAGGTTCCTGAAAGTTCCCATGGTTGGCGAGGGAAACCTTTACTTAGAATTTATTTTATTATAGTGATGAGGTACTGGTAGGCTTTCAAATTGCTTTAAAATTGTAAAACTATAATATATATATATATATATATATATATATATATATAACTTCGTAAATATATATATAAAACGAAGTGTATGTCTGTCTGCACGTAAGTATGTACGTTTGCTTATAACTCAAGGGCCAGTCCTATCTACTCTAAACCTTCCAAAATCACTGAATACCACCTGAAGAAAAGTATAGATGCATTTTTTTCACTTGACCCTTTTTGGGGCTTCCAGTGACTATGTAAGGGACCAATGCTTTTGACATAGACAGTTATGTGTAGCTTGCTCCAGAGCTAGTAGTTGAAGAGGGTTGTATATACTAGCGCCAACAGGAAACACTGTGAACATTGTTTACAAAGAAGTTCTACAATAAAGATAATTCATTTGGATGTCATTTGAAATGCCACTCCACGTTAAATATTAAATGTTAAATATGTTGTCCTATGTTCGTTAAAAATAGTACAACATATCTAGGTCAAAATATTGTTTCAGTTCTTTGAAAATAAAATGCTAGTTTATCAATAAAATGTGTTCAGTTGATACCTGTATATACAGTGGCGTTTCATTTTAATTGTGGATTTGGGGGGGTTTAATCAGGGAATTTGTGATTTTTTTTTTATCAGGGAAAACCAGGAACCCTGTTGATGACCAGGCTTCAGCTCTGTGCTCCCTGCAACTACAGGGCGAAGCAGTTTCACCTCAGAAGGGCTGGTCACTTGGCCAGTTTCACATGCTTTGCCTTTGAAGTGGGAACAGAGAATGGACACCTACCATGTCTTTGCCCTGCAGTCTCCCACAGAGCAGTGCCAAGAGGGTACTGGCTCTATTCTTCACCTACCTAGCCATGCTTCCCACCCTCTTCAAGCGTGTCTTCCAGCAGCGTGCCACAGCATACCATGAGCATACCATGTCTCAAGACTCCATCAGCCTGGTATTCAAAAGGCACTTCCTTAAGCTGTGTTAAATCATGAGTGCAACATGCCCAAAGAGGAAATAAAAAGGGACTCCTGAGATATGCTGAAGGGGTAGGAAGCAAAGCAGTGCAAGATGCTGGTGAGCTGATCAACTCCCTGTTAGGCTCCGGTGGGGAGACTAAATGTGACCTGACGCCTTTTCACACTTAGTTGCTTCAGTTGTTCATGTATCATCCAGGATCATTTGTTATATAGTTCAAGCCAGTTTGCAATGTAAGAACACCACATATCATTTATTCCTTTTCTTTTTATATTACATGATGCCCTGCAAATCACCCAGAATAAACCAGAGCTCTCCACCTACATAGTCTCTTTGTTTAAAAACCCTGGTGAGGTGGAACACACTGTCTAAAAAAAAGTTTTGATATGAAATAGTTTCTCTCGTTGCAGTCACAGGGGCTTAGTTTTGTATTTGAGATTATCAGCCTGTTCCTCCCCAGCTCATGGAAGGAAGCAGCAGCCAGTTGCTTGGTCTGGTTTGTGTGATCCCAGCAGCAGTCCTGCTTGGTTTTACTTCCTTTAGTTAACCTATCCCTATAGATTGTTCCCTGCCCAGTACAGAGGGCTAGCAGATATGCTAGAAGTAACTCGAGCAGTTGCTGTTTTCAAATATTCATTTTATTTGAGAGTCGGGGCATTTTCCTGCCCCTTAGAGCAGAATTTTGTCTCTTTCCTTTACCCACAGAGGTTGTAATATTGCTTATTTCAATTTCCCCCTTTTTAGCATCACTGTTGTCTGCAGAGCTGGAACAGCCCACAGCAGTCAAATATTTAAGTTGTGCAAAAGGGACAACGGCCATTTTTGCTCAGATCATTTCAAAGCCCATGTCATGAATTTGAGTTTATCACACTGTTACAGGGCACCTTTGCAGTCTTCGGTGACCCTGATGGCTGTCAGCACCTTTGGCTCATCTGCCATGCCTTGATGGGAAAGAAAAAATACAGCAAAGGAGCACATGGTTGATGTTGAGACTGTAGGTGCTTGGTGCGCCAGTCTCTGCTGCAGGGCTCCTCCTCTCCTTATACCCTGTCCATGCCTGACCAATCCCGTAGTCCCAAAGTTCCTCCTAGTCAGGCAGTTGGAAACTCCTCATCCAGCTTATTCCCTCTGCAGGATCCTTACAAAGAGCCCTCTTCAAATTTTCAAAAGACAAAGTTGCCACTGTAGGACCCTCTGACTGTCCTGATGTGTTGCTCATACTGATCCCAATGCTCCAAAAATAAAATAATATCATCAATATATGCAGCTGAGTAGCCCTGATGAGCCGCTATGAACCGGTCCATTGGCCTCTGAAAAAACACTGCTGCACCATGTAGCCCAAAAGTCATGTGTGTGAATTGGAAGAGTCCCTATGGAGTCCCAAATGTGGTCTACTCTTTATCAGCAACCGCCATGGGGATCTGCCAATACCTTTTGGTTAAATTCAAAGTTGATATAAATTGGGCCTGGCCTATTTTTTCAAGCATATCTTCTACCTGGGGCATGGGGAAGGCATTGAATGTGGAAACTGTATTAACTTTTCTATAGTCCACACACAATCCAAGGGCTACAAGACTCCTCTATAATGCCCCATCCCTGCATCTGCTCTAACTCTCCTCACAGGCTCAAACAGGTATCTGGGGAGACTCCTCCAATGGCCTCTCACAATCCAGCCCAAGGGCATAACTATATGACGTTCCACATTTCGTGCCCTCCCTCGCTTTTCATCAAATACATCTTGAAATTATTTCACTAATCTATAGAGCTGCATCTTCTGGGTAACCAATAAATGAGTCCCTATCTCTGGCATCCCACTTCCCTGGTCCCTTATCTAAGTCCATCTCCTCCACCACTACCTCTGAGCTCAGAAACCACCCTTCAGATCATGCCATTTTTTCAGGAGGTTAATGTGGTAAATTTGCCAGCCTATTAGAGGGTTCTGTCCTCACCTCATAGCCAACTGGACTCACTTTCCAAACTACCTGAAAAAGACCTTGCCATCTGGCTAATAGTTTGTGGTTGCTGTCCGGTAAACTAGTACCCAGTCCCCTTCCAAGAATTCAAAGTCCTTCACAAGACAGTTATAACACCCCTTCTGGCACACCTGGCTTATCTCTAAGTTTTCCTTAGCAATGGCTCTCACTCATTCTAACCTTTCCTGCAACCCAAGTACTTGTTTCAGTACTCTCTCCCCTGGTGGTACTGCCTCTAACCACCCTTCACATACAACATCAAGGAGCCCCGACAGCCAGTGCCCATAAACTAGTTCAAAACGGGTGCAACCTGCAGAGGCCTGAGGAACATCCTGGATTGTGAACAGCAAGGGCATATCAGTAACTCCCACTTCCTGGGGTCTCCCTAAATGCAGGCTCATAACATACCTTTCAAGGTACGATAGAACCTCTCAAGTAAACCATCTGTCTTTGGATGGTAGACAGATGTCCTCAATTGGCGGACCTTAAGCATGGTGCGCATACCCCTTAAGACACCGGAAATAAAGCTGGTGTTCTGGTCAGTAAGAATTTCCTGGGGTATTCCCACCCTGGAAATCCATTTGACTAGCTCTTCAGCAACCTTGGCCACAGAAATTCATCTAATAAATTCATAGATTTCTAGAGTCAGAAGGTTGCTGGTAGATCCCCTGCTTCAGGCAGAAAAGAGTGCTGGGGTTAGGTAACCCCAGCCAGATGCCTGTCTACTCTCCTTTTGAACATCTCCAGGGTAAGGGCCTCCCTTGGAAGCCCATTCCATATTTTGGCAACCCTTACCGTAAATAATTTCTTCCTTATGTCCAATCTAAATCTGTTCTCCTTCAGTTTGTGGCCATTATTTCTGGTAACCCCGAGGGGCACCCTGGTAAACAGTGTCCCCTATTCCCTGCTGGCCCCCCTGATGAGTTTGTAGGCAGCCTCAAGATCGCCTCTCAGCCTTCTCTTGCAGAGGCTGAAGAGATTCAGATCCCTCAGTCTATCTTCATAGGGTCTTACCTGTAGGCCCTCAACCATACAAGTAGCCTTCTGAACCCTCTCAAGGTTATCCACATCCCTCTTGAAGTGCGGCACCCAAAACTGGATGGAGTACTCCCACCTGCGGCCTCACCAATGCCGCATAGAGGGGAATTATCACTTCCCTAAACCTGCTCGTGATACTCCTGTATCCTGTTCTGTCCCAATTAGATAAACTAACTTTACACAGTTATGTAGTCTGGAAAAGCTGAGACACACAGTGCCTCAGATTGGCTTTTTAATTAAAATTACTGTTAGTGTTATATATTACAGAGGTAAAGTAAATTTAGCAAAAAGTATTTTGCATTTTAAACTGGTACACCTTCATTTATCCTTGTTGAATTGCATCCTATTCTGATCTACCCACTTCCCCAGTCTGTCCAAATCTGCCTGAATTTTCTCCCTGCCCTCCAGTGTGTTTATTATGCCCCATAGTTTAATGTCATCTGCGAATTTGGGTACTGGTCCAAGGACAGAGCCTTGGGGGACACCACTGCCCACATCTTGTACTCTATCCAAGTTTGCAGATGACACAAAGCTATGGGGGAGAAGTGGACACGCCGGAGGGCAGGGAACAGCTGCAAGCAGATCTGGACAGGTTGGACAAGTGGGCAGAAAACAACAGAATGCAGTTCAACAAGGAGAAATGCAAAGTGCTGCACCTAGGGAGGAAAAATGTCCAGCAAACCTACAGCCTAGGGAATGACCTGCTGGGTGGCACGGAAGTGGAAAGGGATCTTGGAGTCCTAGCGGACTCCAAGATGAACATGAGTCGGCAGTGTGACAAAGCCATCAAAAAAGCCAATGGCACTTTATCGTGCATCAGCAGATGCATGAAGAATAGGTCCAAGGAGGTGATACTTCCCCTCTATCGGGCGCTGGTCAGACCGCAGTTGGAGTACTGCGTGCAATTCTGAGCGCCGCACTTCAAGAGGGATGCGGATAACCTGGAGAGGGTCCAGAGAAGGGCCACTCATATGGTTAAGGGCCTACAGACCAAGCCGAAATAGTGGCCACAAGCTAGCAGAGAGCAGATTTAGATTGGACATTAGGAAGAACTTCTTCACAGTTCGAGTGGCCAAGGTCTGGAACGGGCTCCCAAGGGAGGTGGTGCTCTCCCCTACCCTGGGGGTCTTCAAGAGGAGGTTAGATGAGTATCTAGCTGGGGTCATCTAGACCCAGCATTCTTTCCTGCATATGCAGGGGGTCGGACTCGATGATCTACTGAGGTCCCTTCCGACCCTAACATCTATGAATCTATGAATCCCTCCAGGGAGAAACCGCCCCATCCACCACCACTCTCTGGGTGCATCCCATAAGCGGATTTTTCACCCACCTTACTGTGAAAAAATCCACATCACAACTACTCAGTTTGCTCATAAGAACTGGGTGCGACACTGTGTCAAAAGCCTTTTTAAAATCCAGGTAAATAATATCTACTTCCTTCCCTGCATCTAAGCACTTTGTGACCTGGTCATAAAAAGAGACCAGGTTAGTCAGGCACCCTTTCAGCACCTCCAGCTTCCACCAGCAAGTCCCTCTAGTGTCTCCTTGTGCCCCTAGCGTCACACTCCCCATTCTCACCACCTTCTCCTACTCTGGCTCTTTCTGCTGCCGTGAATGACTCAGTAAGGTGCAGAGCCTCCTCTACCAATTGAGGCTGATGTCTCCTTACCCATTTTTGCATTTCCCCATCCAAATTGGTAAGGAACTGTTCAAAGGCAAAAATGTCCAAAATTTCTGCTATTGATTTGCCCTCTGGCTGAGCCCATCTCTCTAATAGGCTCTTCCGCATCTAGGCCAATAGCTGAGGTCGCAGCTCCTCCATCTTCTTTTCCCCTCAGAAACATTACCTATGATACTCTGGGGAGACCTTTAAATGGTATAGGATGGCCCTTTTTATCTTTTCAGAGTCCATTGCATTGGGCCACAACAGTGCTCTGTAGGCCACTTGAGCTGGCCCTATTAATAGCAGGCCCAGTTAGCTTGCCCATCTGGCTGGATCTCAGCCAGCAACCAATATCACCCCCTCAAATGATTTCAGGAAGGCCTCTATGTCATCTTCTGGTGTCATGGTTGGGAGTGTCATCCCCTCTGTCATCCATGTCATGGCTGCCTGCCGGGCCTCTAATTTTTTGCTCAGCTCTTGCTATCATGACAGAATCATGATCCAAGCCTCGGCTTCTTGGGCTCTCATCCTCACTAAGTCCTCCATCTGTGCCTGCTGGTTCTGGAGCAACTGCAACATAATCCCATGAGCTTGTTGCCAGTCTTAAGGTTTTCCCATATCTGCACTGGCTTGCTCCATCTTGTCCTTTCTCCTTCACAATTGGTGGCCTCTCGAGAGCCCACATTTGCCAGTCACAGGCAAGCTTTCATGAGGCTGAGTCCCCAAATAGTCCTCCTCCCTCCCCTCAGGTCAGATACTGGCCTAGTAACTAGTTACAAGTGTAACATATGATCACATGCAAGAGTACTTTGGATTATACTTGGGACTTGGAAAAAACTAAATCTAGGGGGAGAAGAGAGCACAAGCCTTGTGTTCTGGCTACCGACTCTTTCTGGGTGATACAAATAGAAGTTCAGATGGCCTCCAAAGAAAATCATATTTATCCTTGATCTTATGAAAAAATCACCATTTGCGCTTTCGATGGGAGGGAGGGAAAAGGCTCAAGCAAGGTCTGACAACTTGTAAAGCCTGGGCAAAAATCCAAATGACTCATAAAAGTTTTGCCTGAGTGGAATGGTGTGGAGAGACTCTGGGTAAGTTAAGATAGCTTCCATCATTCAACCACCACTGGGCATTGTCCCTTGAAATGTCATTCCTGCAGAGACAAAGTAGTCCTCTGAAGTGGGATATTATGATGTGAGCCTATGCTGAATGGATGACACTGAACTTCAAAAACATGGGGTCTGGGTGATTTCAGGTAAATCTCTAATAGACTTATAGAACTCTTTCTATTCCAGATTTCTACAATGCCTAGCACAATGGGATCCTGGTCCATGGCTAGGTACTACTGAATTACAAACAGCCAATAATTATACTTGGTACCAACGTGAGACAAAGACGCATCAGAATAATCACAGACATAGCCACAATATAGGCAAAAGTTGTTCGTTAAAGCGTTAGTATTGCTGAGTGTCTTTAACTTCTGTTACCTTCCACACATCTAAAAAATGTTACCATGGGTCCAGCATACTCCATGCTGTACAGTATCAGGCTCTTACTCACCTCTCTGCAAACAATGTTGAGCCAAAGGTGCCCACATTCCATCCTTACCATGTTTGCCATACTTATGTCACCAGACTAAATATTAACAATCTTACATTTTGAAAAGAGAGCAGAAGTCAAAATCCAAAAAAAGGAAGCCATACAACGATGGGTGCAAGGCAAGAGAATGCTTGGTGTTTGCTTAACTCATTAAAGAGAATCAACTATAATAAACTATGTATTATTATATGTAATTATCTATAGTTATTTTGTCTTTAGGGAGATTTCCATCCATTTCCGTTAGTTTATGCTAGGAGCCACTATATTGTTGTTGGAACAATTCAATACACCCCAGCTCAGAAAAATGTTTTGCTAGCTGAAATCAACACGAAGTGGATTCATTTCAAGACTTACTCTCCACTTATTCACTCTGGCTTTGTACTGAGATGACTGTTGATTTCAGTGGTGAAATAGGTGATGCATTAGTACAGCACACGCCTTACCTATGTAAGTGAGGAGAAAACCCATCCCTATGTATTGTACCATCCTCAAATATCTTCTAGAGATGGGTCCAAGCTTCAAATTCCAGATCCTCCATCAGGTCCAGATTTGAGCCAGTCCAGAATTCAAGGGGTTTCCTGCCCAAAGACAAACAATTCCAGCAACCTTGTGGTAAATGAGCAGATGAGACAAGGAAGGAAGGAATGAAGACAATAGTAAGTCATCTAACTAGTCTTAGCATAGCATTTGGACCTAAAGCAAGGAACATTAGCCAAAATATGGGATGGACGTGTGATTAGAAAACACTATGATGAAATTCTAGCTTATGTGATAATATATTAAATATATTAAATACATTTCCCCATATTAGAGGTTTACCATAGACATGTGAGCTCATAGGAAAACCATAATAGCAAGTATTTTGGATGCCATCATCTTGGAAAGGCAGCTCTACATCACTCATAACCTGAGTATCTGTTATCTTGGCAATAACAAAGTCAGGGATTCCCTGACCTTAGCACCGTATCTCAGTATGATCCTTTACATAATGCTGATCAGATGTTGAATGATGTCTCCAATACTCTAAGGCACAAAGTTGCTCTTGCATTTATTTAACTAATTCCCATGGGGTCTCTCTATTTACACAAAGTATTTGTTTCTTGAGCAGCTCTGGTTTGGGCCATATGGCTGCAAAGCAAGCTAAATTATTGTATCCTAGGCAGCATGTTAATGAGTGAGCTCTAAAGGCATTTGTACACATGCATGTGCTGCAGTGCCAGGCGCTGCAGCATATGCAGTTGTATAAGCAGCGAAATCCATGTCAGTGCTGAGAAAATGGTGGTGACATGCCATTGAACTAAAACACCTCAAAAGTGTTTTAGTTCAAAAGCACACCACCACCATTTTCTGCACACTGACATGTATTTTCCCACTTACACAACTGCATGCGACACAGCGCAGTGCACATCAGCTTATGTGTGGAGCAGACTCAATTAATCAAGTCTGCTCTGACTCACTGGATCTCTGGCACATTGCGGGATGAAAAGGCATGTGTATAAATACCTATAGACACTGTTCCTCCTCAGGGAACTATAGTATTCATCAGGAAACACTGAAATCTGAAACAAAATGATGAACAAAAGTCTAGTTTATTAAAACTGAGGTTCTTCCTCAGAACAGTCCTAACCTGGAACCATCTTTCACTAACAGTGTAAAACACCAAGCCTGTTAATCACAAGATTCATGACATCACCCTGCATTATAAGAGAGCCTACGATAATCCACTTCAATATTCATAGATGTTTGAGTCGGAAGGGACCTTAGCAGATCATCAAGTCCGACCCCCTGCCCTGGGGTGGAACAAGCGCAGGGGTCAAATGATCCCAGCCAGGTGCATGTCTAGAAGAGGAGAGCACCAGCTCTCTTGGAAGCCATTCCAGATTTTGGCAACCCTTACCATAAAAAAGTTCTTCCTGATGTCTAACCTAAATCTGTTCTCCATCAGTTTGTGGCCATTGTTCCTAGTTACCCCAAGGGATGCCCTGGTAAACAGAGCATCTTCTATTCCTTGATGTCCTCCCCTAATGAATTTGTAGGCAACCACAAAATCACCTCTCAGCCTTCTCTTACAGAGGCTAAAGAGATCCAGGGGCCTCAATCTCTCCTCATAGGGCTTTGCCTGCAGGCCCCCAACCATATGAGTGGCCCTCCTCAGAGCCCTCTTGAGGTTGTCCACATCCCTCTTGAAGTGTGGCACCCAAAACTGGACACAATGGTGGGGTCCAGATTTGGGGATCATTAAAAAAAAAATCAGGATAAACAGAGAGGTGTTTTTCAACCCTGCGTCCCAAAGTGCTTCACAGAGAGGTTGGCCAAGTACCTTCATCCCCAGTAAAAAGGAGGAAACTGAGGCAACAAAGCCATATGGCTCCACATCTCTTTGCTTATTCTATATTCACATACACTTGATTTCTCCAAGTCCCCTTAAATTCTAGACAGCATGGTAACATGTCTATAAAAAGAAGAAAATACTTTCATCCCTTACAGTGATTTGGGAGGATGAATTATGTGTGTAAATGTAAAATTGCTATCTACATTATAACTTTGAGCAAGTCACTTAGATCCAGATCCTCAAAGTTCAGGTGAAGATTTAGGCAGAATCAATGGGAATTAGGCATTTAGGGTGCAGACAGAAGTGCAGCTCCCTGCAGTAACAGAAAGCACTTTGCAGGAAGCATTCTGAGTTACAACAATCCTCTGGACCAAACAGAAGTTCACTGTTAGATTCCCCTCCCACCTTGAACCAACTGCTGGCAACAGCTTCTCCTCCCCTGCCAGCTCCCTGCCAGCCATGGCTATTTTTAGAAAAGAAGGAAGGAAGGGATCAGAGGGAGCTCTTTCTAGGGTTTCCCCAGGCAGTGTTGGAGGGCCTCCAGTACACCCGCCCCACCCTCCAGCGGGGACTGAAAAAACCCAGACCAAATTCCTCCCACTCCCTTTCCCCCCTCCCATTCTGAAAATAGCGACTGGCTGGGAGGCAGCACAGATACAAGTTACAGAAGATGTTCTGTTTTGAAATGTCTTCATCTGAACCCTCAAGCAATGAGGGTTCAGTTTTTCACCCAATCAGACATTTTTGAAGCAGCCTGCAGCTGTGCACTTGTGTTTGGTCACAGTTATAAACCACTTCCAGTGGCCAGATTGGGCAAAAATTGTAATTTCTGTCTGTGCCCTTAAATACCTTTTGAGGGTCTAGGCCTTCCTTTTTTCTGTGCCCTTGTTCCTCTTCTGGAAATAAGGCTAGTATCACTTCTCTTCATGCCAAGAGTAGAGGGCACAGTGGAAGAGTAATTAAATGATTGCACTATAGCTACAGATGTGCAGCTTCAAACCTCACTCAGGACTCATGCCAAAGGCTGTCCCTCTGGTTGACCAAGCTGTTAATGGCTCCCTGATCATTTGGGCTGGGACATCAAAGGAAACATGTCCATATTGGGTACCAAAACTGAACCTGCCTGAGCCATGCTATCTTGACGTGACATTACAGTGGACCTTTGACCTCTTAAAGGTATTGGGAGGACAAATACATTAAAGGTTGGGAGAAGCTCAGATACCAGTGTTGGGGCCAAGTCAATGTCTACAATAATGACAGAAGGGCTTAGTGTGACACAAACAACCCACAAAGAATAGGAAAGTTTGCAACCTACAGCGATCCAGCTTGCAGGTCTGAACGTTTCAATGTGTTTCTTTCTGCAGGAACAGTTTAATAATACTATGTGGCAAAAGGAAATGCCAGATAGCCAGACTGAGACCCTCACCACCTCATTCCACACAGGACGCTGAACAGTTGTCAAAGGTAATAACTTCAGGCTATAAATCCCAAAGGAACTTAAGAGATTTAAGTACCCAAATCCTATTAAAATGCAAAAGGAGTTTGACACCCTAAAAAATCTCAGTCTGTGGTTCTTGCCAATATATTATTTTTAAATAAATGTTGCCAAAAGAGGCAGGGAACTGACCAGCTCCCATTCAAATCACATATCACATGCTTCCCTCCTCTCTACCCCCCTCTTCTCTCCTCTCTGGCTCTTGAGCGCTGATGCAAGAATTTCAAGCAACATCAACCCTGATGTAACTCCACTTGATTTACTGGCAGCTGGAGGCTATCCTCTGCTTGCTGTAGTGCTGAATGGTGGAAAGCACAAAGCCCTTTTTCTTGCCCTGACAAATCTCAAGTTAAAGCTAAAGGTTGTTCAGAACTTGACATCGCAGAGCAAATTGGGAGGACAGAAGCAGGGGAAAATGGAAGATCCACCAGCAGGATTGAAATGGAAGCGACACCCAACATATTCACTATAGAACATGTTGTATCAAAGGACAGTAAAGCCTGTGCTAAGGGGTGGAGAAATAGGTCTTCTGACATCAAGGAATCCACAAGGATCTCTCTAAACCAGTGAGATGGAATAAGCAAATCTCTTATACATGCACAATGTGCTGCACACTAGGGAAGTGAACTTGGGTATGTTCCTAGATTAAGCTGTACTAGGGTGTAATGGTGGATGGAGCCTGTCTCCAAGAGGGGTTTAACCAGGATAATTACAGCAATACAGTTACATCAGTGTGGATTTCCTTAGCATAGGGAGGTGGTAGAATTATGCAATTTTTTTTTGGTTGATTGGCCATTCTGAAAAATCAGGAAAAAATATTCACTTTGTGTCAAAGCAAAGTGCATTGTTTTGAATTTTTTGACAAATTAAAGATAAAGAAAAATTAGCTGGGGTCAAACAAAATAACTTTTGGGTAATATGAACATTTTAAGTTAAATGGAGGGGCATTGAAACAAAAAAAGTTGTTTGGGATCCAAATATGGAAAAGTGATGTTTTGAAAAAGTTGAAATAAAACCTTGAAGTTTCTGAAACACTTTGGGCATATCTACAGAAGGCTCTTAATGCTTATTGGACTAATTCTACTGCCCATTAGTGCAGCTGGCAGATACCATGCCAATATGCTAATGGGCAGTAGATTAGTCCAATAGGCATTAAGCGTCACTTAAAAAGCATTCATCTGCAGTAATGCGCAGTAGCGCCGATTACAGCGCATTTAGTACCTGTTATTACAAGTACTAAATGCACCATAAATACGGTGCATTAATAAACATGAAGACATGCCCTCTGTGTGGGTTTTTTTCCACCAATTCACCAATTTTCTAAAAGTGTTATGATTATCAAATCAACACTTTTCCCCCCACAAAAGAATGGGCTGAGACCATCTTCCCAGCTCTATGTAATGGTTTCTTAAAGGAGGAGCCTTTTAACAAGGATGACTACGTCTCTTATTTGAAAACCTGAAGAAGAGCCCAGAAACTGCCATGATCCTAGATCCCATATCCAATATTACTTATATTAGTAACTTTACCTGAGTTATTCCACTAGAGAATGCTCACGTGAGCAAACTTATTCACATATATGTTTGCAGGATCATAATCTAAATCATATTGATTTCCTACCAAATACTATTTCATTTCATATAAAGCCTTCAACGTGCAACTCAGGAAATACTTTTACTTATCTTAAACATCTGCAATACAGATAATTAATAAGAAGGGCTTTTAGGCTGAGATTTTTAAAACTTCCTGAGGGATCAAAGTACTTGGTCCCCACTGAAAGTGATATATAAAATGGGATTTGTTGCTACAATACTGTTCTGCTTCTCAGTCACTCTAGACAGAGGGAGAGAGATTAAAAAAGTAAAGAGAAAGGAAGAGAGCCACAGCTAGTGTAAGTTATCATATTTCCACTCATATCCACAGCTAGTGTAAATGTTCATAACTTCACTGAATTCAATGGAACTATGATGATTTACACTAGCTGAGAATCTGCCCCTATTATTATATGTGTAAATCTACACACTGATGTTTCCATGAGAGCCTTAAAGCAATGCACAGCTGAAAAGGCAGGTCTTATCACATGCAATTTGGCATTGCAAGATGATTTGGAGCATCTTCATTGGGCTGATTTCACCCATTGTCACTTGGGAGGCTTTCCTTTGACATCAGTAGGCTTTGGGTCAAACCTTTAATCAGCTGTAAAGATTCATTATAAAGTGGGACTGAGACTAGAGGAGGAATTGACAAGTTATTTATTTGTATCCTGGCCCTAACCACAGCTCTTTCTCTGAGTTTGTTGTCACATACCTGTTTGTCTTAGTTTCCTTACTTGTTAAAAGGAGATAAATATTTCCTATTATAAAATGTTGAGTATAACAATTGCAAAGTACTTCAGCTTGATTCTATGTAAATCTTTTTTCCTTGACTTCCTACGGTGGTTAGTAATAGTGATCTTTTCCATCTCAAATGCACTAGGGGTTCCACTCATGAAGCTGCAACTGATTCAAATAATTGTGTTTTGTAAGAAATTCAATTGTATTTTCTGCAATAAGCATTCATGGTGTAAAAGGATGATACACTAAGGATAAGATCAAGCAGATAGATAGATAGATAGATAGATAGAGGGAGTGAGCTTAACAGTCAGAGGTTGAATATGAGATCTAGAGGTGGCTAAACTGCAAGTAAGGAGTCTAACATGGATTCCTGAGGTGAAGTGAGTGGGTCATAGCAGCTGAGAGCATGAGCTGGCACTAAGTACAATACAGCTGACTTACACATTTTGATTGGGAGAAGCATTATGCAGCAGATCTCTCCAGTTCTGGCATAAGATAATGTTTGTTCTGCCTTCAGATTGATTTTCTATTGCCCTGCCCTTTGCACAGTTATTTACGCTTATGCCAAGTGGATGTAAAATACTACAGCTCGGTGACTTGGTGGTGTCTTACACCTGCCATATACAGACTTAGCACAGCCATAAACAAGTATATGAGATCCAGAGCAGAGGCAAAGCAGCCCCTGTGTAGTTATGGTGGGTGAAATATTAAAAATGAGAGTGAAAACACTTAAGTGGGTGTGAAATACAAAGCTCAGTAAAAGCAAGATGGGGAAAGGGCCATTAGCTTAGCTCTACTAGGGCCATTTCAGAGCAACGTCTCTGATTGCCATGGAGTAACATCAGTGTAACGTAGATTAGAATCTGAACCAAAATGCCTGATTGTCTTATCACTTAATATGAGTTATAAACCTGTTAATCTACTCTCACCTGTGAAACTACACCCTTCTATAACAACTGTAAATAGAACAGAGGGTCATAGTATTTGTTACATAATGGACCAGCCTAAAATATAAGCACATGCTAACTTTGAAGGTGTTTGGATTGGAACTTTCTGGGTAGACCTCCTGTACTGTTCCTGTCAACTCTGGGGTGCCTTATAGTGAAACAGGGTGAAAAGCTGCAATGTGAACTCAGTGATGCATAATCTCCACTGAGTTCACATTGCATAATCTCCATTCTAAAATAGGAGAATCAGTCCTCATGTGTATTCCAGGTATACACTTAACAATGTAAATGCTCTAGCCAACACTGACACAATATAGCCCCAATCTGAGATGTACAGTGTATTCTCACATATGTCTAGCCCCTTCAGTAATTCCCATTATTAGCAGTGATACCTGTTGTTGCAGACATAACAGTTTCTAAACCACAGGCTCTCTCCTGCCACCAATGCACTTAAGTCAACAAGCTGCTGCAAAGCAAACCTCAGCCAGATGGCTTGGCCAGTGAGAAATTTTACAGATGATTTTCTTCTCCTCCTAAAGGAGCCAGAACTGCTGTAGCTGAGATCTAGAGATGCATCCCAGAACAGCAGGATGCGACCTTTAGGATTTTAACAAAATAGCAACCCAAATCCCCCAAAACTCCAGATCAGAATAATGCATAAGTCTGCACAGGAATCATCTGTGATAACAGAAGGCATGCTGCTATATATGCTCATGAACCATGAAGTCCTTCTACCCAGAGGATCATGGCTGCTTACCAAAACTGTCATTGAGGCTAAGTACAGACAGTCAAAAAACCCAAGGCTGAATCAATTCAGTCTTCATAAATGAGTCTAAGATCAGTAGATTAAATCAACAAGCAAGTGAACAGACATTCACTTTTGATTCGGAAAATGCAGTCACATGACTGCAGTGACCCAGGCCAGAAGCCAGGGTGCGCTAGAGAACACCTCCCTGCTCAGCTGGAGCAGACAGAGACAGCTTCTCCCTGAACACCAATTCACCCGCTTCTTACTTATGTGGTTCAAACTGGCAGTGATAGCAAATGAAACAATCTTCTTTGGCATTTAATGACGAGGACACTCGGTTGGGTGTTCTAGAATTTGTAAGGTCCAATGGGGTGAGAAAGAAAGAAAGAATATCCATCAACAATCTAATCCCATTGCTTCATTAACAAGACTAAGGCTTGGAATATAAGACTATAACTCCTATTAATTTCAGATCCTTGTCCACCTTTTAGGCATTTAGGGTACCTATACATATACTCAGAGGTGGGGGGGTGGCATTTTAATTAGAGTGGTTCCTGGAGAGCCACTCTAATTAAAATGCCACAGTGTCGCGTGTATTAAGCTCCTCTGCGAAAGCTCATTTGACAAGCTTTAGTTAAAGCGCCCCAGCAGCCATGTTTAAACCCTCAGGAGCTTATACACATAATGCTGCAGTAATGCTAGAGTGTTCTAATTAGAACATGGAACAGACTTGATTAATTGAGTCTGCTCTGATGTGTTCTAATTAGAAGATGTCAGAGCACATGTATAGGCATCCTTAAGTGCAATCTTATTCCACCCTACTTGAGGCTGAAAATCCACTAATTTATCTACTTTTGTACCATATTTAAAGCTAAATCACAAAAAAGCAGTGAGAAAAAAGTTGACCCACTCACTTTTTATTTTAGCAACTGTATTCACAATTTTTCACGGGGTTGAGCAAAACAGAGAAAATCTTTGATCTACCGACTCTCTCTCTTGCCTCTTGACAGTAAAATACATCCTCTCAGCTGGTGTGTAAATGGGAGCTGAGCATGTTTTTAAAAATCTTACCCTATATATTACATGCGTATCTATTTATCTGAGTATCTAGGTACTTACCCAGGCCTGAATGAAGGAAAGCACTTAAGTCTCATCGACTTTGATGTGCTTCAGTGCTTTCCTAAATAAGGAAGATTTCCTGAACTTGTGATGGTCTCTATCACCTTAATATCTAAGAGCCTGTATGCTTGATCTGACAGTCTGTAAGAATCATCTTCAACATTAGAAAAACAGCCAATATCAATGCACACTGAAAGATATTTCCCATAGTAGAACTATTTAGAGTGACCTTTGCAGTTGTTTAATAGAACCATTTCTTTCTTCTTAAGTGAAATTTTGCTATAAGCAGAATTTCAATTTGCACATGCAAGTGCTTTGGAACAACTTTTGTGCTTCAGCAAAACTGGAGTTCTAACTCCAGATACATTTGCTGGAAAAGCCCAGTTCACTGCTGCACCTTGTCAAAAGTATTGTGCATGGGTGAGTTTTTCCTGTGGCGGGTTGCTGTGAGCCACCCATGGTAATCAAAGGTCTCTAGCACAGGCAATACCCTGACACAAGAACCAAACCTATAAAAGGAAAAATGCTTTTACACACAGAGATAGTTCCACAATGCTGGAAGAAATACTGACACAGTTTATCATGGCTACACAGGCCATTCCTCTGTCTCTGCATTTAGAGTCCTTGGGGAGCTCTGATGCATTTAATAAAACTTTGAAAATATCCTTAAGGAATCACTTTTCATGTAGTCCATTAATTTGCCCTAATGTTCTCCGATTCATGTATTTTATAGTTTATTTTTGATTGCCTTTGTTTCTAATTGTGGTATTTTTTTACAATGATTCTAGCTGCTGCTTCTGCAGCTGAAGGATTTGAGGGGCTACGTAGAAATTGGCCTTTGGCTAAGTGAACATATACAGGATCCTTACTTGATGTCTGCAAGGAAATTAGGTGGTTTTCTTTCCTCCCCTCCCCTGGTGCCTACCCCATAAAGACTAAATATATGTAAAGGACTTAGGCCAGGCATTCTGCAGAAAGCCTGAAGCATCATTTGCAATCGTCCACTTCCACCAGATGGTGCTGGTGTCACTAGTGCTCAGGAGTTTGTAAAGTGGCAATTAAAAACATAGAGCCTGAGAGGAGCTAGGCATCCCAAGCCTCTTCTAGGATCTGTGCCCAAGAAGTGACCTGATGGTACAGGAGCACCTGAAAACTCACCTAAGGCTCATACAGCACCACTCTTTACAGCATAGTTCCTCAACCACAATTATTTTTGGCACTTTCCTTCTCATCAGAATACAAAGAGATTATCAGAAAGTGCCTCAGCTTATCAGAAAGTCCTAGCAGGGCACCCAGGAGGGACAGCCTGCCAGCCCAGGACTACTCCAGTCCAGCTCAACGTGCTGCAAAAGGGTTGGCTGTGGCATAAGGGTGCTCCAGTGCAGGGCTAGATGGCAGGCAGCACCCTCATGCCTCAGCCAACCCCATCAGCATCTACACATGCATTGCACACTTAAGAATGGTGCCCCAGGATAGTACTTGCATTTACAAGTACTAATGTGTGGTAGAGTTAATTAGTTTACTCTGTCTTAATTGCACTGCACACATAGATGCTGAGATGTTTACTGTGGAGCTAGTTAGGCAACTCTACAATAACTGTCTCATGTAGACATGCCTTCTGTATAGTAATTTCCACCCAGCCTACAACTATAAGAACTTGCTACAAACATGCTAATTTAGCTGTTGCGATAGATAGCTGCACATCTGTGCTTCATCCGTGATGTCTGTTGCTTCGACAACAGAATTCTCTGTTTGCATGTGCATGCCTATATTCATTGCATACAGAAAGGGAAAAAGAAATCACTAAACTAGCGAGTGAATCCCCTGCCAAGAGGGGATTGGTCTCTTCAGCACATTTACTAATGGGTCATTCTGGTAAAGGTTCCACGTGCCATGGCTTCTGTGTCAGCTTCTTGGGATTGCAGTTCTCTGAAAGGCAACCAGGTTAACTCTTAAGCACCTTTATAACCTGTTAATTCTGACCAGAGCTATCACCCCTGGGAGTCACAACAGTCTCCCAGAGCTCAAACATGCCTCACAGGGAGCAGCAGATCTTAAGCAAGACAAGAGAAGCTCGTTATCAGTGAAGGGGTGGGGGAGGAAGGGAGAGAGAGAGAGAGCATTTCCATATGAAATCTTCTTAAAATATCTTTCTCCCATTTCAAGTCCAGCTATCTTGGCTGAACCTGAGTCACCTAGTTAATAAAAATTCCATGTTCAGTCTGTAGAAATGCTTCCAGCACAATTAGATCAATTTCCTCTAAGTAGCAATAAATGTGTTTTCCTTTAAAAGGCCAACACAAGCACATTATCACAGCTCATAATCCCCATTCTCTCTATTAGCTCAAAGTACATCCTAAAGGCCAAGGGTCACAGCTAAAGACTAATCAGTCTCATTAGCCTGTCTAATTTATCTTAACTAGGGAGACATAAACACACTAAAACTGTTAGCCAGACTTTTTGATCAGGATATGGGAGCCATTCATCAGGGACTCGCAGTGTCCAGAGGCGGGAAGGAGAAAAATGACTTAGGGATAAAGCTATTCTCATAGGATTCTCCAGGCTGAGATGCACCCACATGAAAAGGAAGGGGCAGAAACTGCCAATGAAAGTCGTGCAGTCATATGGAAGAAGACATCAACAGATGAGTAGGAAGCTGAGGAGAGGGAAAGCATCTCTGTCTTGTTCCCACACACACTCCTAGTCAGTAATTGTCCCTAGGCCTCCAGCAGTCTATTTCCAGACTGAGCACCATGGTGCTATACATATTGAGACAACAGATTTAACTCCAACTTGTTAAAGTTTAACCGCTGCACAGGATGCACCCTCCTTGGGCCCTGTAACTCGCCCCAGTGACTTCAAGGATATAAGTACAGTACCCCTCCTTCTTTCAGATGCATCACTCTGTTGTCAGCTCTATATATTCATCCCCAGCTCTTCCTGTGCACCCTCCACTGTGC
Organism: Alligator sinensis; assembly: GCF_000455745.1. NCBI lineage: Eukaryota > Metazoa > Chordata > Crocodylia > Alligatoridae > Alligator > Alligator sinensis. Next base: position 968,829 of record NW_005841865.1, read on the forward strand.
CTGTGAGAAACACTACATCATGATGCTGTTCTTGTGGCAAATGACTTTGAAGGGAATGCCACCCCTGTCTGCTTTGTTTCAGAGCTCATGAGTCCATGAAGGGAAGTGGGGCTGTTTTAATCAACTGCTGCTCAGACATGTTGGTCAACTCCAACACTTTAAAGTTGCAAATTCATGCTGTCCTGGATGAACAGAATGGCTTGTCTAAACCAAGTAAGATCCTGTGAAAATGATTTTGCAGCCTTTGCCCAGCCAAAATAATCAGGCACTTTCACAATGTATGCATCGCTGAAAAGAAGTATGTGCTCCTAAGTTGCACATGTTCTTTGCAGTGAGCAAAGCCAGCTCCTAAGATTGTGCCATCCTTTGTTTGGAGAGCAGATGCATGGCTTTAGTAGGACCAATCATAGTAAAAATAATTAGGTGATTTCTTTGGCACAAGGGCTAGGTTCAAATCCAGACATCCATTCTGAACTTGAGGACATTCAGATCTAAGACAAAATCTACTGACCAAATCATCTTGGTTGGATACTAAAAAATAAGGTGGCTTTCTGCAAAGAAAGAAGGGAAGGGAATAGAGATAATTTAAAATAGGCTAAATAAGAAACGGCTAGTCAGGTTGTAAATCAAAGGAACCTCTTGTGTGTCTTCTTCCAAAGTTTGAGTTGCATATTCCTGTAATTGGTAAACATTGCTTGAGAAGGTCTGTGATTCCATATACTATGATATGATGCCACAGTTACTACCATCTTATTCATAGATTCATAGATTCATAGATGTTAGGGTCGGAAGGGACCTCAATAGATCATCGAGTCCAACCCCCTGCATAGGCAGGAAAGAGTCACCTCCCTTGGGAGTCCGTTCCAGACCTTGACTCTAACTGTGAAGAAGTTCCTCCTAATGTCCAATCTAAATCCCCTCTCTGCTAGCTTGTGGCCATTATTTCTTGTAACCCCCGGGGGCGCCTTGGTGAATAAATACTCACCAATTCCCTTCTGTGCCCCCGTGATGAACTTATAGGCAGCCACAAGGTTGCCTCTCAACCTTCTCTTGCGGAGGCTGAAAAGGTCCAGTTTCTCTAGTCTCTCGTCATAGGGCTTGGTCTGCAGGCCCTTAACCATACGAGTGGCCCTTCTCTGGACCCTCTCCAGGTTATCTGCATCCCTCTTGAATTGTGGCGCCCAGAATTGCACGCAGTACTCCAACTGCGGTCTGACCAGCGCCCGATAGAGGGGAAGTATCACCTCCTTGGACCTAGTCGTCATGCATCTGCTGATGCACGATAAAGTGCCATTGGCTTTTCTGATAGCTTCGTCACACTGCCAACTCATGTTCATCTTAGAGTCCACTAGGACTCCAAGATCCCTTTCCACTTCCGTGCCACCCAGCAGGTCATTCCCTAGGCTGTAGATGTGCTGGACATTTTTCCTCCCTAGGTGCAGCACTTTGCATTTCTCCTTGTTGAACTGCATTCTGTTGTTTTCTGCCCACTTGTCCAACCTGTCCAGGTCTGCTTGCAGCTGTTCCCTGCCCTCCGGCGTGTCCACATCTCCCCATAGCTTTGTGTCATCTGCAAACTTGGACAGAGTACATTTCACTCCCTCGTCCAAGTCACTGATGAAGACATTAAAGAGTATCGGTCCAAGGACCGAGCCCTGCGGGACCCCACTGTATCCTTATGCAAATAATTCCTCTTTTCTGTCCTTGTTTTACCCCTTCCTGCCTTTGATGTTACCCTTATTAAATCAGTGATGGATAACTGTTGTACAGAGGTGAACAGAGCATCCTCAGATCTAGCTTTCACCAGTCATGTAAGAATCCTTTGGTAATCATATAAGCTGAAAAGTGTTGCCAAGCATGGCAATGACATGAGAAATGCTTCCAGAAGATAGTATAAACCCTTATTTCCTTCCCATCCTATTTCAGTCCTGCTGCAGCTAGACAGCAAAGAACTGCAAATTGTTCATAGCCTGAGGTTTGTTTTATGGAGCAGGATATGGCCAAGGAAAAATGGTCTATTGCAGGAAACAATATATTAACAAGTAAAAAAATTACAATATGATGTCTTTGAGCAGGAGATACCAAATGCCAGGACAGTTTGTGCCATCCTGTGCTCCCTGTCAAAGGATGAGAACTCAGCTTTAATGTGTTTCTACCAGTTTTCAGACAGGAAATATTTGGAGGAGTAAGAGTAACCAACTTTGTGAAGCTTTCCGTTGACAGTGGCCTTTGCCACAGTTGCATATGATAGTAACATTTTTTAGATTGGTTCCAAAGGTTATTTACAGGTTTCACGCAAAATGCTTGCAGACTAAAGGAGTGGAATGAAATACTTGTAGACGGCCAGGACTTCATCATCCCGGTTCAGTTGTCTGTTAGTCCTATGGTTGTTAGGAGTCAGAGAAAACGTATTCTCAGAAAACCAGGTCAAGACAGATCCAGTGTCATAACAGATCTTCACTGATTCTTCATTGATCTTTGGTGCACATTGTAAAATACAGGGTCCCAAAGACCCGGTGAGACCCTCCTGGAGCCAAGAATCACAGTCACAAAGGAATCAAATTCTTCAAACCATAACTGCTGTAGATGCTCAAACTGTTATGAGCAGCAGCTTCTGCTATAAGCATCCTAAGGATGTCAGAGTGGAAACATGAATTAAAGATGTGTTCAAAACTTTATTCCCCAGAGTACACTGACATCAGCAGGTGCATAAGGACAGAAGTTATGGCAAGAAGACAGCACTCAGTAGATCATAAGTGTTGCAAAAGAATAATGAAAACCCCTTTATTTAGCAACTTTATCTTAAAAGTGTTTAAAATTTCAATATAATAATGCATCTCAGAGTTTCCAGATTGCATATACATAACTGCATAGTCAGGAGTGTGTACTTAATTTTGACATGCAATTGCCCTGACCTCAATCCTAATCATTGGAAAGGAAATGTATTTGCAAATACAGTGCATGTGTTTACATGAGAAGTTTACTGTGGAGTTGCCTAACTAGCTCCACAGTAAAGTCTCTATGTCTACATGTGCAGTCTTATTAGGCTACAGTAAAATAATAAAAGACGCCATAGGTTAGTGCTTGTAAATACAAGTACTATCCTGACGCAGAATTATTTACTGCGCTGCAACATGTGTAGATACTGATGGGGCTGGCTAAAGCACAAGGGTGCTTTAGTGCAGGGGGTAGTTAGCCACACATTAGAACACTTGATTCACTCTTGTAGGGGTCAAGATGTTGCCTGCGGTTGCAAACATACAACCTTTGAATATATATCCTAACAGATGAGAAGAAGATCCATGTTTAATAATTCTCAGGGATGAGCATTATTCAGTGATTACAGTTGGGGATCATGAAGCCAGAGTTTTAGACTCCTATACTAGTTCTTAACTCGCGGCCTTGGGGGAAAGCATACATGGACAGAATTTCAGAAATGTTCAGAGCCCAGCAGCTTCCATGGAAAATAATGTTCCTGACTTTGTCTATCTGTAAAGTGGGAGTAATATTTCCATGATCAGAGGGATTTCGGAAGGCTTAACCAGGTAAAGTTTAAAAAATACCTTCTAGTCCAGGCTAGCTGGTCTAGCTGAGGGAGCTAGACAAGTGGAAGGTACCATTACTCCAAACATTCGTCCTTTCTTCCTTCCCCATCCTCCAAAGCCCCTGAATGTATCCTCCTCCTGGCAGCAGTGAGAGTTGGATACAGCCCCTTCTTGAGCACAAAAGATGCTGGTCCTCTATCTGGCCATGGAAAAACAAAGCTCAAAGGATGCACATGCTGCCTGCCTTCAGTGCACATCCAGGAAGTGATCCAGGAAGTAAAGGTGGAGAGTCAGGGGTGGACTTAATTTTCTGCACTGTGCCACCATGGAACTGGGCTGGCAGGCCCAAATATTTTATTTTTGAAAGCACTCATGATGTTGTTCAGTCCATCTGTGTTTTCTGCACTGTAGTGTTTTGACAGTACCGTGACATTTAACATCATTTCTTTACACTCATACATGGCCTTCTGAGCCATTTAAGCTCTTAACAAGGGCATTAAGTAGGGTTTAAGTAGCACATAGTCCCTTGGGTAAATTCTCTACATTGGGCTAAAGTTATCCTTATGGGTCTGGGCTCTTAATGAGATTTCTCTACAGCTCTGAAGAGCTTCAAAACATTCTGGCCTGTGGTCCCAATTCACCAAGGTGCTTAAGCAGGTACCTAACATTAATTACAGACTTGTCTATCTTGATTCACCTGCTTAAAGGTAATAGTGTTAGCTAAATCCCATTAACTTTACCTGCTCGTTTATAAACTGGTTTTCTGAAGAGACAGATTCTGCCCATCTCAACTCACGTTGAGAATGAACGAGTCCCACTAATTTCAATAGGACTATCTGCATACATAGGTGGTATTCAAGAGGAGCAAGCCCAGCAGACTTAGATTCTAAGTACTTACCTGCACTTGCTCCTGGGCAAAAGTCAAATCCCCCTGTGAAATCACAAAAGAAAGGGTGATGAGGTTAGAAGCCAAGGACTGTAGCTTCGAAGATCTGTTTTCCTCTTGTACACAGCCTTTGCTGTTTATCCTTAAGGGCCAGATCTTCAGGTGACTTGTTACCAATATATATCACCCTGGAATCCTGACACACAAATTTCAGCCATGTTAATTTGTTCTCTGTTCAAAATGCAGGGGTGGAAACACTCATAATCAGTGTTTTCAGCCTGGAAAAGAAAAAGAATGCCAGTAGGAAGAGAGAATCATTTGCTGGGATGAAAAATTAATAGCGATAAAAAAATTGCTTGACACTGTCCATTTAAATCTTAAATCTGCATTACCCCAACTGAAGGGGTTTGTTGCTTAGCACTTGTTCCTACTGATTACCATCTTGTTTCACATTTTCATATAACCTTGAAATAAAATAATGTCAATGTATGCACAAGGATTTTTCTTTTTTCTTTTCTTTCTTTCTTTTTTTTTTTTTTGGTGGATAAAGGGATGCTGTAAATGAGCCTTTTCCTCTTTTTTCCCCACATGCTGATCATCTTTACCTGTGACCCATTTCTCAGTCCTGTCTGTAAACAGCCTTCCTGTTCCAGGAATAAGAAGAGGCAACGTGAACATTCAGAGTGTATGTAGCATTCCAAACCATCACGTGTAAAACTACTGGGCTTCGTGGCTTCCAAAATATTATTGCAAAATCAAAAATATAAACCCTATAATTGTGTTTTTATTTGCCATCTGACCTGCTAGTTAGGAACATGCAAAGATGTGACCCCCATCACTGAAGGAAGATGCTTTATATCGCTTACTCGTCATGACAGCTATTGATGACTTCATTCTGCCTCCTCCTCCTGTTCCTAACTGAATCTATCTCCATTGTTCTTAAAACTCTTGGCTTGAGATGCAGCAGTTCAGCATTTGCTTTGCTGAAGAACATGGAAAGCTGGCTGGGTATTTTGCAATGCAGATAAGCATTAACTGCATAATTTTCAATGGAGGTACACAGAACTAAAGATACCCTTATAGCAATCTACATCTTCTTCCTTACACACTGAATTCTACTCTCCAAAATATATTGCACGCAGTGTCCTTCTTTTCCAGATCTTATATCCAGCTGGCTTTTGCTGACTACATAACCTTCACTAACCTGAAATTCCTGAGTAGTCCCAAGAGCTCAATGCATCTTGGAATAAAATTTTTGTAATGTCATTTAAGGGTATCCCTAATCCAGAATTATTGAGGAGGCTGGGGTCCTGGGAATTGAGTTTGACACTTGACAAATACTTGGCTTTGTGTAAATGGACAGGCCACTGAAATAACTGCCTTTGGATGTCACATGAAGAGAAATTAATTCTTTATTAACTTCCGCAATGATAATCTAATAAACTCGTTTGGTCTACTAGTTTCAGCACTTAAAATGCTCACTGGATTGGATGCAAATAGATTTTTTTCTTCCTCTCTGGAACTTTGCCTTTGCAGCATAAAAAGGGACAACTAGCCTGAAAGTCCAGCTTTAGCTTTTTAAGAAATCCTGTACATTTTTAGACTCCTAACTGTTGTTACAAAGTGATATGGAGAGAGAGGGAAGCCCTAACAGCTGGAGCTGGGCAAATCCTGCTTTTTTTTAAAAAAAAAAGAAAAAGTAAGTATGTTTCTGTGAATGCTAATTTAAATCTGAAACAAATGTGATCAAATGCCCTCTGAGTTTGATTTGATTCTACTAAATGAGTTTGTTGAAAGCAACATTCATGGAAACAACTTATTAGTGGCTTGCTTATTATTGTAGTTATAGCACAACCCAGGAGTTCAAATTGAATCAGTGCCCATGGAGCTAGATGCTCTATAAACATATAGGGAGTCACAGTTTGTGCCCCAAAGAACTTATCAATATATATTTGAAGAAAGAAAACACAGGATTCAAAAATGTATCAGAACCAAATTCCTGACACTAAGAATTGTGCTCATCCAATCAGAGAACAAGAACATGACATGTGGCCAACTGGCCAATAAAAGCTGACCGTCACAGCTCAGATTTTGACTTCAACACTAGGGGTGGGTCCCCACATGCAGGGGCATGTGGTTTGTGGTGTCACAAGCCACACACAGGGAATGAGAAAACGGGTACTACACTGCAAATTTGCAGCACAGTAGCAAAATTTGCTACCCAGAAATCCTGGTAGCAAAAAAATACTCCAGGGAAAAAAGAAGCACAGAGCACATGCACAGAGCACAGAGTAGCATGCACCAGAATAAATGAGCAGCTAGCCATTCAGACCAACACTCTGGCTGCTGGTCAGGCTCCGTGCTGCCGGATCTGTGCCCCTGCTGCACCAGGACACTAGGTAATACAGATTTTGGCCCCAACCTTCCCTACCTCTGCCCAGGACAATTTGCTGCACACCGAAGCATACATGCCTGGGCATGCAATGAGGAACAAAGCAGTGGCACAAATTTGTGCCACTGCTTTGTGCCTCTACAAGCGCACGTCCCTGCCTGTAAGGACCTACCCTAGGTGTTTGATATCAAACACTTGAAACAAGCAAAATTACTAACCAAAAATTATTTGCAAAAATTATTCCACAGATACCCTTTGATAAAGCCTCATCTTAAGGGTTGGGCTTCCTAGGCTGCAATAAAAAACAAGTATGTAGAGCAGTAATGTGAGGCTTGCTCTAAGCATAACTATTCTGTTGATAAAGGGCCCCTATACACCTGCAGAGAGCCTACTCCAATGCACTGGAAATCCAGTACGTCAGAGCAGACTTGATTAATTGGGTCTGCTGAAGCACAGAAATAAATGCGCTCCAGCAGACTCTGGAATCACATGTATTAGCATCCCCATGCCGAAAAATGGCAGTGGGGTGCTTTAGTTGGATGAGCTTTAGTTCAAAGTGCCCCACTGCCATTTTTCATCATGGGGGGTGCTAATACATGTGATCTTGGGTGCTTTTAATTAAAAGTACTTGCTAATTAAAGCACCCCCCTCCCATGTCTTCTGGAACATGTGTAAAAATACCCAAAGACTTTCATTTCCAAGGCTATCATTCCATCCCCATTGCCCATCAACAGCTTCACGCAGAGAAGAGATTAGTCACTGTATAAACTAGAACAAAGCAAGAGAACAAGTAGCAATAGAAATGTGTACAATGCCACACTGCCATTGCTTAGCTAGAAAGGAAAGTTTATTGAGAAAATTAAGTCAGTGATATGTAATAAATAGGTACTGGAATGAAACACAATTTTCCCATCTGTAATGTCCCATTTGCATAGGCCCAATATTTATACAGTTTACTAAATAAGCAGCTCTGCAACAGCATGAACAATATTGAAGGTTTAGTTTGTAAATTGCATGTAAATATGTAATTTGCCCAGGAATATTTTTTTACATCTGATTAGTGACAATTATCCCATGATGCTGCCGCTGAAAATATTGTACAGGGTTTGTTGCTTGCTTTAAGTATCAGCATCATTTTTGGCTTCTCTCACCCCAAAGGAATTTGAACCCAGAGCCCCCACTTCCCATGAATATGCCCTAACCACAGGGTGCCGGCTAGGCTATGGGAAAAGCACCCCCTGTTGAAACAGTCCTAATAGGCATCCAGGAGTACAAGAGCCATAGAGCCAGAAGGAATTTGATTCAGTAGGCAAGTGATTATGGCAGTCCCCAAGGAGTTCTGAGTTCTAGTCTTGGCTGCTAGCACTGGGTACTTGTTTTACATAGGACAATATTTTGTTAAAAAACAGAAAACACAGGAACAGGTAAGATCACAGGACTATTCACTATTTAGGCTGCCTAGGTGCTAAATCCCGTCCATTTGGATCACCTTTCTGGAACAAGGCACCTACAGTTTAGGCACTGAAACACTAAAGTGGTGCTTCCTACCACTTAGGGGTTCTGTCTCTAAGGTCCAGACCCTCAGTGGTATTCAGGAGTATAAGTCCCATTGAAAATCAATGGAAATTAGGCATTTAAATACCCCTAAGGATCAGGACCTACGTGCCATTAAAATCAGAGGGACAGTACTGCCTAAACACATTCAAAGATCCAGCTCTAATTGTCTACCTTTCACTGACATTCATCTGAAAAATAAGCCCATTGTCCAGGTGAATTATGCCATATATTTTTATATCTAATCATATTTAACATTATATATGTATTGCTAAAAATAAGTGAAAAACCAGTACACAACCATGAATACCTTAGTTTTTAGCACAACTTCTTGTCCAATTCTGTTCCAAATGTGCAGACAGGTTCTATGGTGGCCCAAGAGTCAACATACCAAATTTTACAGGAAAATTCCTGAGAGGATGGGAGATCTTCCATGGAAATGAGTTTGCAGCCAGAATGATAGCTACTTTGTAACACAGATCATTTAAAAATACCTTACAGTTCGAAGGCCCTACAAGGAGCAGGGTTTTTCTGAGTGCCACCAGGTGCTTTTTGTTGCCACCAAATCATTGGCAGCAGATGGCACTCGACATCCCAGAGGCATAGACCTTTAGGGAGTTTCTTACAACCCATTAGGTGCCCTGTACCTGTTCTCTAATTCTTACCTGATTTTCCTTTTCTGCTCTGGCAGTAGATGTCTGGTAGTTCCCAAGCTGATCATCGTAATCCCTGTGTAGGGCTGACAGCCATGCTTTTCTCTGTCATTATTAGGCCACTACACTACTGTCATGGCATTTAATAAAGACCCTTGCAACTTTTTCCTTTCACTTAGCAACATTTGGGGCTTGACTGTACTTTGAAGTCAATGGCAAAAGCCCCACTGACTTAAGTAGAACAGTAAATACTCCAGCCCTATATATTGCCGGAGGAGAGAATCCCAAGCTGGCTACTACAAACACTGGTTTCCCGTGTTGGGGGCATGGTACGCTGTTTATTGAGTCCTGGGTCGCTCTAGCACTAGCTGCTATCATGTTGCCTGTGAAAAGCAGACATTATTTATAGGCCCTCCTGCACTTCCCCACTGTTACTGTAAATAGAATGAATGAAAAGGTATGTAATGGGACCACCCCTCCCCCTCCCACATTTGGGAATACATTATCATAATTCTCACCAGTAGCATCTGATTAGGAGGAACACCCCGGATGTGAGGTGAGATTCTGCTTCTCTCGCCTGTAGACCTGCTGTTATCACACTCTGTGCTGCAAAGAAATGATTAACATTGAAAGCATGTGGATTTTGGAAACTGGCATTCTAAAGAAGCTGATTTCTAATTAAAAAAAGAAACAGAAATATGATGTTTCCCACACCTTCAAGTTCATTAGACAATTCTTCTGGTCAGATACCTTGTTTCAGGAATCATCTGTTACTTTTCCCAAAGTCAATGCCAGTAACTTCTAACAAGCTGAGAAACGCGTGGGTGTCCTGAAACAGTAAACAGCCAGCATTCTGCAGCACCCGAACTGTAAGGTGTAGCAGTTTGTATTACTGTACAATATTGCAGGAAAGGAACTAGTGGGTCACTCTACCTGCAGATATCAGAGGGAGAAAACAATGTTTGCAGGCCGGCTGGCCACCATAATTCTGTAGAGGATTAGCTTTCAGTCTCTCCACCTGTGAAACTCATGGAGGCCAATAGTAGCTCCATGGGTAAAAGTTGCACCCCAGCACTGAAACAAACAATTCTTCCAAGGGAATATTATAGACAGATGTACACCTGAAACCTGTGCCAATCTCTTTGGCCTTTTCCAGACCCTGTGTCAGAACCCAGTGTCCCAGTTTGTATTGCAGCAAACAGAGAAGTAGCATGCTTCTTAGACCTCCCATGCCTGTATAGGGTGGAATAACAAGGAATGGCTTGAGACAGAAATGCAGGAATTGTTATAAGTCAGACCCCTGGTGTGAGTAAACTGCCACAGTTTAACTTTAAACCATCTTGCTTTTTTTCTTATACACATTGCCTCTGGCCACCGAGCATCAAACCTTAGGCTGACCAATGGTAGGATATTCAGGTAACAAACCAGCAGATCCCAATGCCATGCGACCAGTCTTTTTGGCTGGAAAAATAATGCTTTTCTTTTGCCTACCATGAGGGTAGGATTTTAAACAAATATGAATCAGTTGTCAAAATACACTTTGAGGTCGTTTAACATTGTTACACCCAGTTTACTTAGAAAACTGAGGTACAGGTAACTGATCTAAATCTGCACTGAGAGTCAGTGATAAAGCCAATGCTATAGCTGAAGCATTTGAATTCAAGACATCTTTAACCACTATATAATATCCTCCCATTCCACATGGAAATCTTCCCATTAATTTCAATGGGCTTTGAATGAAGCCCTGTCCAAGTAGCAACAAGCACATACCATAGTCTCAAGATTTCCAATATCACTAGTGATACAGAATATGTGTAGGTTTTAAAAAAAAAAAATTAGCTCATCCATTCATTTAGGCCAAGGCATCACCAGGAACAAGCAGTAAACACCACAGAGCTCCCCAGATTCATATGAAAGAACATTTGGTTGAAGCAAAAAAAAAAAAAAGAGCTGGTACTGAATTTAATTTAGTGCAAAGGACAGGATATGTAGTCCAATCTCCTACTTGCAACATTATCATGAGCCCCAGCTCCCTACCTACTGTTTAGTAATTTAAATTCACCTAGTGAAGTAGCCAGTGATAGACATTTTCCAGGTCAAGCAGCATATATTTTGGACAGTGTCACAAACAAATTGTATTACACTCCCTCTCTCTCTCTCTCTCTCTCTCTCTCTTTACCGGGAGGAAAGTGAATTGTATCTATGTGTAAATCAGGAGAGAAACTCTCTCAATTCAGAAAAAATAGACAGGTTCCTCTCAGCCGAGAGGACAGTTACTGTGGTGATAGTAGTCAACCGTTAATGACTGTTGTATGCAAAAAGGCATCAAGAAAAAATGTAATTAATACAACAACAGGGCATGATGAAACATAACAATGCCATAAGGTTTTCATATTGCATTAGTTCAGGTCCATTGTTATCACCTGTTTAATTTCAACTTTTGCCCACCAATCTCCTTGTGTAGAATTCAAAATCCCTACATTTATATTTGGGTATAATTTGAGTGTAATTTGATACATAATTAGGGGAGAATAGAAGACTGAGTATTTAACTACCCATACATCTCTCTCTAATTTAAATAATTCCTAATATATCTAACAAGTCTGCCTCATATTGCACTGATGTGTATTGAACTGGGGATAATGAAATAAGGAATGTGAGGGGGGAAAATGTTATTTTAGAGTCTGAAGATTACCAATTAATGGTAAGAAAAACCTAGTGGGAATATCTGTGCACTTAATGCCCCCTCTGCTTGGACTCCGAAGTGGTCATAGTTTCTGACATTCAGGCTCTGTGAGTAATCTTTAAAACAACTTGTATTTCTACGAAGGTTTTTCAGTGTGATCAGATGCCCCACCACTTCTACAAAGGGCTTAAGTACATAGAAGATGATTACTCATTGACCATACAATTCTGATGAGTCCATCTATAATGCCATTGCCAGCAAATACATGAGAAATTATTAAATGAGAAATGGGGAGGGCAATGAATTTTTGCTGTACTTTATTCTGTTTCAGCAGCATGACTGGATTATTAGACTACAATTCAGGAAATACTTAGCTATGTGCTCAACTGTAGGCACATTTTGTTATCAGTGAAGTTGCAAATGCCTGGACTTATATTAAATTATTTGTCTGTCTGTTTTATAAGACTAGTCAGACAAGACAAATAAGCACCTATATAATTGGTCAAAAAAAAACAGTCCTCACTGGTGTAAAATTTTGAGGCTTCAGAGTTGCATTTAGTTCAGAACTAGGATAAAAAATCAAAATTTTGAAGCCTTTTTCAAAATAAAATTATCCAAAATGGTTCCGTTTAATAAGGTGAAAAGATGTTGTAATTGTTTAATCATTTTGGCCTTCACTACATGATATAAAAAATAATAGTTGAAATGTTTTGATTTAATACAATGCAATTTAAAATAGTGCACTCTAATATAAAAGTTGAAAAAATAAAATCGAAATGGAAGGTCCATCCATTTCACTAGAAATGTCAGTAAAATCAATGCATTCC
>NW_005841865.1:981402-1029471 GCF_000455745.1 Alligator sinensis
CTGCGAAACATCTCAATTGAGTCAGGTCCTTGTTCTGCAATAGAAAACTGTTCCTTCAGGAAATTTTCAACCAGCTCTATAATTTAACAGCCAACAATCATGGACTACAGAACACAAGCCCCAGAGAGACAGAAGACATGCTTCCTACCTAACTGATTTTGACCACCTTCCTGGGAACTATGCTGATTATGTTGAGTATGGTGTCAGAGGGAAAGGTGCCATTTTGTCCCAGTTCCTCCTCAACCTATGAAAATGCAGCCAGACTTCCTTTACTTACAGAGAGACCCAAAACACCACCTGTGATTTAAAACTTCCCCCACTCTGCCTCCAACTGATAGGTACGTTCAGGTTCAAACCTGGATCCAACCTGTTTGGCTCCATCCCCTTTTTCCTTTTAAAGTGCATGGAGCAAACGCTACCCTGTTTCAAAGGAAAAATGCAAATGTGGGTGTGACCTTAAACAAGGGAGATGCATAGGGGGTGCATGGGGGTGCACATGCGGGAGTACCAGCACCCCTCCTGTGAGCGCCAGCCGGGGAGCGGAGCTGCCAGCCAAAGCAGCCGTGCCACTTCCAGAAGTGGCAATGGAGCTCCACTTTTACTGCGAGTGAGATTGGCATCCCCGGAGCCAGCAGGATCGGCCACCGGGGGGGGGATCCCCTTGGCCAACAGGGGACACCCTCCCCAGCCAGTGGAATCGGCCACTAGGGTACCCCCCGCTCTCGGCAAGCGGGATCGCCCGCCAAGGGAAGCCCCCCCAGTTGCTGACTCAAGAGGCACCAGACACCCATGACCTTAAAAGAGCACAAGCTCATAGAAACTTGCATGGAATTTGGAGTAAGAGCCACAGGTTGGGGCAGAGGAAGAGTTTGAAGGAAAAAAACAGAAAGTTAGTCTGTGCACTTATGGCTTGAATGTGAGTTGTAATTGCAGCACCTCCGTAATTAGCTCCCTTGGGGGTTTTTTTCCATTGGCCAGCAGCCAGTCTTACACACACCCTAGCTGCCTCATCCAGTTGCCAGGAGCTCCATACAACATTCCTCAAGAAGACATACCAAAGCATGCTGCTATCCGTTCACAATACTATTGTTGGGTTCACTGCTCTCCCTCTACACTCCATTGCCATTTACATTCACCCTGACCTCAGCTCATCAAACTCTCCAGCTAGGGGCCTGGCTCCCAAATGAGTTTTTTTTTGGAAACTCCCAGGAGATCACATCTTCTAATCATCCCCTTGCACCCCAGCCACAACCCCCACTGCCATCAGCATTCAATCAAATTCCAAGGCCTTCCCACAGCATGCCAACAGCATTCCAGACAGCAGGAAATGTAAGTGCTTTCTCTCTTGTTCTCTTCCCTCCTGCCCTCTTGTCACAGCTTCTTTCTGTACAAAACAGATGGGCAGAAGCTGTTGGGGAATAACTTTCCTTCTCCCCTAATCCCTCTTAAAAGATACATCACAGGAGTGGGTAGCTAGCCCATCTTGGCTGTCGTCAGAGCACTCTTTTCAGAGAGGCAGGTAAAAGTTTAACCAGCTTGCCTTTCAGTGGTGGAGGCAGAGCCCCCATTCACAGCCATGATAAATTGCTCCTGTCAAAACTACATGAATGCTCATATTGAAAAGCACTTCTTTCTTTCTTTCTAACTTCCCCCCCGCCCTTCCCAGTCACACAGCGTCTCTCGCTTGTTAGCCAACATTTAATGCCCACTTAGTCAATGGGCATTTCCACTCCTCCTCGTCCCTCTGTCCTGTCCCCTGGGGCTGCTGAGGCTGAGCTGTCACAGAAATACTGACAGAAATAAAATAAAAAAGAAGGGGGAGAGTGGGAGGGGGAAATGAAGATATTCTTTAATGTTTTAAAGCATGTGACTAATTCTTTTCAGTTTGGTTCTTCCGCAGCCTTCCATACACAAGAGACCCAAGGTTTTCATTCACAGAGAGATAGGTAGATAGAACAAAAGAAACAACAAAAGAAACTTTTCCAAGAAGAAGCAATAATTTCTGACCTATTGGAGTGTTTATATTTTGTGACATTTTCTAAAGGCAACGAGTAAACAAGGTAATACATAATGACCCAATTCTAGCTCCCTCTCAGCAGATGAACTAGGCAAGGCCTAAATAGTGATGGCACCAGAATGAATCTGTTATAAAGAGCCCATACAAGGTGTTTAATAAAGTTTTAAATGGTCCTTTGATGCACAAGAGAAGGAGCTGCTCCGTGGGAGACCCTCAGGTCTAAAATTCCCTCCCCACCCTCTGCATTGGAAATAGCCTGAATCTGTCGGCCTTTGGGGGGAAACTACAAAGCCCATCACTTGGAGCAGGTGCTGGGGGAGAGAGAGACTTTTGTGGGAATCAGAGGGGCAGTGGCATTTTTTCCTATAATGTTTCTCACTGGCTTGTTATTTTTTAATAGGTAAGCTTTGGTGCCACTGTTCTCATTACAGGCTCCATTTCCATTTGGTATCAGGGTGTGGAGGGCTCAGGCTAGGCACCTGTCATGTTTCTGAAGGTCAAAAATACAGGAATAAATTAAATTAGGTCCACACAGGCCTGAGTAATGCAGAGCTGGGCTCCCCAGAGGTCTTGCCAACTGTGGCATGAAAGGCAATTAGAGGAGGGCATAGTACAGAAAGTGGTACTACTCAGGCCTGGACTATGCAAATCTGTTGGGAAGTCCTTCACACACTGGAGGATGCAGAGCATGTGGTGGTTACTGAAGCCTATGGACAACTGGAGAACAGATATGAGGCCCTGGCAGCCCTGGTGGAGAAGGATGAAGGGGATGCCTCCAGTGGGGACAGTGCCACTCCATGCACGACACCGACAGCGCAGAGGGGGTGCACCACGAGGAAGAAATGTCGGGTCCTCGTCATCGGGGATTCCATCCTAAGGGGAACGGAGGGTCACATCTGTCGGCCCGACCCCATGGCATGAGAGGTCTGCTACATGCCGGGGGCTAGGGTTCATGATATCACAAAGAGGATCCCAGCCTACATTCGACCCTCAGACCCGTACCCCAACGTTCTTATCCATGTGGGAACAAATGACACGGCCAGAGGCAACCCAGACCACATCATGAAGGACTAAGAGGCCCTGGGGGCCAAGCTCAAGGAGATGGGGGCACAGGTGGTATTATCCTCTATTCTCCCGGTGAGTAGACATGGACAGCAACACGAGGCCTGCGTTGGCGAGGTCAACCGACAGTTACGGAGTTGGTGCCACCAGGCAGGCCTCCGGTTCCTGGATAACAACCCATACTTTTGCGCAGGGGGCTTGCTTGGGTGGGATGGGCTACACCTCTCCCCTAAAGGCAAGCATGTCTTGTCTTCCAGGTTGGCTGATCTCATGCAGCATGCTTTAAACTAGCTTCGCTAGGGGATGGGGCCACAGGAGGACTTGAGGATGCCTCCCAACCAAGACAGGTGACATGCACAAGGAGTACCCAGCTAAATGACAGGGGTCTGGATAGTCCTGGGAATCGGGGGAGTGGCACACGCACCAATTCAAGGCCTTAAATGCCTCTATACCAGTGCTCATAGTATGGGGAATAAGCAGGCAGAATTCACACTCCGGATAGCTAGTTCAAACCCGACATAGTAGGGCTCACAGAAACCTGGTGGGATTCATCCCACAACTTGACGGTTATCATTAAGGGCTACAGACTATACAGGCAGGATAGAGCGGGGAGGAAAGGTGGGGGTGTGGCCCTGTACGTCAAAGAGCAACACACGTCCTCAACTAGGAGGATGGGATCAGAGGAGGGGCAGGCTGAAGTGCTCTGGGTCAGAATACAGGGGGGTCATGGGGAAAGGGACTTAACGGTGGGGGTCTACTACAGACCTACCAACCAAGGGGAAGAGCTGGACCACGAATTCTTGGGTCAGCTTATGGAGGCACTTAAGGCAAGGGATGTAGTTGTCATGGGTGATCTAAACTACCCGGACATCTGCTGGGAGGAGAGGTCAGCCAGGTCTGACCACTCACAAAGGTTCCTTGCCAAAATACAGGACCTCCACTTAACCCAGGAGGTACACAGTCCCACCAGGGGAAATGCTCTGCTGGACCTGGTCCTGGCCACAGGCGACAACCCAGTGAGGGGACTCCAGGTTCCTGACCACCTAGGCAACAGTGATCATCGCCTGCTGGAATTCACCATCCAGCACAGGGTGTCAAGGGCCTGCAGCAAGGCAGTAGCCCTTGACTTCAAGAGGGCCAACTTCAATGAGTTGAGGAGATTGGTAGGAGAGGCACTGGGGTCCTGGAGAGTAGGGGAACTGGGTGCTCAAAATGAGTGGTTGTTCCTTAAGGAGACGATACTCAGAGCCCAAGGGGAGACAATCCCAATGAAAATCAAAGGGGGCAAGAGTGCTCAAAATCCCCCTGGCTCACCAAGGGCATTTGGGAACGACTGACTGCCAAAAAGGAGGTGTACAGCCAGTAGAGGGGGGGGGAGGGGCATCACCAAAGAGGAGTATACCTCCATCACTCGTGTCTGTAGAGGGACTGTTAGGAAAGCTAAGGCAGATACGGAACTAGGGCTAGCATCAAGGATCAAGGACAACAAAAAGTCCTTTTTTAAAAAAATAGGGAGTATGAAGAAGGCACTGGGTAATGTGGGGCTCCTGCGGGATATGCTAGGCAATCTGGTGGTTGCACCAGAGGAAAAAGCAGAACTTTTTAACAATTTCTTTGCCTCCATTTTTTTGTGCAGGGACCAGGACTCCCCCACCGAGATTCGGGACGGACTCAGGAGAGACTCTGCAAGGCCTAAGGTCAGGGAGGACTGAGTTAGGGAACTTCTGGAGGGGCTGGACGTGTTCAAATCAGCAGGTCCAGATGCTCTCCACCCCAGGGTGTTGAGGGAATTGGCAGGTGTTATCACGGGGCCCCTGGCATGGCTTTACAAGCGCTCATACTGCTCTGGCCAGGTGCTGGATGACTGGAAGAGGGCCAATGTGGCGCCCATCTTCAAAAAAGGGAGGAGGGAGGACCCGGGCAACTACAGGCCCGTTCTTCTTACTTTAATCCTGGGAAAGCTCTTTGAGAAGATTATCAAGGAGCACATCTGTGAAGGGCCAGCAGCAAGGATGATGTTCAGAGGCAACCAGCATGGTTTCATTAGGGACAGGTCCTGTCAGACCAACCTGATTGCCTTCTACGATCAGGTCACAAAATCATTGGATGCAGGTGTCGCGGTGGATGTTGTCTTTCTGGACTTCATGAAGGCCTTTGACACTGTCTCCCACCCCATTCTTATTAAAAAGCTAGGCAACTGTGGCATCGATGCCTACACAGTCAGATGGATTGCAAATTGGCTGAGGGGCCACATTCGGAGAGTGGTGGTGGACAGGTAATTTTCAACCTGGAGGGATGTGGGCAGTGGAGTCCTTCAGGGCTCGGTCCTCAGGCCCGTATTGTTCAATTTCTTTATTAGTGACTTGGACGATGGGGTGAAAAGCACCCTGTTTAAATTCATGGATGACACCAAGATTTGGGGTGAGGTGGGCATGCTAGAAGGGAGGGACAGGATACAGCTGGACCTGGATAGGTTACAGGGGTGGGCAAATGAGAATAGGATGGGATTGAATATTGACAAGTGCAGGGTGCTGTACTTGGGCAGTAAGAGCCAGCAGCATACCTACAGGCTGGGCAACTCCCTTCTCGAAAGCACAGTGGCAGAAAGAGATCTTGGAGTCATTATCGATTCCAAGATGAACATGGGCCGCCAATGCGAGGACACAGTCAATAGGGCTAACTGCACCTTGTCGTGCATCCACAGATGCATCACAAGCAGGGCCAAGGAGGTGATCCTCCCCCTCTATGCGGCACTGGTCAAGCTGCAGTAGGTGTACTGCGTCCAGTTCTGGGCGCCAAACTTCAGGAGGGGTGTGGACAGCATCGAGAGGGTCCAGAGGAGGGTCACTCACATGATCTGGGGACAGCAGGGCAGGCCCTACAAGGAGAGGCTACGGGACCTTAACCTGTTCAGCCTTCACAAGAGAAGGCTGAGAGGGGACCTGGTGGCCATCTAGAAACTTACTAGGGGGGACCAGCGGGGAATGGGAGAGACCTTGTTCCCCCGAGCACCTCGCGGAGTAACAAGGAATAACGGCCATAAGTTGTTAGAGGGTAGATTCAGACTAGACATCAGGAGGCACTGCTTCACAGTCAGGGTGGCCAGGATCTGGAACCAACTTCCAAGGGAAGTAGTGCTGGCTCTTACCTTGGGGGTCTTTAAGAGGAGGCTTGATGATTACCTAGCTGGGGTCATTTAAGCCCAGTGTTCTCTCCTGCCCAGGGCAAGGGATCAGACTAGAAGATCTGCAAGGTCCCTTCTGACCCAATATCTATGAATCTATGAGGATATTGAGCACAGAATAAGGAGAGGAAGGGGATGAGGGTTTTGTTCTAGCTACCACCACAACGAAACCCAGGCACAATGCTTGTACTCTTGGGTTTGGGGAAGAAAAAGAGAATAGCCTCATGCACTATTCTGACTCTGCACAAAGAAGGCATGTACAATGTACCCTCAGTACCACCTGGGCTTGAACAAGACACCACATCCCCAGAAGAAATAAGAAAATCTAGGTAGTGGTCAGGGGTGTCAAACTCATTGGGCCCTGTGGGCCAGACAAGTGAAGCAGGGCTGGTCTGCAAGCCTGATAATACCTGCAGACCAGACCCACAGAGGCACTGTATGCACCACATGCCCCAGCCCAGCCAAGATCCATGGCAGCACCTTAGGCTAGCTGATAACACTTCACAGGCTGAATCTGGGCCATGGGCAGTATCTCTGACACTCCTGGTTTAGATCAAATAAGAGCTGACCTGCCCATCCTTGCTGACCTAATCCAAAATTGTTCTTGTGGTGTTTCCTGCGAGTTTTCTCGACCTGGACTGGCTTAAGGGAACACAAAAACGTTTGGGTGTTTCTAAAAAAATGTTTTAGTTTGTCCCTCACTATTTCAATTAGAAAACCTAATTTTTTAATAAAACTCTACAGAAATTTCTACAGGGGAACTCACACTTTCCTAAAAAGAACGAGGTAGGCCTCCACATAAAACAGGATCATTTTAACTCTTACAGTCATTTCCAACCAGTATCCCCAGACTTGGCAGGTCTTATGGTGCTGGCTCTTTCTTCAGTCCTGCTGCTTTCACAGACCTCCAGTCACTCTCACAAAAAAACAGCACCTAGCCTTATGCACTAGGAACTGCTGTTGCTCTAAGAGGACAAAACCAGTGGTTACTGTTATCATAGACCAGAATGGCCAACAAGACTGAGTTTACCAGCAATAAACAGGACATAGATGCTATGGTTTATGTAAGGCTCCTAACATCCTGCTATCTCAGCTTATATGACATACTATGTATAAATTATTTGCCAGTATCATGTTAGCTCTGCTTCTATACACTACTATCCTATCATACATCCTGCTCATCCTGAAAGCTAGACAACTAAATGAAAGTAGGTCCACTTACAAATGACATTACAAATGTGTTCTCTACATTGTAAACGTATACCCTGCTGATTTAACACATTATCCTAATGCACAACTATTTAGTCAGCACATGACTCGCCTACATGGGCAAGGCACATTTTCTAAGTATTATTCCTACAAAGAAAAATAAAATGAAATCTTAAACAAACTGACAAGTATTTCTGATCCAGGCATGTTCACTAGCTGAAATCTTGTTCCTCACACCACCAAAAATCCTCGGCTGGAATTCATTGCTATACACATCTATATAAGCAATGATATTAATACCATCAGGCTCATTTTTATTAGGACTTGCTTATTCATTAACCCTCCATCCATCCAATAAAGAGCTAGTACATTATTGATAGGCATGGCATTGTGTAGTGTAAATAAGAGCAAGATTTGATCCTGTTACCGTGCACTCCCCTTTTCAGTTGTTAGAATAGGTTGATTCTACTGGAACCACATCAGAAAAACATGGCCCCTAACAATCAAGATGAGGGCATTTTAATTGAGGACTCTAGCAACCTCCCAGGCCCTAATTCAGCATGTACTTCAAATATGTATTCAGTTCCACTGGGACCAAAGTCTATGCTGAAATGTTCTGCTGGAGCAAGCAAAATCTGCACGTGTGCACAAATTGGATAACTACCAGGCAACGTAGCTAAATGGGTAGACCCCAGGACTAGGAGACCTGAAAGATCCCTCCCACCTCTCTCACTAGCAAGCTCAGTGACCCTGGACAAGTCAGTTTAACTCTCTGCCTCAGTTTCCCCTATCTGTTCAGTGGCAGTAAATTATACTGATTCTCCTTTATGACATGCTTTGAGATGAAAGTTCCATAAGAATGAAGTCTTATTAACACATACCTATAGCTATCTGCATCTCTCATTCCCTCTCTCATGCAGACCGGCCCTACCTCAAATGCAGTCAGGAGCCCCACATCTGGACACACCACTCCAGCTGTAGCGTTCAGCTTGTAGAAAGGAGTTCCACAGATAAATGAACTACCAATTTTCCAGTGGCTTTTGCTGTTCCAGGGCCCTCTCTCCTTTCCACACACCTATTCAATTTAGCTAAGTTGAACCACAATTATTGTTTTTGACTGACTTCTTGAGTTAATTACAATTTCACAGAGTAATATCAAGCATGATTAAAACAATTAGATGTTCCACCCACATGCAATCCCTCCCTCATTCACTTCCCTGCTTCACCCTCCCCACCCTGGAAGTTAGATATGCTTCTGCGCCAGTGCAACAAATGGTATGGTAGGATCTGAAATTATTACCCTTTTAAATGCATTAAACTGTTCATAAAGCAATTTGTGATGCCAGTTACCAAACTACAGCATGCATCCCACTCCAACGCCTCCTAAATGCAGGAAGATTCTTGGCAGCATTTTCCTGCTGCAATGCTTTCTAGTTCTCTCTCTCTCTCTCTCTCCCTTTACAGTCGATGCCTGAAACTTAGGAGAAATCAATGCAATTATAGATATGAAGGTTCAATTACTGAGAAATGTGATCAGATCCAGTCTTTATCTTGGAGTCCCTTAAACTAAATCAAGAAGGGCTTTTTTTCTTCTTTTAAAAGGAGTATTTAATCATGTGGACTAATGTGACGCAAAATTATCATTTAGGAGAGGAATGAAACAGGGACATTTCTAAAGCTCAGTGGGCTGCTTCTGCTCTTGCTCAACACTGATTTTATATCTCTGTGACTCCATTAATGTCACTGGGGTTATTCTGGATTTCCACCAGTACAAAAATCTATTGTGTTCAGAGAAGTTATGCCTGATTTACACTCATATCAGGTTTCAAGCTGATTACATTTCCCAAACTGTGCAGGTCTTAGCCTCCTTATCTACAGATTCAGGGACCCCCTTGTCCTTTTCACTGTTTAATTTCTCCTATTCAGTAGTCTTCACCTGCCACATATCACATCTGCTCCCTCTTGTACTACTGGCTCAACACCAGTGTTCATAACAATAATTGCTGAAGGTGGCAGATCAGGACTGCGAGACTGCCTGGATTTTCTGGATTAATATGTAGCCCTTCTCTAGTAACAGGTGTGCCAATGTTCTACCACAAAAAAGTTATGAGTGGCTGGGGAGGTGCTCAGATCAAAACAGCCGTGCTAGAAAACTAATGTGCAAGCTGTATAGTCATGGAGCTGTGTCAGTTTACACCAGCTAAGGAACTGGCTCAAATGAACCTTCATGTTATAAGGCTTGTCAAGTAGATTCTATTAAAGCACCTTCCAGAAAAGGAGAATTTAATGGGATCCATGTAGCTGAAATGGTAAAGCATCATAGGGCAGATTCTGCATATAATTATCCCAGGATAACTCCAGTGAATTACACAATTCACACAACTATAGAGAAAAGAATTGACCCTGTCTGTCCTTTGTACTTGATATATATGAGGTCTGCAGGGCTCCGACTCTGGGAGTGGGGACACAGCATATTTACCACAAAGAGTGAACTCTTTATTCCGTAGTAAAAGTGGAGCAAATACACAAGACACAAAGGCTTACCACTAAGTCTCTCTTTTCTGGGGAAAAATTACTCCACAGAAAAATTGTGGTAACTTTACTGCAGGTGTCTGACTACAAAATAAGCATTGTGTGCCCTGTCCCTCTACCAATTTCAAAGCTGTTTGTTCAATTCAAATTGGCTTCCCACCCACCCAATGCCAAAGTGCTATAATGGCACCTACTGGAGGCCACCACCTTCAAACTACTGCTTATAACCACTGACTTATACCTTGACTTTAGCAAGGCCTTTGATACGGTCTCCCACAACATTCTCACAAGCAAGCTAAGGAAGTACAGGTTGGGTGAATGGATTGTAAGGTAGATAGAAAACTGGCTGGATCATTGGGTTCAGAAGGTAGTAGTCAATGGCTCAATGTCTAATTGACTGCTTGGTATCAAGTGGAGTGCCCCGTGGGTCAATTCTGGGCCCAGTTTTGTTCAAAATTTTCATCAGTGACCTGGAAGATGACATAAGGTGCACTCCCAGCAAGTTTGTAGATGACACCAAGCTGAAGAAAATAGTAGATACACTGGAGTATAGAGCTAGGATTCAGAGAGGCCTTGACAAATTGGAGGATTGGACCAAAATAAATCTCATGAGGTTCAATAAGGACAAGTGCAAAGTCCTGCACTTAGGATAGAACAATCCCATGCACCACTACAGGCTGGGTACCAACTGTCTAAGCAGCAGCTCTGCAGAAAAGGACCTGGGGGTTACAGTAGACAGTAAACTGAATATGAGCCAACAGTGTGCCCTTGTTTTGAAGAAGGCTATCAGTGTACTAGGCTGCATTAGTAGAAGCATTGCCAACAGATCAAGGAAAGTGATTATTCCACTCTATTTGGCACTGGTGAAGCTATATCTGGAGTACTATGTTCAGTTTTGGGCCCTCCACTAAAGAAAGGATGTGAACAAATTGAAGAGAGTTGAGTAGAGGGCAACAAAAATTGTGAAGGAGCTGGGGCACATTACTTGAGAAGAGGTTGAGGGACCTGGGCTTCCTTAGTCTGGAGAAGAGAAGACTGAGGGGGGGATTTAATAGCAGCCTTCACCTACCTGAAAGGTGGTTCTAAAGAGGATGGAGCTAGACTGTCCTCAGTGGTGGCAGATGACAGAACAAGGAGCAATGGCTTCAAGTTGCATTAAGGGAAGTTGAGGTTATAAGGAAAAACTTTCTCATTAGGAGAGTAGTAAAACACTGGAACAGGTTACCCAGAGAGGTTGTAAACTCTCCATCCTTGGAGGTTTTTAAGTCCCAGCTAGACAACGCTTTTGCTGGAATGATATAGGTAGGGGTGGTCCTCATTTGAGCAGGGGGTTGGACTAGGTGACCCCCTGAAGTCCCTTCCAACCCTAATTTTTTATGATTCTATGATTTTCTATGATTCTATGACAACATTTACTACAAAGTAAAATCTGGGGTAAATTACATCATAGTAATCGTTCCACATGTCCACACCCTTCTTTGTATTTCTCCTTTAATTAGCACAATGAGATCCCAAGCCTCACCTGGCCTCCTAAAGTACTGCAAATCAAATAACCTGCAGTAATTAACAATCATTGGCAGCAGTAATTTATATAGCATATGCATTATATATTTTGTAAATATACATTAATTCTATTCTATATGGATAAATAGTCCATAATAGTTAATCTATTGTAATTTCTATATACAAACTATACAAAATAAGAAAAGTATGCAGCATAGTTTATTTCCTGAGTTCCAGCACAGTATAGGAAACTGTATACTGTCCTAGCCAGATGACACAGTAATAACAGCACGTGTGTGACCCCTTTCATTCAAGAATTCCAAATCACTGTACAATGTTCTGGAATTGCAAGCCATTTGCACTGCCTTTTTTCCATGGGGCAGTACTATAGCCACTATAGAGGCAGGAAGCTGAGGCAACTTAAGTAAGTCTAGTTTCAGCAGCCAGTTTGTCTATCAAGTCCTTCTTCCATACAGCTTTCTTTTCAAAGGCTTCTGCATTTTCACACCTAGTAATATACATGTACCCTGTGCACATACATCATAAACCTGATGCACAGGGGTGCGGGTTCAAATCTCTCTTAACTCACCAAAGAAGTACCCTGGACATTGGAGACTCTGCAGAAGGGGGGGAATCCTCCTTCTCCATAGGATACAGAGGAAAATGGTTCGTGGATCCAGGCATCCTCCAAACGTCCCACTATAGAGTCAGGCTAGGACACAGGAAGCCTCACTGAGAGGTGTTCTTGCTCCCTGTACAGGATCTGGATGTCTTGTCAGACCCAATCTGCACAATAGGCCATCCAGGATCCTCCAGAATATTAATAAAGGAGAATTTGGAAGTTGGGGTACAGCAGGGGTGGGCAAAATGTGGCCCGCCAGGCCATTCTATCCAGCCCGCGGGGCCCCTAAAAAATTTAGAAAATTAATATTTATCCGCTCCTGGCTGCCTGTCATGCATCCCTCGATGGCTTGCCAAAATTCAGTAAGTGTCCCTCCACCCGAAATAATTGCCCACCCTTGGGGTAGGGAGTGGAGACGGAATTAGTCTCTCAAGACCCATTTCTGTTGTTTTGATATTTTCAGGCAAGTTCTAAGGCACAACGGGAAAGAACTGCCCACCCTCAACAAAAATACTCCTACTATAAAGCTAATGATAGTTGAGTGCTTGCCAGCTACCTACAGGTGAGCTGATCAATGAACCACCACGTAATGGCCTTTCAATAATAGTTACAGACTAGCTACAGTATCACTTTTTCTGTTAATCTGCTGGGTTACTAGGTCTGGGATGGCAGCCAAACCTCCTCTGTCACCCTCCCAACCTTCAGGATGACACCAAAAAAAAAAGCCTGTGGTTGTCAGCAGCTGTCTAGAACCAATGTTTTCTTCTCCTCCCCTCCCCCACCCTAGCCTGGTGTTCCCAGCAGGCATGAGTCTCCTATGGCATCCTCACACTCATCAAGACCAGTTCTCTGGGCCACTGCTATTCATTACTGTGTGACAACATGCAGATGAAATCGGTACCGCATTTGTGCCTGGAACTGCAGCAAGTCACAACTTCATGTTGCACTAGGAAGTTCAGCACTCTCCAAGCTACATATTTTTAACCAGTGAGGCTAAATGAGCTGTGTTGTGTATTTAAACAAAACCCAGTTGCACCTTGCACTGAAAAAAAGAAGATGCGGTGAATGTTAACGGTAAAACAGAACCTTCTAGTTAAATCAGAATGGATTCCTATTCTTATAGGATTGCCATGGAAAAGTGGCAAAAGCAATAGTAGAATCATCAAAAAACACTCACATGTACAATACCCATAACCCCATGAACATAGAGTACTTTAAAAAACAGTGGATTCCTGGTTCTTTTTCTTTGCCTTCTGATTTCTGACCCCATGCTCAGGTTCTATTTTCAAACTTTTCTACACAGTTTTGAGAGTTAGAAACTTACATGTTTTTTTAATAAGAGTTGAGATTCTCATAGCACTTGGCTCCAGAAGCTGGGGCTTAAAATTATTCTGAATGTTGCAAGCCTGGCAATGAATTCCCTGCATATTCAGAAGCACTTAAGCAAAATGGGCATTGAACTCCCCAGCACTTCTCTACATGTTTAGGTATCAAAATACATTTGAAAAATTGAATCCCACAGCTGCCGGCACAGACATCTGTTGATTTATGAATCTGTAATGTCAGCATGCAATGGATGTGCACAAATCCACACACCTGGCCTCCCTGTGAAAACACTGAGAATTGTGTTAAAAAGTGGAGATGTGTCAGAAATGGACCTGATGATTGAACATCCCCCTCCCTCCAAGGTTTAAACCCACTTTTTTTTTCCCCTGGTGATAGAGCGTTAATCTTATGGTAACCTGAGAGTCCAAGGGCTCAGTGGTAAAGAAATCCCTCTATAGCTCCAACCTCACGCTGCTAATAAGTACCTGTTATTTCACCTGAAGAGTCAAGCCAGCCAGCTGTGATGTTCATCTTACCACTTCCTTGTGGGCTGCTGCTGTAGAAATTGGTATTTCTTACCCATGTTAGCCTGATGGACCATTTAAGCTCAGGCTGAATGTTAAACTTTCTGGGTCCTAGAAGCAACCAGGTGGTAGGCCTAAGGTGTTAGGCACTGTACAAACATGCAGTAAATGAATATGTGTAAAGCTAAAATTTTCTGTTTGGAGATAGGTCACTGCAGCAACCTCACACACACTTTGGACCCAGTCAGGTCTGGAGCTGTTTGAAGTTCAGTGAAGTGTTTTGGCTCAACTGTAATCATGGCATTATGGGTGCTGACAGAAGTGATATTTGTCACTTGATCAACCCCTCGAAAGCACTCTACAGCCTTGCCCTGAGAAAAAGTGCATGGCTACAGAGCGCTTTAAAAGTGACCAAATCGTGCAACAAATTAACCCTCATTTAACGAGGGTTCAGATGAAGGCACTCCAAACAGAATGCCTTCATTGACTTCTGTCAAATCAGGGCTGGGCTGATGCAGACCAGCCCTGTCCCGGGTGCCATCTGCAGGATGGGAGAGAGGAGAAGGGGGAAGGGAACTTCAGGCTGGGGTTTGCCCAGCCTGCACTGGATGTGGGGGGTAGATTCGAGCCCCCCCCCCAACCAAAAAAAACAGAGGGCTCCAGCACAGCTGGGCAAACTGCATCCTGGAGCTCCTTTGCCCCCCATCCTGCAGACAGCACTGGGGCTAGGGGGCAGGGAGGGGGTGGGGCTAGGGGATAGAGGCTGCAGACACACAGCTCCTCCTGGATCTCCTCCTCAATCTCCCCCTCCCCACCCCGCAACCCAATAGCAAACATCTGTTGGGTCGGGGGTGGGGAGGGTCACTGCAATTCATGGCACTTTCTGTGAAGCACCATGAGTTACAGCAGGGAGCTGCATGTCTGTCAGTGTCCTATGTTCTTTCTTCACATGCTGTTCAATGGGAAACGGCATCTGAGATTTAAAAGACTGTCCCAAAATGGTTTGGTTATAAAAAGCCAACAAACTGCATTTATTAGACCATGATTCTCAGGTCTGTGAAGCACCCACAGCCATTGGGAACTGTAGGTGGTCAGCATTTCTGAAAACTAAGCCCTGTACCTTGCAAAGCTCTTGGCTAAATCTAAAACATACAAAAGCCATGACAGCATATACTCCCAGTCTACATACTTACTGGCCTCTACATATTACTGTCAAATTCCCTTGCTTCAAAAGGAGGTAAAAGTCACCAGTTCCTTTGCAATCTGACTTCCCGTTAGTACATTTCACATGTTTTCCAACCCTTTCGCTGTCTCTTTCAGCTATACAAGATAAGCACCATGTATGAATACACACCAAGCATTTAACTTGCTCCAGTTTTTCTCATCCTCATTTAACAACTGTCCTGGAACCTGACGTTGCTCCCTGGCTGCTCGTGTTGATGATTCTTTAACACCAAGTACAGAATTCACAATGTTTAGGAAGAAAAATGGAGGAAGAGGTCTGTAGCACTGGCAAGAGTCTCTGAATGCAACAATTTTGTATCACATTCATCAGTACAGTTTTTATGAATCAGTTTCCTTATCCTGGCTTTAATTTTTCCCCATGAATTTCAAAAGTATCTCCTAGTTGCTCTCTCACACCATCCCACAATAATTACAATAAGCAGTTTGCCTAGCAGGAGGTAAATATTTTTTTTTTATAGCATGGACTGACTTTGCAACATTTCCTGCGATGAATGTAAATTCAGCATTTATGCTGCTTTTTTTGTTACATACTTTGTCTTTGCTTGTTTATTCCACATTTTGTTTCTATCCCAAGATTGAGCAAACATTTGACTGGGGGCTCAGAAGAATGACTTACTTCAGAAGCTAAAAATAAACAAATATATACATGGCTAAATAAATCAGACATTGATATATTAAGTCAAGGCTGATAAATATCCTGATTAAAATTAAGCTCAAATAGATGGGGACAAATTACCAGGGACTAGACCCAAATATTTTTGAGGCATAATTCAGTATAGTATATGTAATTATAAACTAACCCCTATAAACTTCGAGTTCTGCTTTATTGTGCCAAATACTGTGAAATCTTTCACTCTGCAGTTATTAAAGTAACTCTGGCTATTATCACAAACATAAACTAAATGAAATATGATTAGGTGAACAGACAGATGCACAGACTTTGCCAATCCTTTTTAACATACTTGATGATGACTCTGAAGAGCCGACACCTAGGAAATGGGAAAGTGTTCAGAAACATTTCTAGTGTTTACTGCTACGCTACCCAGCACAAAAAAGTTACAATCTACTCTACAGATACCTTACCCTCTGGCACTAAATTGCAAGTTACCTCCAATTACAGTCTCTAAAGCCATTAGCAGTTAAAGGAAAATAATCCTTGCAATTTGCAAAGCAATAAGTATTATGCATGACTGAGGAATATGCAAAACGAAATGCAATCCCATATGCATTCTGCAATGGAAAGCAAGTCTCTCAGCTCATGAGTGCCACCTCCCTGTTCTCTGCAAAGTGGAAAGCTGCTTGGACTTTTTTTTGGTCTTGTCCTTATTAAGATATCCCAGGGCCAGTAAACCAACCAGAAAATACTCATATACAAGCACATATCATTTGAGGATATCCTAAGGAAATTATATTGTTTCTCTACCACTCTGAACGAAGCATCTTGGGCCCAGTGTTTCCATGCTCAGTATTCACCTACCAGCTGTACATTGAATACCAACTAACTCATCCTTTAGACATTTTCCCAGTTCAATTTCTGCCCCCCCACACACACACATACACATACACACACTATAATTGCAAACAAACGAAATGTTTGTTCTCCCATGCATTCCCTTTCCCCCTAATCTACCTGCATGCATTATTTCAGGAAGGGGTAATAAATGAGCAATAAGCTTCTTGGCGATGCAGTTTGGCCTCTACGTAATACAACTGAATTGACACATTATATATACCCTGGAGAATTTGTTTTTTTGGAGTATGAAGAATCTGTTTCTGGTTTCATTCAGCATGTTGGAAGTGGGGCAATATGGAGTGATTTTAGGCTGGAGAGATGTGGCAGGTTGATGATATGTGAAATTGAGTTCCCCTAACAGAAACGGTGAGCTTGCCTTAACATTGGCCACAGAGGGAGCCTCAACAAGACAGAAAGACTACAAGGAGATGGCATTTTAACCTTCAACTCATTCAGTGTTTGGGCTCTCTGCTAAGATTAGCTGCAAGAAAGCATGGCATAAATGTCCTCTAGAACTGAAAGGGAATCATGAATGTGTTTATCCAGCCTTTGTGGTTCTTGGGTTTATTGATTATTTCTAGAGATAGAACCAAGCAAATAAATTTGGCGTAAACTTTCTTAATTTTACTGAAGTGCTTCTCTGTTGGTATCACTATTTTTCAGGTGCATGTTTCTTCATTGTTGCTTTGGGAAATGTCATCAAAATGGTCTTTTTTGGCACGACAACAAAGCTAATCAAGTCTTTGCACAAAAGCCAGCAAAGCTTTGGACTTCTTAGATTTCATGTTTCAGAGTTACTCCCTCTCAGAGATCAAACATGAAATCGTGCTACTGACATCATAAACCAGAAAAAATGGAGGTTACAGGGGGCAGCTCAGTAACTCATTTAAAGATGATGGGGAGAAAATATATTATCAGCACTTAAGATCTTGAGTCTAGACATACTGAAGATCCTGACTCGTGATGTTCAGAAATATGTCTAATACCTGGTAAAAAATATGATTCAAATTCAAATGATAATCCTTAAAAAGAGATGAGTACAGTAGACAGACCCTAGGTACCTACAACCAGTCACTGAATACACACTCCCTGCAGAACAAAATGTTCACAGTAGTATCCTTCTTAAGTAACAAAGATGAAGCCAAAATGTGAAAGATTAGTGTGGCTCATCACATTTTAGCCAGGTCTCATCATTACAAATGGCCTAACACAGGGCTTGTATACATGAAACTTTTTAATTTGTGTAAACAAGGAGCAGAAACAAAATACATAGTCATACACTTAATTAAATGTGGTGTATAAGTGCCATGGGAAATATCAGGGGTAAAACTAGTCTAACTTTCATCAGTGTATGTATTGTCTGCCCACAGCTTACCTGGGGATAGCAGTTCAGTCATGGCAAATAGGGTACTACCTGCACACTAATAACCATGCACTGCATTGAGCTATCTGGGAACAGATATACATCTGTATGCTCTGGAACCTTGGGCAAGTTACATCTGTCTACACAATAGATCTAAGTTACCCTGATGTAGCCTGGCCCCCCAAAAGACAACAACTCTTCTATGAAAACTTCAAATACTTCTATGATCTGACATCTTCCTTGGAAAAAGCACAGTCTATTCAGAAGCCACTGTCTTTAGTTTTAAAGTAGGAAATCATTCAAACACATGCTTAACTGTAAGCAGATGCTTACATTATACTGGATTGTTATGTTTAGCATATGTTGAAATGCAGTCCAGAATAGGGATGTTCCCCTGAACTAGGACTTGTAGGAATTCCGTTTAAAAATGACCTTTTCTTGACCATTTGTATAGAAGATATGATGTGGCTCATCAACCTTGCTATTTAAGCATAGGAACTAAAATTCCTAGTCTTGGTTGGCCTCCAACCAAGATTAGACCTTTTGATTCCTGATATCTTTATTGTGCTTCTTGCTATTGCTTCATTGAACCTACTTCTGACTTCTTGATTAGCACAATGGAGCAAAAGTAAATTTCTTTACAAGAGTGACATTTACTAAAACAGCCTTAAATATTCCCTGGGTTCTTAGGATTATAAAGTCCCTGCAAACATTCTTACCTCTCATATCTTTCTCTATGGGGTTACTCATGCTTTCCTCAGAGTTTCCTGTAAATGAATCCTCCCTTCCTTTGTCCTAGCTCCAGAATTGTTATCAGACTACCAATAAATGCAGGATATCTGCAATGAGGGGTGCCAGTGCACTCATATTATTGCCATAGTTCCCAGTCAAAATGTTTGCATGCACGCTTCAGAGCATCATTTATCTTGAGGGATGTCAACTCTAAAAATGTTAGCGCATGTCACTGTCAAAGTAAATGCCAGAAATTAGCTTTCTTTCATCTAAAAGAAGAATAATTAACTTTGCAACTGTTTCCAAAAGTGCTAATTAATGGGTTTCACCAACTTGATTTGTCAGGATACATCTTGATCTGAACAACAGCTTGTTTTCTCCCTGGAGGATTACGGCTCTTCTTTTGGACTCTTTTCCTCATCCGCCAATTTACTGCAAGTTGCAGAAAAGGAAGTAATTTCTAGTACAAAAATAAACAAGCAAAAAATTGAAAACCCCAGGGACCTGCTAGCATTTATTATTTGGCTTATCTCTTTGCTAATAACACAGTAAAAGTATGAGATCCCAAATTAAAAAAAAAAAAACAAAAGTTTTTTATTGTTGTTGTTATTAGTTTACCTAGAAGCTTTTTGAGTATTCAGGACCAAATCCTCAGTAAAAGTGGTACCCAGCTGTGCGGATGGATCAAACAGAATCAAAAAGGAAAAGTGCTCTCTGTCTTGCTCTCTCTGGAAAGAGAGAAGCAACTTTCCGGCTCACCGTAAAACCAAAGTCTTGACCTCTTGTATTCATTAGGGTTTACCTTTCTGTAAGTGGTGAACAGCAGCTACTCCTGTGTCTTAGGCAAAACTCCATACTGTACTTCACAAATTAATTCCCTCTGCTATTTAAATTGCATACACTTTTCCTCCTTCCTATGTAGATCTTCATGGGGTGATGATCGCATACCTGAGTTCTAATCCACTTTGTTAAACCATCATTTACATGCAGTCAGTAGCATAGCTAAGTGTGGGGGACAGGGGCACAAAACCCAGGTGCTAATTCTGGGTTTGCAAAAATAGCAGCCTCTGACATTGCCCCATGTGCTACTGCCACATGGGAAGGCCCAATTATGTTTCTGCAAGCAGCTCATGCATTTCACCATGGGCTGAATCCATTATTGTAAACCCCGCTCTACCCAAGCATGGATTAAAAGAACAGTAGCTAAGATTTTCAGAGGGGGATGAGAGTTTTAGATGGTAATCCCAATTGAGTCACTTCCCAGTTTCCTCAGGTCCATTTGGAAATCCCAGAAAAGGCATGCAAAAACTTTCATTATATTTTAAAATAATAATAGTCACATCTTTTCCCTCCTCAGCTTGGCCTGAGATGCAAGGAAGAAAGTTATAACTAGAACTTTCAGAGATGCAGCTAATCAAAGCACCTTCTACAAAGCAAGTTCATACTTCTGTATTTGTTTCTAGGACTAAAAATTAATCTAGAAGCCAACATAGAAAATCATCCAAGGTTCTTGTTGAAAATGCAGGGCAGCATTGCTATAACCCTAAACCTTACAGTCAACAGTGAACCATCACCCAAACAAGTAATGAAAGAAAAAGGGTGTTGGTATAGAAGAATTTTGGGCACTATTCTGAACAGATGCTATTCTGAGCCACAGAAGATACATGTCCTAAAAGTACCACCAGTTGTTGTTATATACCCAGTAGGCTGGGATTAACTAGGCCTCCAATTTGGGAGCAAAAATAATAATACATACAATCATCAATTTAAATTATGTAGGACCCCATATTTAAGGCTAAAAAATAAAATATAACAATATTGTTATATATAAATATGACTGCATGAATTGCCACATGGCCTAAATCTCTGAGATAGTGCCAAGAGGAAACTGCTCCAGAGAGAGGCAAACTCCTCAGGAAAAAATAATGAATCTTGGTGAAAGCTGGACACAAGATAGGGCCTGCCTTCATTATTAATGGTTACCATGTAATAGACATGAGCCTCAAGGGCTCATGGGTGTTTAAACGACATCAGTAGAAGACATGAAAGATGGTTTTCACTTACTTACGAGCTTGTTGAATTCACGACTACTGAGTTAAATGCTTAATAGGTGTTTTAATAAATAAACCATTCATCTTTTATAAACAATTTATGAACGTGACCTTGGCAAAAAAATGTTTCCACTCAAACTTTGATAAATTTGGGGCCTGCCTTTATCTGGGTATTTATTCAATTCTTTGAGACAAAGAAGCATGGGGCGTTCAGGTTACCAAAGAACAAAGCCAGGCAAGATTCTATGCCAAGAAGAAATCCCATCCAAATTGACAATTTGGCAGCTACTAGGAAGAGTGAAGCAGCATCTTCTGTGCCTCCAAACTGGTCTGCTACCAAGCACATCCAGCAGCATCTCCACTATCTCTGTTTCATGCTGCATTGATGCCAGCATCATTTACTGGATGTTCCCACTTAATTTGTTGCTATATTTATGTGTATAGGGCAAGCTAGACTCTTCCGTCTTTGCATTTTTTAAAAATAGAATCTGTTTTATCCATAAAGGAAGACACAAATTCTGACATTTACTGGAAGCCGTTGAATCCTCTTCACTATTGGGATAACCTGGAAAAATAAATCTCCCACCTATTTAACGTCACTTTTCCAATTTCACCTGTAGAGTCAA
Organism: Alligator sinensis; assembly: GCF_000455745.1. NCBI lineage: Eukaryota > Metazoa > Chordata > Crocodylia > Alligatoridae > Alligator > Alligator sinensis. Next base: position 1,002,912 of record NW_005841865.1, read on the forward strand.
GTCAATCCACTAGATTCAATTTGTTGCTAGACTAAGTGCATGGGGCATCAATTTGTATTGATTTCCTATTTAGGGTGACCCTTTTATCTAAGCAATTCATATGAGAATATTCTTGACGGTTTCCCATTCACCTGAGATTTAGCACCGAGGGAACTTGACTAGAGCTGGTCAAATAATGGGAAAGAACATTGGCATGTCACCTCTGTGACTGATGAGGGGGGGGAAATCCTCTACAAAAGGAGACAACCACAGTGACTGAAAACCACATTCTGTCCTCAGATATTATGCCGAAAGTTTCCCTATATTTCATTGTGAACTCTTTGACTACCTGAGGGTTCAGTTTGAGTCTGACAATGGACTGAAAATGGAAAGAGTCCCCAGAGGCTGAAGGAAGTCTGGGGAAAGCCGGTTATTTTGTACAGTGTGGAAATGTGGTATATAAGTGTGGGAGCAGTTTTAACACATTCTGGGATCTGATAACAAAAAGAGCTTTTTGCTTTGTTGAACCAGGTAACCTCAAAGCACTACCTAACCTCTCAAAGCTCTGTGCATTTGGCTCAGTGTGATAGAACAGCTGGGATGGATCTGTTGGGCCATCTCTTTGACTGTTGCTCATTCATCACCAAGAATCTGGTGGAATGAGAATTCAAGTATCATGTTCAACCACTAGACAGCTAACACAGCACATAAAGGTGAAAATGGACATTCACCAAACAAGGTGCAGATCTGTGATACAAATTCAGGACATGAATGTCAAGGTTCCCCCACCAAGGCATGTGCTTCCCAACAGACAGGAGGGGCTGAAGCCAGATTCTGTTCTGTCTATTAGGACTCTAAATGCAATCCTCAAACTCCTGAAAAGCCATTACTTCTGTAATATGCCCTCATCTTAACCTTAAGGCAAAGTCACAAAAGCCAGAAAGAGGAGGAGGATGTACCCTACTTATATATTAATGTTTTTTCAGGGACATGAGCAGGGTGGAAAAGAGGTTGCACTTACAGACTTAGACACCTAAAAGCCACCTAAGCACCACTTTGACATCTTGTACGTGGAATAGGTCCCAGTCCTGTATGACTGGAGAGGTAAAATACTCAGATTAGTGTAGGACTGAGATGACTACAGAATAGAAGGAGGCACTGAGAGGAGGAGAGTGCCCAAAACAGAGGAAGCTGAGAATTTTGAAAGGAAGAAAGGCAGAACCAAAGAGAGGTTTTATGAAGGGAGAAGCCACCAGTCAGACTGACAGCAAAAAAATAAATTCCCAAGATGTGTGCCCACTTCCAAGGTATGCACACAAACCCCCATCCTATGCACAGGCCCGTGGGAGCTGTGTATGTGCAATATATGTATGTGCAAAAGAACGTATACGCACTGGCAAATTACAGGCTCTTTCAGAATCTCTCAACATCCCCAAAATGGTCACACTTGAACTCCTGAAAAAACAAAAGCTTCTATCAGAAATTTCCAGGGACACCTGCCCCTAAAGAACACATTAAATCAAGGGCTTTACAACCCTATTTTACACCAAAAATGTTGTCAATCAAAGTCCACCTGCAGCTTGGGGCTGCATTAGCCCTTTCTTCTCCTACATTCCATAGACACTTCCATCGACTTAGTGACATCCTCTCACCTAGATCTGGCTGGGAGGAGGGAAATTGACCTCTTTTATATATATTTGTTCTCTGCATGAACATGAACAGATGATGTGGAGAGGGGAAGCTTTGCTAAGGGGACTCTATGCACATGACAGCCATTGTCCCTATTTATTGGTATGCATCTTGTAACCATATTCTCTTTCCAGGCTTTGCCTCTCTCTCCAACCCCTCTGGATTGGGCTCATTTTGGAAAAATTAGTTGAGAGTAAAAAATAAAAAAAGCCCTACTTTATTAGTGTGACATTATTTTCCTCCTCTCCCTTCCTTCCCCCCTCCTCCTCTCCCACGCCTGCATGATGAATTGCCTGGTATTGAGATGGTAACTTCAGCCCAGGGACTTAGCAATCTCCTCCTGGTCCCTTGCACAGACAGATGGGACGGCCCATGTCTTGACCGTGATTGATTAGCTGGAGAAAGCCTGTTGAGTGGAGTTCCATGAAGATTGATGCTTTCTCCTTCTAACAGCATTTCCAAAAAGTTTCTATTACATTTTGATTATGTTTATAGAATCTCACTGGTCTCCAGGAAGATTCAATCTTTTTTTCTCTGTGTGCAAGAGTGTGTAATTCCCCTCCTGTGTATATACTGTACATACAGCTCGCTATACTTTTCTGTTTCAAGGAGTGGCTAGAGGTCTTCTAGGACTGTCCACAATGCCTGTCTCCCCCTACAAATGCACCAGGCCACTATTATTTAAATTGCAGTAGCCCCTACAGGCCATAAAAGAAATAGAAGCCCTATTGTGCTATGTGCCAGACAAACATGCAGTTTGAGACAGTTCCTGTCCCAAAGGTCTGTGTAGGTAAGATAGACAAAGGTTAGGAAAGAGTATTATTAAAATCCCTGTTCTATAGATGAGGCACAGAGGGCTTAAGTTGGTTGAGCAGAGAAGTAAACCCAGATGCCCCAAGATGTAACCACAAGGCCATCCTTCTCATATCTCCAGCCCATGTCACTAGGTTGTATCAATTCTAAGGAGCCCATTCAATACTGGTCCTACTGCTAAAGGGTTTGCCACAGACCAAACTGAGCAGACTTTCTCTCTACTGTTGCCCAACTGGGCTGGCTGCCTACACACAGTTTCCAGAATGAGGACTGGCAGACTGAGGGTCTACGCTCAGTCCCAAATGTGGACTTCCTTTGTGTGGGGGGTTGCTTTGTCATAAGCCATGAAGACAAGACTGAAATCACTATCTGAAGAATAAACTGCACATGCTCCAAGCTGTAGCCATGCCCTGCAATACAGTGGAGTCCTTTCAAATGAGCTTTTATTAGTGGAATATACTTTGTCCTTCAAAAGCATTTATTAACTGTCAGCATGGCAGGCAAACTAAGACAGAGTTGTAATGAATTGTCCCCGGTTATCAGCAAGTCTGAGGCAAAGTCATGGGATAAAATATAGGAGTTTGCACCCGCACCTTATAGCCTAACTCACTGTTTACCCTCACTGCCTGAACACCTTATGCTGCTCTGCCATTTGCTCAAGAGAGCTGGAAAACTCTTGGGTTTTAGCAGACAAGATTTTTTCAATAAATCTGATATCTTTTATTAGACCAATTCAAATAGTTGGAAAAAATTCTTCTTTGCAAGCTTTCGGGCACAAACACCCTTCAGACTGAGGAAGCATCTGCAGTTCATAGGTGTTCTTCCTTAATGGAATGAATAGTAAAGAAGCCAGAGGCTGGTATGCATGCAAGAAAGCCAGCCAGTGACAATCTAAATTAAGGAGTCAACAGGTGAAAGACAGATTGGGGGTGGGGAGGAGAAGGGAATGAATATATCTGGTAAATAGTGGAGAGGTACCTGAGGAGTCAGATGTTAGGCAGGTTATAATGTGTCATAAATCTAATGTCTATATTTAGTCCATGATCTTTTGTATCAAAGAGGTTGATGAAGTGAAGTTCGTAGGCTCGTCTGTGAAAGGTGTTTTGTAAATTCCCTTTGAGGATTAGAACTGAAAAATTGGAGAGAGAGAGTGGTTTTCTTGTGAGAAATGTTCCCACACAGGTAATTGTGTATTCTTGTCTTTGACAGATGTCTGGTGGGCATTCATTCTGGTGCACAGTTGTTGTTTGGTCTCCCCTACATATTTTCCATCAGGGCATTTGGTGCATTAGATGAGATATATAACATTTCTGGAGGTGCAGCTGTAAGATCCAGGAATGCTGGTGGGTCTGTTGTGGGGTGTACTAATTGTGGGGGGGAGGAGGGGGGGAGATGTGTTGGCAGGTTTTACATTTCTAGTCATGGCATGGTCTGGATCCATTTGGTGTGTTTTGGGTGGTAGGAAGTTTGCTTCTGGTGATGAGGCTAGTGAGTTTCAGTGCTTGTTTAAAGGCTAGAATGGGTGGTTCTGGGAAGACCTCTTTAAGAATTGGGTCTTCTTCTAGTATGGGCTGCAATTGTTTGAGGATTTCAGTCCATGGGTTTCTTGTATATCGTGATCTGTATTTTACCATTCTGGATAGGGATCATCATGTCTAAAAAAGAGATGTTGGTGCTGGAGTATTCAAGAGATAGTCTGATGGAGGGGTGATGATTGTTGAATCTCTGATGGAAATAAATCAGTGATTGCAGATTTTCAGTCCAAATGATGAAGATGTCATCAATATATCTTAAGTATAGCAAGGGTTTGATGCTGAAATCTTTGCACATCCTTAATCCAGAGCTGGAGTAGACTCTGCCCTTTCAAAATGTCCCTTTCCTGGGAGTCTGCCAAACACAAGCATCTTGTAGTCATTCACACTGTTCCAGGTGACTGAATATCATCGCTTAAACTTCCCTTCTCTGCACCTGCAACAGTCAGAGATCAGTAATGTGCACCCTCCCATAAAGCATTAGTTTTGCAATATCTAGACTCCCTGAACCTAAGGCTTCAGATCCCTACAGATTTGGGTCCTCTGATTTGAGATAAAACAATCTTTCAAATAAGCTCTAAAAGCCACAGATCTTGCCTGCTGCATATAAACATTAAAATTCCTTTAACTATTTTTGTAAAAGGAGGAGATTTGCTCCACTAACCTTAGCTAAACCATTACTGTGGCCAGTTGCCCATCTAGCTGCTGCTGTCTACCCCAGAGGTTGCTGCATTTCAGCAATCTCCTAGGCACAGATTTTGTGCAGAATAAGTGATCCCTTGAGATGGAAGACACTAAACAGGTTCCCTCACTTTATGCTGTACTTGTGTTCCTGGAAAACAGCACATAACTTGAATTCACATTAAAGGAACCCACTTTACAATATAACAAATAGGGATATGTTCCTTGACCTCAACTGTACTGACCCCCAGACTCATTTCTATCACTTTTACAAGACAATTTTGGTACTCACACACAGCAGACAGTACACACAAGCACAGGGCACTATCATAATGGTGATGGCAACTACAGAAATACATGTCGCAGACAACGTATGAAGAGCACAGATCCAAACAGGAGACTATATTTTGGTGCATGTCATGCCCATAATGCACTGCACAATGCAGCTGACTGCGGTATTTGGTGCACTGGATGAGATATATTACATTTCTGGAGGTGCAGCTGTATGCCCAGATGGAAAATGCCCAGATGGAAAATACGTAGGAGAGACCAAACCACAACTGCGCACCAGAATGAACGCACACCGGAAATCTATCAAAGACAGGAACACCCAATTACCGGTGGGAGCACATTTCTCACAAGAAAACCACTCTCTCTCCAATCTCTCAGTCCTGATCCTCAAATGAAACTTACACAACACTTCCCAGAGACGAGCCTATGAACTCCACTTCATCAACCTCCTGGATACTAAAAATCATGGATTAAACATAGACATTGGATTTATGACACATTACAACCTGCCTGAAAGCTGACTTCCCAGGTATCTCTCCACTATTCATCCCCCTTCTTTCTCCCCAACCCAGCCTGTCTCTCACCCATTGACTCCTCAATCTATATTTTCACAGACTACCTATCTTGTATGCAGCCCAGCCTCTGTTTTTTTTACTTTTCATTCCATCAGGGAAGAGCACACATCAACTGCTGAATCTTCCTTAGCCTAATGAAGGGTTTTTGAACCCAAAAGCTTGCTTAATAATTGTTCTCCAACTATTTAGTTGGTCTAATAAAAGATATCAGATTCACCCAAAGAACCTTGTCTGCCTATTTACCTCACATTAAACCTCATTAAGAAACTGGTAACAGGCCAAAATCTTTGCCCTGTTCTTCTATCCCAATAAATGTAGGTGAATTTTGGGAATCTCATGGAAGTCAAAGGGGTCTACTTCCAACCACCGCTTTCTTGCCATGACTAGAGAGCAGAGCTCTCACCACTGCAACACCAACCAAACAGGGGACATGTTAAGTCTGCACCTCCAGCACAGTCCCATCTCCCCCTACAACAGTGCAGGGCAAACAATGAGAAATCTGTATTTTCAGAAACAGAGTCCTAAGTTGTCCAGATAGGCTTAACTAAAATGGGGTAACCTGGGAGTCACATCTATCCTTGGTTCTGTGCAGCTGTGCAGAAGGAATATAGATTTAATATGATGAAGGAATTCCTCCCTTTGGCCAGGGAAATCTGCAGCCCCTTATCAACTGCCAGATTATGTGTATAAGTCTGCATACCACACTGTAGACTGAAAGATGCTAGTGTAACACGCATCTGCAGAAAGAAGCCACCATTCTGAAAGCGTACCTCTCAGTACTATGTGTAGTTGCATGACAGAGCTATTTTTCTGAACCCAGCTTCTAAGACGCTTTCAACTCATTAGAACAAAATGCTGTTTTTTGTATTTGTTCTGATTGGCTTTTCGGAAACCTCTAGTTTTCTTAAAGAGCTCCCAACATACAGCAACAACAAAAAGCCTGAAGTAACCAGGTGGAAAGTGGATAGTGTGAGATACCATGTTTTCCAGGATGGCTAAACTTGGCAGATGATCAATCTAAAAGCTTCTCATCACTCCTGACTCCAGTCCCTCCAGTAAGGAATCCCACTGAAAGCTGAAGGGCCAGAAATTGAGTTCTCTGCCTGGCTTTTCTTCCCCAAGCTGGTTACAGCAACCACCCTGACAGCAAAATCCTCTTTCATTTTGATTTAATCCCAAACTTTTCTAAGCAGCTCCAGAGCAAAGTGCAGCCCATCAATCAGCAAACAGGAGAAACTCCTGCAGCCAAGGGGGTGATGTATTTGCAGAGAAGCAGACACCAATTTTGTTTACAGCTTTTTTTTTTCTTTTAAAGCAGAAAGCAGTTCTCTCCCAAAGCATAGCAGAGAGCTATGTGCAAAATGTCTCCCAAACACATATCCACATCAGAACACCCATTAGGGGGAAAGAAGAACTGTCCTGCCCTTTCATCCAGAATGCAAGCCCAACCTAAATCCTTTCTGAAGCCTGAGAGGAATTTGGCTATAACTTTTGTTTGTTTGTCGTATTTGCAACCTTTGCACTTCCTGCTCTGAACCAGGGTGGAAAAACTGAAGAGCTGTGCTTGCAGCATTTACAGCAGAGCCACAACTTCCGTGACAGCCCGTTCCCATGAGCTCTCCAACCCAATCTTTCCAGACCAAAGAGCTTTGTCTAGGTTTTGATAAGCTTCAGAAATGCACGTTCAGTTTGGAGGATTAACCCATCCAAGTCCTGAATTATACTTACATTGACTCATTCCTTCACTGCCCCACTCCCTAAGCACATGTATGACATCCTATGCCATCTTATGCTCTATAAAGGAGTAAGATGTTGGCAACTAAATATATTCATCATGCAATGACCAGATAATTCTGATATTTAATAATATACTAAGCTCTCGTCTAGCATTTCTGATACAATAGTCTCGGTGTCATTTATAGAGTTAGGTGAGAATCATTATCCATGTTTTACCCCAAGGGAAAATGAGGCTCAAAGTAGTGCAATATATAGTTACAAAGCAGGTCAGTGGTAGAGACAGAAATAGGACTTGCATCTCCCAGTCCTGTGCCATACTGACAAAACCTTCTTCTTCTGAAACTCAGCTCCTATGCAACGCTGTGATCACACCACAATACTAATATGCCTCCATGGTCCAGTTAGTCACTTCAGCAGCCGGTTCGCTTAAGATGCATGAATGTGTTGATTCTGTACACATGAATCTAAAGTTACTTTCTGTTGAATTTGCTAATATCAATGCAGGCATGTTTTACTTTATTTGCTAGTGCCAATGCAAGCATGTTTTACTTTATTCCCAATATATTCTGTACCTGTCAGTCTAACAGCATTCTTTCCCACACTTGTAGAGGGAGGCATTTGTTAGTGAATGCCCTGGGACAAATATAACAGCATGGTAAGATAAATGATAGGGGAATGCAGATGTTACTGCTGGTGAGTGCACATCATATTGCTTTAGAGGTCATGCATTAAGTGGGGATAATGTCTTCCCCCAACTCCTGTCTGGTTTCAGCAGTTTCTGCCATTACCTCAGAACTCTACGGCTAGGAACAGACATTACACATAAACTGATTTAAGTGATCAGAAACAGGTTTAAACTTGTAACAGAACATTAAGTTCAATGCACATAAACCAGTCTGAAAATGGCTGAAACCAGTTTGAGATAAACCTGAATGAATGTAATACCAAACTTAACTGATTTGGGTCAAACCACTTTATGCAATGTCTGTCCCAGACCCGTTCCTGGTTTAAGTTAAACCAGAGTCCCCCAGCAACCCAGTTGCTTTGCAGTGTTATGCTGTCTGCTCCAGAAAACAGGACTGGCCTCATCCCTCTGCTCCTTAGCCAGAGCTCTGGTAAAGACTGCAGGCACAGAAGTGTCTGTCTGACTTCCCCCTGCCCACCCCCCCACTGCTCAAGCAGGGACACCCCCCCTCCCTCCTTACTCCCATCTCCCACAGCATGGACCCCAGCCCCATGGACCCTAGGCATGCTAATGCTGAGAGGTGTCTGTATGTGTGTCTCCAATTTCACTGAGACAAGACAAAGGCAAACAGAACAGTGTCCACTTAGGACTTTTTGGAGCTAATCAACAGGTCAGCTGGTAATGTCCCTCCATTCCTTCCATGGAAAAAACTGTTTAAGAAGAGCTTGAACTAATAAGGGAGGCTTTTGTTTTGTTGATGGGCTGATAAACACTGTTATCAGCTCCCTGCTGGCTCCCTCACCTGTCAGGTTTGCAGACAGTATGAAGAAGCAGGGAGAGGGAGATTGAAAAGCTCAGTAGTATCAACAGAGGCATGCACTGCACACACCCCTTTGCCTCAGAGTGCTAGCCTTGGGCTGGGATCTGGCAACACTCCCGCCCCCTTGAACAGTGAGTGGGGAAAAGCCTGGGACAGTGCAGGCAGGGTGGGGGTTTAAACCCTTCCCTAATCAGAGCATCCTGCTAAGGCCTGGCCATGCCCCCCGGCCCCGCTCAGCACTGTAGAAGGAAAGGAGGGCTGCTGTAGCGCCTCCCAGCTTCTAGCCTGAGCCACTGCAGGCATGTGCCTGCATTTCTTCAGTCCAGAAAGAATGCCTTTACAGTTGCAAACTGGTTCAACCTAGGCAAGTTAAACTAACCTGCAAAGATTGAATCAGTTCAGGCTCAGGATTTTTGAATGTCTGTCCCTATCCTACAAGTTTCACAGGCAACAGTCTGGTCCACACTATTTTCAGCTGAGCTTTAAATATTGTCCCAACTTTTCCACATATTCCCAACAAACCTGAAGTTGCACAGGGCCAAAATATTGCTATTAATATATACATTAGTCATATTACACATATGCCTGCAAATATGCACATGCCAAAGGAGCGCACACACATTTTTTTGCAGAAGAAGCCAGTAACATGCTCTAAGAAGGTTGCAAAATAGAAGACTAGGTTTGAAAAGATGGCCATGGATATGCTATACCTATTATGTGACTGCAACATATTGCAAATGTGTGGGGGAGGTGTGTGTTTTTCATGCAGGATGTGAAGTTGTCAGATGCAGTCCACAAAACTACTGAGGTCTTTCTCTCTGCTTCCCCACCCTTCCAATTCTAGACTTTTATTTTTAAATATATATTCTGGTTTTTATTTCTGCATTTATTACACATGCAAATTACAGATGAAAGCATCAACTACACAAACCATTACTCAGAGGAGCATCTTTCCAACTGCTGGACTTGGACTGAACAGCTTGTGGTTAATTTGCTATATAATCACTGCCTGCAACAGGAAAGCAAGTGCTTCAACTGTGCTAATATTATGAAAGGGGAAGTTAACCAGAGAGATAAATCCTGAAGAGCTACAGCTGGGATGAAAGAAAGGAAAATAAGTGAAGTTGGAGACCAGGCTACAGGCCTGCAAAAGTGGCCATTTGGATTTGTGCAGGGATAAAAGATATTAATTCAGATTAAAACCTGGTTTGAAGTTGCATGTAGCCTGATTTTTCAGAGGCACTGAGCCCCCGCTGCTCCCATTGACTTGAGAATCAAGCAGCTTCCTGTGGTGTATACAACTATGCCAGCATTAGCATTCATCTGTGGTTAGCAATGCCTCAGGAGTGGCAAGCCAAAATTATCTAACTCAGTCCAAGACGAGCCAGCCCTCCAACTCAACTGCCCAACCACCACCACTGCTGCCACTTCTCTTCACTCCATGGCAGCACTTACTTCTTCCCAATGCACAGGCAAAGTCCCCGTTGCTGTAGCCCCCCATTGCTGAAATGCCACTGAAGCCCTAACTTTGCATGCTGAATAGAATGGCTCTGTGAACAATAGGCTGCTGATCCCTGGTATACTGCACCTGTTTCTAGGAGGTTACTGTTTACTGGACAGTTGCCATTTTGGGAGGTAGGATGAGCCAGTATTTTACAGAATGAGCACACACACTCTGCTTTCTCTCATGGAAGCTGTCCTTGTTTTGCGGTCATTCGCAAGATCTAGATTCTGTAGTTTGCTGCTTGTGTTTTGGAAACACAGAGAAATTCAGGATCCTGATTCCATCACCAGGTGACCCTGGCTAATTCACTTGATGTCTCTGCATTTTAGCTTCCCCATCTATAAAGTGGATATTATCCTTAGCTTTGTTGAGTTCTTTGATAACCAAGGGTAATCCAAAATCTATTGTATATTTAAAAGTTCTATTCTCCCATCAACTTAGGAAAGATTTACATAGATAACACACACTCCATTGGAAGAGATGGGGGTTACTCAGGTGTGTTATCTGTGGGCTGGTGAGAATGAGCAATAAAACAAGAGCTTTACTTCATTAGAAAATTTCCATGTGTAGAACCATATTCAGACTAAACCTTTTTTAGTGGTTCCAAAATGGTTATGTTGAGTCTTTTCCTTTCTAGCATACAGCTAAGATCAAAAAGCCCATGAAAGAGTGCTTGAAAGCTCATAAAATTGTTCCCAGGGAGCTCCAACTCATGTCTTCCAAACATGAGGCTGAATTCATTCTGATAGTCTTTGGGCCTAAACTCCTCACCTGTTAACATTTGCTTGCCTCAACCTTTGGCCCTGTCTGTATGGGGATATTTTAGGCCCTGATACATCCACCCAAGCCTATGTCATGCTGAGAGGCAAAACTGTAATAAGCAGTTGAGCAGACGCAAATTGGGGCTTAGCTTCTCTGCACTTGGGATGTGAGATAGTACACTATCTAAATTTCTAGCTATTCTAAGCTAAACACTAGAACAGGTTATCAAGAGTAGTTGTCTTTAAATACAGGTTAAACAAAGGCTTGTCTGAGATGCTGCAGACAGGAGTGATTCTGCCTGGAACAGGGCTTGGACTAGATGACCCCCTGATATCCCTTCCAGCCTTACTTTTCTATGATTCTAGATATTTGTATGTAGGACAGAATCCTCAGTGTAAGTAGGCAATCTCGTAAACTCCCCCCTTTTGATCTGCTAATCCAATCAAACTGCACTTCTTCTGACTCCTATGGGCTTTATCTAGCATTAGATCTGATGCTTGGTCACCCCTTTCCTACCTTAAAAATTTATCCCTTCACCTTTAAGCAAAATGCTGTAGACATGCTTCTCTCTCATAGATCCACTGGAGTGGACAGGGGAGAAAACATCCCCCTTGTCTCCTAGCTGATTGCCTTTAGGACTACAGCAATCTCTAAGTCTGTCTGTCAGCAAAATGAATTTAGTGCCCATAAGTTAATAATTGAACAGACAGGATGGGGGTTCCCAGGGTGCGTATTGAAAGAACAACAAGCACGAGAATTCAGAGTGGGAGGAGAAGGCCAGAGGATCAGAGAGAAGTTCTTTGTGTTATTCAGGAAGAAGAAAGGAAAGAGAGAGAAGTAATGCTGTGGCAGGTTGGCTGGACAATGGGCAGATAGTTAAGTTAAAATGCTAGCCTTGTGGTTTCTATTTCCTAGTCAAAATAACAGACACAGGCACAAAGCTCTACATCAATCAATCTCTTCTACTGCTATACCCTGCTAACATCAAGGCTTAGGGAAGATCCAGGGCATCTATATCAGTACATCTTACATGAGGCAGGAATATCCCATGCCCAAGGGCTGTGCCATCCCAACCAAATATGTCTAAGGTGCCCCAAAAAAGAATATCAGTGCAATACATATCCTGCTTCCATGATGCTAGAAGAGGCACTAATGAAGATCTCTCTCTCTCCCTTCATCCCTCATTAATGGCAGGGTGCAAAGATGTTTAGTATTTCACAAAGGGTAACTTTTGGCATCTCAAGCAATTCATTAGCCTGATGTTTAAGAAATGATGTGAGAAAGCAACAGCTAAAGAGATCAGGGTGTCACTTCCAGTCCCCTCACCTCTGCCTGCTCCAGGTCCTGATTTCAGTCCTGTCATCTCGCATGCCACTCTTAAAATATGCATTGCCAAGTCACAGAGCTGTCACATTTACAGCCTTCAAAGTCATGCCATCTGGTTGTGTCATCAGAATAGGGGTAGTTCCTGGGCTCAGTACAAGAGTCTGAAAAAGCTGTCAAGCAAATTATTTTCACTGTGCACCATCCCAGATCATGAAGAGGTTAGAATGGACTTTGACTGTGGAACTCACCCAAGACCACTCTGCATGTTGCTAACCCCTGATGTAAGCAAGTGCAACACCGTGCGAGTCAATTGAGTGTGTGTGTGTGTGTGTGTGTGTGTGTGTCCATGCATGGCACCATCAGACCTACTCATCTTTAGCTTATAACAACAAGAATAAAAATTATGCAGAGAGGATTCAAAAAAGAAAAGCAGTGAAAGGGAAGCATTTAAACAGCCTGCACTGCGCAACGGAGACAGGTGGCCGCTTACTGATGGAACAGACATGCATTGTTAACTTCTACTGTGGAAAGCTTCCTAAACATGGCAACCTAGGGACTTCCTGCTGCAGCAGTCAGCAAACTACATCTCTTCACAGGTTAATCATTTAACATACAGCAGGGAGGATGGGAAGGAAGTCATCAATGCTTGAAATGGCTTGAAACAGAGTAAGAAAACAGCCAAGGAGGATGACTGCTCAAGCTCCCAAGCTGTCAAAGTGTCACTCAGGTGCACTGGAAACATTGATTCGTTGATTGCATTGTCTTGTTTTTTCTGTTGCGCTGCAGGTAACCTCCTGGTGCTGGAGGAGATGGAGTGAGAACCTTCATTATTCTTGGTTTTCATTGTAGCATTAGCACTCTGCCTCATTGCAGGGAAACAAAGACAGACATTGTTGGGATCCTTCCATTGTCCAGGCTCAGACTAGATGCTACTGAAAGCTTTCAAGCAGGAAAGTTTTAAGTTTGTCTTCCACTAGCATTCATGCTGGTAAAACCAAGTAGTACAACTGTTCACAGAGTCCGGCTGTGAGACGCTTCGGTCCCTGATTCGATTCGGCCCGATTCGGTGGCCGAATCTGAATCAAATCAGAGGACCCCTTAATCTCTCCACATCAATTCAGAGAGATTCGGAGATTTGGACATAAAGACAGCTTTAAATGTATTTTCTACATACCTCTAGGTAGCAGGGGCTCATGAATGCTGCAATACTGGGTCTCCGTAGCATGCTCAACAGCAGACCCAGAAGTGGACCAGAAGTGCTTCCAGTCCACTTCCAGGTCTGCCAGGGAACGTGCTGTGGAGTTCCCCCGAACCTGCCTAGCTCAATGACTGGTGCCTCCTGGGTCTGGTGGGGGCACCCGGGGTCCCCCTGTGGCTGATCGCTGAGCCAGGGAGGCACAGGGGCCCCCCCCAGAGCACTCCCTGGGAGTCAACCGTAAGTATTTCCGGTCCACTTCTGGATTCACCACTGAGCACGCGGGGGCGCCCCCCCCACCTCCGCACTCCTGTGGGATGCTCCATGCACCCCAACATCACAGTGATCACGAGCCACGCCTGCTACCTCAAGGTATGTAGAAAAAACTTTTAAAGCTGTGTCTACGTCCAAATCGCTGATTCTCCAAATCAGCATCGAATCTTCAGATTCAGCCGAATCGAATCAGGGACAGTGATCCAAATCAACAAATCGAATCACTGTCCTTGATTCAGACCAAATCTGAACTGAATAGGGCCTGCTTTGCATGCCCCTATCACAGAACACTGTCAGGAAAACGATTTTAATACTGTCAAAGGCAAAACAGCAAATCCATTCGGAAAATTGGCCGACTTTATTTTCTTGGAATCTTGTGACAATGAGTGCCACAGGTTAACTGTGCACTGTCTGACAGAATATATTTTTGTGAAGGTTTTTAATATTCCCCAAATCTTCAAGAGTGTGTTAACTCATTCTGCTCAAAGGCTCATGAGTAATAGCAACCTGATATTTTAAAAACATCATTTTCTATGAATGCTGGTTTTTAGGAATCTGAATTCTTTTCAGAATTAGAAAAATGAATTATAGCATGTTCCTAGTAGGACATAAAAGAAAGATCTCAAATGTGTTGGGATGTTAACAACAGAAAATCCAATAGCATTCCAGTGAATAAAGAGATGAGAACAGGCTTTAAAGCATGAAGTCATATATTATTGGTTCAAACTAGAAGGAAAATGCCTTGCTAGCAAAGATAATACTTCATTTGCTGGTCAGTGGCTTCATCCACACAAGACACTGATGGCACAGTTGTTACTGCACATTTAGTATTTGTATAAACAAGGACTAAATGACCACGCAGTAACTTGAGTTACTGCGCAGAAGTGCCAATGAACACCTTTTTTGTGATGCTGCTTCACAGTAGCCTAATACTACTGTGCAGTAGCATTGCTTCAGGGTTGTTGCCGTATGATGCTACTGTGCCATAGTATCAGGCTACTGTGCAGTCAGTGTCTCATGTAGATGCAGCCAGTATTAAGGAGTACCAAGGAGAACATGTTAGTCTTTTCCTTTAGCTGCACTAGTCTTGACTTCCTATGGGCCAAATTTCTACAAGGGCTTCAGTCCAGACTCATGGAATCATTTTACATGTACAAATTGTCTTAATTTGTATATATGGGATGCATCAACACATCGCCCTACAGTGACATAGCGACATGCTACATTGCTGTACAGCTTGCTATGGTGATGTAGCGATCAAGTGGGTCTACACGTGATCAGCAGCTATGTCACTGTAGCAACACGCTCCCCCAGTATAGCGTGCCACTATGGCGACATAGCAGTGTAATCTAACCAAGAAACCGCACACACGGCACGGTAACCTCCTGTACTGTGCCCTGCTTTAGTACTCCAAAAGGGAGTACTAAAGCATGGCAGCGTAGCAATGTCACTGTACGGCAATGTGTAGACAGGCCCGCAAAGTAGCATTTTGTTCAGGATACAAACAGCCTGTGCAAACATATAGGTGTAAATTTGCTCCTGGCATCTTGCCTCAGGGCTAAACACTTCAGACTAAAAACAACCAAAAATGATTTAAAAGAGTAATCAGTAGTATTACAATCAACTGGCAGGGAAAAACACCCTATATTTATAACTTCATGTAAAACTAAATAATATCCAGAGAATACAAGCAAATTCCAGAAAGATAAATTTGGCAACTATTTTTCAGAAAGTAATAAATCCAGGTGCTTTCTCTTCAGTGTTTGAACTGATCAGTGGAGCAAGAGACAAAGCCCATGGAGTGAGTACAGGGGCTTCCTTTCCTTTCAAAAATACCTGTCAGTGTCTTCAATATAATCCTTGGATATTCCAAAGGCTTTTGAAGCCTAACGACACAAGCTTCAGATCATAGGATCATAGGAAAATAGGGCTGCAAGAGAACTTTGCAAGGTCTAGTCCAGCCCTTTGCTCAAAGCAGGATTGTCCCTGACTAAACTATCCCAGCCTAGGTGTCTGCCCAGCCTGCTCTTGAAAATTTCCAAGGATGGAGATTCCACACCTTCTCTAGGTAGCCTATTCCAATGTTGACCACCCTTATAGTCAGTCACCCTCCTAGGGGGCATCCTGACAAGTGCACACACGTGGTTTGTGGCACCTCAAACCCTAGGGGTGTGTCCCAACGAACTCACATTTGCAGGGGCACGCATTTCCCACAGGACAAATAGCAGAGGCACACACTTGTGCTGTTGGTATTTGTCCCACAGGAAATGTGTCCCTGCAAATGTGCATTCATTCTGATGCGCCCCTAGGGCATTTTTACACGTGCTCCGGGAGGCATGGGAGGATATTTTAATTAACTAGCCCCACCAATAAAAGCACCTGAACATTGTGTGTATCAGCATCACCGCACTGAAAAATGGTGGTGGGGTACTTTAAATTAAAGCTCATCAAATGAGCTTTAGTTTAAAGTGCCCCACCGCCATTTTTCAGAGTGAAGACAATGATACATGTGACACTAGAGTCTGCTGGAGCGCATTAATGTCCATGTTCCAGCCAGGGCCGTCCCTGGGGGGTGTGAATTGGGGTGACTGCCCCAGGCCCCATGGTTTAGGAAGCCCCGCAGAGCGGGGAGGAGCAGTGGTGGCACAGAGCCGAGCGGAGTGGTGGCTCCGTGTCCAGCCGCTTGCTACCCCCCCACCACTACCACCACCACTGATGCCACCACTGCCAATGGCAGCAGCAGTTTCTTTGGGTTCAGGGCCCAGATCAGAGAGGGGGTGGGGCCCCACATGGGCTGATTTGCCCCGGGCCCTGCACCCTGCTCAGGTCAGCTCTGGTTCCAGCAGACTCAATTAATCTCTGATGTACTGGATTTCCAGCACATCAGAGCAGGCTCCCTGCACGTGTATTGGAGCCCCTAAAGTCCAAACTAAACTCCCTCTGCTTGAGCTTGTGGGCATTGGCCCTAGTCCTGCCCCTACAGCCACAGAAAAGCCTATCTCCAGCCCCTCAATAATCACCCTTCAGGTATTTGAAGGCTGTTATCAAATCTTCCCTCAGTCTCCTCTTCTCCAGACTAAATAATGCTAGTTTTTCAGCCTATCCTCATAAGACTTGCTTCCCAGCCCCTAATCATTTTTATCACTGTGCTGGACTCTCTCCAATTTGTCCATATCCTTCTTGAAGTGTGGGGCCCAAAACTGGACACAGTACTTCATGTGAGGCCTCACTAGGGCTGAATGTAACAGAAGAATCACCTTCTTGATTTTCAAGTGACACTCCTGTTGATACAGCCTAGTATACTGCTGGCTTTTTTTGCAACAAGAGCACACTGTTGGCTAATAATCAGCTTATGGTCCACTGTAACCCCCAGATCCTTCTCTGCAATACTGCAGCTTAGCCAGTCATTCTCTAGTCTGTATTTGTGCATGCAAGTATTCCATCCCACATGCATCTCAGCTGAGATGCACTTGTCTTGTTTGGTGTCTTTCCATCTGCCTACATATCAAAAGCCTGGTGTCAAGAGAGACCAGTTCTGCCCCCAGTGCAATTTAAAGTTGCCCCAGGGCTGCTAGAGCAGTTCCAATGAACCAAATAGTTGGCTGAGGACTGTCCAGAACATTCAATTTACTGGCTTTGGCTACTCTCACCCTTTGAATGCCTCCTCCTAACCCTAAAATCTCTAAAACCTCAGCTGCCTTTTCAAAGCAACTTGGAATCCTTTTTGCACTTCTGGAATAGTGCAATGAGGATGGTTTGGGTGGCAAGTCTGACCCTAAAACAGCTTTGTGAGTTGTCCTAAGTATCAAAGAGATGATGTCAAGGATCTGAAACTCAGTGAGGCAGGAGAACCCCTAACACTAAGAGGATCTCTCCCTTGCAATAAGGGTGTATGATTGCCCCAGATGTGGATACACCAAAGCTAGCTCTAATTTTGGATCTCAAAAGCAAGAAAATCAGATGAGCATGTGACTAGCCTGCCTGCTGTCTTGACTCAAGTGGCTAGGCCATGCTTTATACCTTTCCTCCTAGCAGAACATAAACTCTTCACCCAAGACTAAACATTTCTGACCCTAACTATACAATCTGTGTATGGTGGCAGGGGGAATTTAAGGGACAGGGCTTGTTCCTTCTTGTTCAGTTTTATCTAGTTTTAATTTCCCCTCCCGGAAACATAATGAGAGGGGAGAAGAAAAGCTTTTAAACATAAAAATTCAGCTGCCGTTTACTATTTTGTGATTTTGTTTTAAAACACGCAACTCTTCTAGCCTAGAGATATAACTGATCTTTTACCTTCGGTGGGAACATTCATTACTGGAAAGATAAAATACATTGTCCATAGACGCATTTTAGCTGAGAATTTGAGTTTTAGTGGAAGGGGCAGGATTAACAGGGCATGGAAAACAAAGTTTTTAATTTCAGCCAAGCAGTGCTAGCTTCCCTACCACCACCCAGCTGATCTGACTCAGTCTTGACTGGCAGAGATCACATCTAGGCTTGAGAGCTCTGTGGTCCATTCAGTCTTTAGCCCATCTAAGCTGAAAATGCTAACCAGTTTTCCCAACAGTGACTGTTTATGAGGCACAGGCCCCAAAAGAGCCAAGATGAGATCTGCCCAAATCAAGCCACCATACAATAATAACTTTCAGTCACTGCCAACCTCAGCTGCATTTGAACCAGCAGTCAAGAGGTAAAAGACACAGTAACCCAGTGATCCAAACATGATTCAGCCCTGTGGCTACTCTGTTCTATGAGTAAATTTTAAAGAGCCAATTCTTCCCCATCTTTGTGTAAGCCACATTAACACAGCAAGAGTTTCTGGGTTACCTCTGGTAACAATACATTCTTGTTCATAATCTTAATTGCAAGCATTCCCCATAAATCAGTCAAGTGATTAGATGCACCTGGAATGCAGCCTGCAAGCTGCACACAGGTTAGGGAAGAACTGTGTGCTTTAAAAGAAAAGTATAAACAAAGGGGTGGGGGCAGAAAACACATCTTACTTTTAAGCAAGCTGATCGACAATCAAAGAAAGTAACCTGCTATTATGCTATTCACAGATACAGCTATTTGGCATAGACACAGTCTATCTACACGTTCTGATGGGCCATAAAACTCCAGTGATCACCAGTCTATCTAGAAAATATTACACATGTATTAAGGACCAGACTGATTTGATGGAATCACCAAATGGCTCATATGATATCATCAATATTTTCTCATTTCAATAATGACTTCCCACCTCTGCTTCCCATTTGACAGCAGATATAAAACCCTCCAGATATACAGTTGACATCAAAAGCCCAAGAACTATCTCAATTACCCCACATTAATGTACTGGAGAATTTGTTTCATCCTATTGAAAACCATTCAATGATGTCACTAGGAGCCATTAAAGAAGCAAATCAAATGGGTTGCAAATCAGATGGGAAGCAAATCAGATCAGCATCAATTAAACACTACAGATTTGGTGGCATTTCTTTACATTTGGAATTCAGGGTTCATTTATATATCAAGGTTACATTCAATATCTGTCTGGCAGGAGTGGGACTCCATATTCTGCTAAAAAGAAGTGCAAGCACCGTCTCTATTCATATAATACCAATAGGTGCAGCAGAGGAATAGGGGCCTGCTCACATTTCTGGCTTAGCGAGCCACAGCCCCTTGAGACTATGCTAAAGCCTTCTGGCTCAGGTCCTGTACAAATTCAGTGAAATAGAAGTGTAGTCCTCAGCCTCCACAGTGCACTCATGCAGTGCATGTCTGAATTTAGCTTCTGTGTAACCAGAACTGCCAACCACTATTTCTGAGCTGCACATGGAGACAGGATTTGCAAGCCTAAAATTCGAGCAGGAAATTAATCCAACAGTATCTCATGGCTGGAGCCACAATAGACTTTCACAGTGAGCAAGCAAAACTCAGTGGGTATAAAGTGAGCAAGCAAAACTCAGTGGGTATAAAGTTTCGTATAAGATTCAAAACTCACTTTGGGTTGCTTAAGAGCCTATGATGACAGATACATGAATCTGAGCCAATGAGTGATCTTGACCAGGGAGGTCATATGAATCTGGGATGAACTGATGAAGCTAGAGATATCAGTTGGCAACTGGTTTAAGTTTTGGGGTTTCATTCAAATCCAAACCCATATGAAAGAGAAAGTCCGAATTAAGAAAAGCTTTGCACAGTCAGGCTCAATCAGTTTCATGATTCATGAGCAGTGAAGCTGAAGTAGATTAAATGGAAGTGACACCAACCTGTTTGCAAAGGCCTCAGTCAGAGCAGAAAGGGAAATAAGGTCAGTGTGACCAAACACATGAAAAGAAATGTGCATATAAAAATCCTTATGTTTGCCATTGGGGAAAGACAGTCATTATGAGTTAAAATACTCTTTGGCAAGAGGAAAAGTGTACTTGAAACCCTGTATTCTATTACACTGATAGCAGAACAGCCCTTGTGTTTAGATCAATTTGTTCTATACCAGCTATTACCTTTTGTTGCAGGGCACTAAGGCATGCCTTCTCCTTTAAGAGCAGGAGCACCCTAGCTAGAGAGCCCTGGGAGCTAGGCTCCACAGCTGCAGGTTGCCTTGGCAGCAGCCTAATGAGGGAATTAGCTGGCACCTGCACATGGTCAGCTGACCAGAAGAAGGCAGGGCCCTGGGCACATGTAAGCCTCAGGGCTAGGGCTGGCAGGGGTTAGTTCTCTGGCATTCACCAGCAAGAACAACTCCTGTGCAAATGAGCTACCAGGGAATGTTTGGTTGCCTGATCTGCTGTGTTGCAGAGCACTTAGGTGTCCTGCTCCTAAAGAGGGGAAACTACTAGGGAGGAAGCCCTAGCAGGGAATAAGGAGCCCAGCTGTTGGTTGCCAGGGCAACCAGAGGAGGTCAGCTGACCACAAGGGGCAGGGCCTGGCTCCCTTATAAACCCTAGGGGCTGGGGCCAGAGGCAGTTCCCTGCCAGCAGCCAAGGAGCTCCCTCAGGGAAGAGAAGGGAAGCCTAACTGAAGGAACAGCGTCTGACACGGCTGAGGGATGGAGTATTTCCTGGTAGGCTGGAATGTTGTTATGGCCGGATAGCTTCCATTTAATTTATAGCCGAAGGGCTTGCGTTTTGTTTACTGTTTAAGACCAGTGGTTTGGGTGAGGCTATTAGGGGTTGGAGGAGGCCTCATAGGGGACCCACAGCAGTGTGAGGACCCCAGCGCCAGTAGGGGCGCAGCATTCGGGGTGCACTGACCCCAGCCCCAGAGAGGGGACGCTGATGAGAAGCCCCAGCGTGGGTGTGGTGAGCCCCGGAGAGGGGGGCAGCACTGGGGAGAAGGCCCAGAGAAGGGGGCATAGTGAGACAGGGCCATGGAGAGCCCTAGCACTGGAGAGGGTGCAGATTGAAAGAGGCAGGGACCAGAGAGGACAAGGGGCCAGATTACAGCAAGGCCAAGACCTAACAACGTATATTCCATCTGCGAGGCTTGGGGCATGGTGCAAGGGTGGTTGGAGCCACACACAGCCCATAAGGCTAGGGTGCCCCGAAACACCCACTATAAAACGGGGCCCACAAAGGGGTCCAGGAGCCCACGGGGCTTGGAGCACATCTAAACTGTGTCTAAGAATACGTGAAGGCAGCCTCCCTGATATATTGGAACATCAAAGACATGGCGGGCGAGACTTTGAGGGTGCCCTTGGGCCAACTTGGCACGGGAAGGGGGCCTTGAGGAGATCACGGCCCTCCTGCAGGACCCCGCGCCATGACATGCTGCAAGATTAATAGGGCTCCAGGAGCTCATAAGGTACCTGGGGCTAGGAGACACACAACACTAAGGGAGAAGTTTGCTTGCTAAAAGGGGCAGAGTGTGACCTCCGCTGTTGTTGTTGTTGTAGTCCAGGGGCTTATATTTATGTTGTTATTTGCACGGGTGGACCAGGATGAGGCTAATAGAGGAAGAGGAGGCCTCATTGGGGCACACTATTGTGTAAAGCCCCAGTGCCAGAGGGGTGTGGATACAAGGGCGCACAGAGCCCAGCGCAAGAGGAGCGCAGTGACAGGGGCCACAGAGCCCAGGACTAGAGGGGAACAGTGATAAGGACCAGAGCCCAGCAACAACAGGCAGCCCAGTTAGGCCAAGACCTTCAAGGAGACAATAATCATATACCACCTGTGAGGCATGGGCATGGTAAAGGGGAGGTTTTGGAGCCATGTATCTAGCCCATAAGGCTTAGGGTGTCCCATGAGGCACTGACTTTGAGCGAGACCCAGCAAAGGATCTAAGACGCGCAGGGTTTAGTGGGGTTTGACAGGACCATGACCACACAGAAACTTGTGGGCAGCCTCCCAACTTACTATTTTAACCAACAAGACATGGCAGGTAAGATTAGAAGGAGCCTACAAGGTGGAACTGGCATGGTCACAGAGTCCTAGGGACATCATAGCCATCCCTGGGGACCCCACACCATGACACCTTTGATCTGGAGCCCAGTCTTATATTGCAGCCAGAAGTTTTACCATGCACACCAATAATGCTACATTGGGCATTCTGAGAACTGCTCAGCAACTGAAGATCCAGTTGACTCCAGTAGAACTTGCAAGTGCATAGACTCCCTCAGGGTTTGGCATCGGATATATGGATCTTTGGGCAGGGATGGAAAAGCCTGCAGTTTAAGATAACAAGGAAGCACTGGTTTCTCTGAAGCTGCTTGGACATAGATGGCCACAATGGTTCTCAAATAATTCTTGGAAAATGGTTAAGTGGCAACAAGCATCTGGAAATGGAGCAGATGGTGCCACCTGCATCATCAAATGTTTTTATCACATATTATGGGTTTTTTATCACACACAGAATGGTTTGAAAGCAAAGCGGAGGAGAGCGTGGGAGCTCGTGTAGGTTGTGAAGGTGTGAAAAATCACAGGTAGCAGTGCTGTTTCCCCTCTGTGCAGACGTTTGGCTCAACACTGGGCTTGGAAAGCTCATGTGCTTAAGAGAAGTACAGCACCCACACATGCTTAAAGCTGCATATCGGAGTTGAAACTAAAAGGCTTCATTTACATTGGTGTTTCTGACCTGCCTGCTATTGACATGAGGGCTACACAAAGGGTTCGCATCAAAGACTAAAACCAGATTTAAAGTGAGCTGGTTTGGATTAACAAAGCAGACCCAAAACTCTCAGAGATTCACCCAAGGTCCGTGTAAATCTTAGATAAGAAGTGGACTGGCCTCAAGCAACATGAGGGTCATTCCCCAGTAGAACAGCAGAGACTACCCCAACTACCTAAGTCATGTAGAATCACCCCTATTCTCAGTCTCATGTTCCTCCAATGTACCCAATCCCCATAACATAGGTCTTTGGAGATGCTTGCATTCCCTCTCTTCCCCTACCTGCAGTGGATGGATGCTGACTTCTTCCTCACCGTTCCAGTCTACAGAGATTGCCTTGCGTTACTCCACTACAGAGTATGTATGTCCAGTATGGGAATGATCAGTTCTCGCCAAGAAACTAGACCCAGTTCTAAATGACAGTTGTTGTGAAATATCAGGATGTCTAAAGCCATTACCGAAGGATAACCTATATTTACTGGGCACATCTACACAAGACGTTACATCGCTGTAGTGATGAACTATGGTGGCATAGTTCATCACTACAGTGGGCACTAACCATGATGCCGCTGCTACTGTGCAGTACTAATGAGCTACTACACCATAGGGTCAGAAACGACCCATGCGCCATTGGGACTGCACAGTACCAGCAGGTACTGTGCAGTCATTTAAGACTTCCTTTAGTACTTTAGCAAGTACTAAATCACTGCACGGTACCAACTGCACAGTGGGATGCACATGTAGATGCACACAGTGGTTAGCATTGCATCACCTGATATCAAAAGAAAGGTAGCAAGTCAAAAAGAAAGATCAAGGCAGGTGGAAGATCCCAGGCATCCACTCTATAGTGACACAGAAGTAACCAAACAGCTTAAAGGGCAAAAGAGTTTTGTCACAATGTTGCACCCTGGGACATGACAGCTGACAGGGTATGACTAAGGCCATGGAAGGAAAGATTACACACAATCAGGGGCTCTGAAATAGACCTGGAACCCCAGGAGCACCTTTCCAGAGAGGCTGATCTAGACTAGCCAATATGGTGATGCCTGAAATCACCTATGCACACAAACTGGAAGATCAAAAACAAACATGATCAGATGGGCTACTCTAATGACATGAATACATGTGTGCGGGATGAAGT
Source organism: Alligator sinensis (assembly GCF_000455745.1). NCBI lineage: Eukaryota > Metazoa > Chordata > Crocodylia > Alligatoridae > Alligator > Alligator sinensis. The sequence continues at coordinate 1,027,005 of NW_005841865.1, forward strand.
ACAGACTATGGAACAGCTGCTCATTTGCCAACTCCTTGGTGAGACCTGTACAACAGAGGACCTCACTAAAGCAACAGAAAGAGCCATTGCTTGTGCACAATTCTGGAAAAACATCTAGCTTATGTCAAGGACAGAATTAGAAAAAGAAGTCTACAGAGTACCAGCAAGCAAGTGCACTCCCTTTCCATAACTTCCAGGAAATGCTTTCATGAGACCAAGCCATCTTCACCCCACACAAAATCCATAAGAACTATGAAGCAAAACTCTATCCAAAACTGCATCAGAAGCAGTTGACCTCATTCTAGAGTCTGAAGTATTCCAGTATGGACAGCGATTCCCAGGAAAACCCTCTGAAGATACTGGAAGGTGTTACATATCATTGGAACCTCAAGATGCATCCTTGTGCAGGGTGAGGGGGCTCAAACCTGAAACACCAAGCAAGCTGCAGGGGCATTTCATCAGACCAGTCTAGGTTTCAGTAATGGTTTTCAACATTTTTAGGCTCAACATACTCTTTGTAGACCCAAGGCATTTCTCAGAGAATGCTAGCTTTTAGTATTCACCCACTTTTTGACCACAGAACAATAATAAAGCAATGTTTCTGCTGCAAAGAACTCAGAAAGACCACAACAAGGCAGAATGTTTTCATAGCATGAATTCCTGTGTGATAACTTTGGATTCAGCTTGCGAGCCATGTTGCACACCTCACAGTGTAATATCGTGTGGCATCCTGAAGCTTCCTTGAAGGCACCTAGGTGCCACAGCACCCTTGTTGAAAATCTTTGCACTAGACAAACCAAAACCTCTAATTTTGGCTTCCCAAAGCTATATAATCCAATAGCAGTGTGTTTTGCCCAGCCCTGTTCATGACCTTTCTGTTGACAAAAAACATTATCCATGACATGGCCCAAAGCTTGTGTACATTTCTCCCCTTCTTATACTAATGGGTCATTATCAGAGGCATGTGCCCACTCAATATTTAATTGAAAGGGTGACCATCAGTGTCACCCATAAAGGAAGATCCTGAGGACTAGATTCACAGTATATAGGACACAGGAATTCTGTCTGGTTAAGGACTAAATTCTGATTTAGACTCTCCCACTAACCATTATATAAGTCCAGGCACATAAAAATTCAGAGCTACTGGGTATTTAACAATGGACTTTAGGGGCACATCCACACATGCTGGCTTGTGCACTTGCAGCAGCTCAAATAGAAGCGGTGCAAATTTGAGCCGGGGCTTTTTGCCTCAGCATACGTACCCAGACATGCACTTTGGTGTGATGCAAGTTGTGTCACATGGGGCAACTGCCTCCTCCCAGATCTGCAGCCAGGGGGAACTAGAGCCTGGGGCCAGCACCTGTCCTGACCCCATCAGTATAAAAAGCTGCCCTGGCAAGTCGCTCAGGGCTACTTGCTCTCAGGAGCTTCTGGGGCCCAGCCAGTTGGTACCTGGAGACACTACCCCTTGTGCCAGCTGGACTCCTGAAGCAGCCCTGAGAGTTCCCTGCACCCTCTACCCACTGCAGCAGTCTGGCAGTGGGGGCTGCTGCCTGGCTGTGACCTGCTGCGCACCTGCTAGACCCGGATGGGGACTGCACAGCCAGTAGAGGCATCTGCCCTTTTGGAAGATGGCCCCTCTGGCCCAGCTGCCAGTGGGCTGTGGTTGCAGAGTTGGCCTTTGTATGGCACTACTGCAGTTTGTGCCCCTGTCCAGCCATCTGGGCAGCTATCGCCTGGAAGATGTTCCCAGTGTGGTGGCCCGTTTTGAACTGTAAAAGCATGTCTCCCTGGCCCCAGTTGACCAGGAGGTCAGCCACCTCCAGCTGGGTCCAAGGTGCCAGCTCTGAGCAGGCTCCTCTGCCTGGGTCCTATCACTTGCCTCCCTAACAGGAATTCTGGTGCTCCCTATTTGAAAACTGATAAATTGCTGATAAAAAAATCCCAAAGTCACTCTGTAAAATACCCGAAAATCCATGTTCCTCCACAATTAAAACAAAAGAACACTATACATAGAGAGAGAGAGAGAGAGGGCAGAGACAGCGATCAGTTGGGCAATGTTTTATTGATATATCTACAGTGTTAAAGCACTTTGGAAGCCTACCAATGTCTCTATCATCATAATAAAATGAATTCTAAATACCTGTATATTTTGCTGTTTGCCTGTGATTTTCTTACCATAGAGCAGTTAGAGCACCCCCTGACTCCTTCACTAACCAGGAGGTGGGGACAGCTGCCTCTGCAGCCACAGCTCCTGCCACCAGGTCTCATCCTGCCTAGCATCTGGGTACACAGGGTGTGTTCTGGGGGGAAGTGGGGTTTGCAGAAGTGGGGTAGGAAGAGGGGTAGGGGGATGTGGGTAGCTGTGGAGGGATGTGGGGGGCCATGGGGTGTGTGGGTAGGTGTGGGTGGGTCATGGGGAGACTGTTTGGGGGGGAGCTACTCAGGAGGGGTGGGTCCCCTACCC